>NC_044037.1:92803138-93107356 GCF_901765095.1 Microcaecilia unicolor
AAATTTAGTATACGGAGCATGAGCTACTAGGGCTTGGAGCTCACTGACCCTACGAGCTGAAGTAACTGCCACCAAGAAAATGACCTTCCAGGTCAAGTACTTCAGATGGCATGAATTCAGTGGCTCAAAAGGAGGTTTCATCAGCTGGGTGAGGACGACGTTGAGATCCCATGACACTGCAGGAGACTTGACAGGGGGCTTTGACAAAAGCAAGCCTCTCATGAATCGAACGACTAAAGGCTCTCCAGAGATGGCTTTACCCTCTACACGAGAATGGTAAGCACTAATCGCACTAAGGTGATTCCTTACTGAGTTGGTCTTGAGGCCAGACTCTGATAAGTGCAGAAGGTATTCAAGCAGGTTCTGTGCAGGGCAAGAACGAGGTTCTAGGGCCTTGCTCTCACACCAAACGACAAACCTCCTCCACTTGAAAAAGTAACTCTTTTTAGTGGAATCCTTCCTAGAGGCAAGCAAGACACGGGAGACAACCTCAGACAGACCCAACGAAGCAAAGTCTACGCCCTCAACATCCAGGCCGTGAGAGCCAGAGACTGAAGGTTGGGGTGCAGCAGCGCTCCGTCGTTCTGCGAGATGAGAGTCGGAAAACACTCCAATCTCCAGAAGAAGAGGGAACCAGATCTGGCGGGGCCAAAAAGGCGCTATCAGAATCATGGTGCCGCGGTCTTGCTTGAGCTTCAGTAAGGTCTTCCCCACCAAAGGTATGGGAGGATAAGCATACAGGAGGCCGGTCCCCCAATGGAGGAGAAAGGCATCCGACGCTAGTCTGCCATGTGCCTGTAGTCTGGAACAGAACAGAGGCAGCTTGTGGTTGGTCTGAGAGGCGAAAAGGTCCACCGAGGGGGTGCCCCACTCTCGGAAGATCTTGCGTACCACTCTGGAATGGAGCGACCACTCGTGCGGTTGCATGACTCTGCTCAGTCGGCCAGACTGTTGTTTACGCCTGCCAGGTATGTGGCTTGGAGGAGCATGCCGAACTGGCAAGCCCAACGCCACATCCCGACGGCTTCCTGACACAGGGGGCGAGATCCGGTGCCCCCCTGCTTGTTGATGTAATACATTGCAACCTGATTGTCTGTCCAAATTTGGATAATTTGGCAGGACAACCGATCTCTGAAAGCCTTCAGTGCGTTCCAGACCGCTCGGAGCTCCAGGAGATTGATCTGAAGATCCTTTTCCTGGAGGGACCACAGTCCTTGGGTGTGAAGCCCATCGACATGAGCTCCCCACCCCAGGAGAGACGCATCCGTCGTCAGCACTTTTGTGGGCTGTGGAATTTGGAATGGGCGTCCCAAGGTCAAATTGGTCCGAATGGTCCACCAGAGCAGTGAAGTGCGGCAACTGGTGGAGAGGCGGATGACATCCTCTAGATTCCCGGTGGCTTGGCACCACTGGGAAGCTAGGGTCCATTGAGCAGATCTCATGTGAAGACGAGCCATAGGAGTCACATGAACTGTGGAGGCCATATGACCTAGGAGTTTCAACATCTGCCGAGCTGTGATCTGCTGAGACGCTCTGGTCTGGGAAGCCAGGGACAGGAGGTTGTTGGCCCTCGCTTCGGGAAGGAAGGCCTGAGCGGTCTGAGAATTCAGCAGAGCTCCTATGAATTCCAGAGATTGGACTGGTTGGAGATGGGACTTTGGGTAATTTATCACAAACCCCAGCAGCTCCAGGAGGTGAATAGTGCACTGCATGGACCGGAGAGCTCCTGCCTCCGAGGTGTTCTTGACCAGCCAATCGTCGTGATATGGGAACACGTGCACTCCCAGCTTGCGTAGATACGCCGCAACCACCACGAGGCACTTGGTGAACACTCGTGGGGCAGCACACAATACTGAAAATGCCATGTGCCCAGATGGAATCTGAGATACTGTCTGTGAGCTGGCAGTATCGGGATGCGAGTGTATGCGTTCTTTAAATCCAGGGAAAATAGCCAATCGTTTTTCTGAATCATTGGCAGAAGGGTGCCCAAGGAAAGCATCCTGAACTTTTCTTTGACCAGGAATTTGTTCAGGCCTCTCAGGTCTAGGATGGGGCGCATCCCCCGTTTTCTTTTCCACAAGGAAGTACCTGGAATAGAATCCCTGCCCTTCCTGCCAGGGTGGCACGGGCTCGACCGCATTGGCGCTGAGAAGGGCGGAGAGTTCCTCTGCAAGTACTCGCTTGTGCTGGGAGCTGAAGGATTGAGCTCCCGGAGGACAATTTGGTGGAGGGGAGGCCAAATTCAGGGCGTATCCGCACCGCACTATTTGGAGAACCCACTGGTCGGAGGTTATAAGAGGCCACCTTTGGTGAAAAAGTTTTAACCTCCCTCCGACTGGCAGATCGTCCGGCACAGACACTTTGATGGCGGCTATGTTCCCATGGATCCAGTCAAAAGCCCATCCCCGGCTTTTGCTGTGGAGGTGCAGGGGGCTGCTTAGGCGCACGCTGTTGACGAGAATGAGCGCGCTGGGACTGTCCCTGTGCCTGGTGAGGCCTTCGGGCCGGCTGGGTGTACCTACGCTTGTTGTAGGCGTAGGGCACAGCCTGCCTGGCCCGGGAAAAACGTCCACCCGCTGAGGTGGATGCTGAAGGCGCCCGGTGGGAGAGCTTGTTGAGGGCGGTTTCAAGCTGATGTAGTTGGTCCACCAACTGCTCAACCTTCTCGCCAAAAATATTATCCCCCCGGCAAGGGACGTCGGCCAGTCTCTGCTGGGTGCGGTTGTCCAGGTCAGAGGCACGCAGCCATGAGAGCCTGCGCATCACCATACCTTGGGCCGCAGCACGAGATGCCACGTCACAGGTGTCATATATACCCCTGGACAGGAACTTTCTGCACGCCTTCAGCTGCCTGACCACCTCCTGAAAAGGCCTGGACTGCTCCGGAGGGAGCTTGTCGACCAGGTCCGCCAGTTGCTTCACATTATTCCGCATGTGGATGCTCGTGTAGAGCTGGTAAGACTGGATGCGGGTCACGAGCATGGAAGATTGGTAGGCCTTCCTCCCAAACGAGTCCAGAGTGCGAGACTCCCGCCCCGGGGGCGCCGAAGCGGTATCTCTCGAACTCCGTGCTCTCAGGAGAGTAGAGTCCACGACCGCCGAGTCATGAGGCAGTTGGGGCCTCATTAACTCTGGGTCTGAGTGGATTCTGTATTGGGACTCTGCTTTCTTGGGGATGGTGGGATTAGATAATGGTCTCAACCAGTTCCGAAGCAGTGTCTCCTTGAGGACATTATGCAACGGCACCGTGGAGGACTCTCTAGGTGGTGATGGATAGTCGAGGACCTCGAGCATCTCAGCCCTCGGCTCATCCACAAAGACCACGGGAAAGGGAATGCAAATAGACATATCCCTAAGGAAGGAGGCAAAGGAGAGACTCTCAGGTGGCGAGAGCTTTCTCTCTGGTGAAGGAGTGGGGTCGGAGGGAAGGCCTACAGACTCCTCTGAGGAGAAATATCTGGGGTCCTCCTCCTCCCCCCACGAGGCCTCTTCCTCGGTGTCGGACATGAGCTCCTGCAGCTCAGTCCTCAACCGGGCCCAGCTCGACTTCGAGGCACCGAGACCTCTGTGGCGTCGTCGAGCGGTGGACTCCCGCGCCGGCGGGGATGAAGCTCCCTCCATCGACGGGGACTCCACCTGCGTGGCGGTCGAGACCGGCGCCGCAAGCGGCATCGGAGGCCTCAGCACTGGGCTACAGCACGCCGGCGCCTCTATCAACGGTGCCGAGGGCGCAAGCACCCCCGGCACCAGCACAGTCTGGCGCATCAGCCCTTCCAGGATCCCCGGAAGGATGGCTCGGAGGCACTCGTCCAGGCCCGCTGTCGGGAAAGACAAGGGGGCTGGTAGAGGTGTCAGTGCCAGAAGCTGTTCGGGTCCAGGAGACTGCACCGAAGTGCTGGCACCCTGCCGTGGCGGTACCTCTACTACAGAGGGGGACCTCTCCTCTCGACACTGCCGCTTCCTCGGCCTCGACTCATCCCTGGCGCCGGGAACCGGATGCGTTATGGGCGACCGATGACGGTGCTTCTTCGCCTTCTTGCGGTGCCCGTCATCGGCGCTCGGTGGAACCGACGAGGAGGAAGTAGATCCCCCTCGGCCTCGAGGGTTCGGTCCCGAGGGCCCTGGGTAGAGGGAGTGACCGGGGCCGATTGCCCACGCGGCCTCTCACCCCTGCCGTCTCCGGAGAGCCGGTGGGCCGATGGGACCTGTGCTCCTGGGGTCGATGCCGTCGGTGCCGATTTCGTGGACATCGATACCGGTACCGAAGAACCGGCCGTCGATACTGATGCCGTCGAAGTCGACGTCGAGTGGCCGGCGCAAGTTCCAAAAAGACGGTCCCGAAGAACTTGCCTCGCTACCTGTGTCCGTTTCCGGAGACCGAGACACAAGGTACACGTCTTGGTATCGTGCTTCGGCCCGAGGCACTGGAGGCACCAAGCGTGAGTGTCGGTCTGCGAGATATGCCGGCCGCACCGACCACACTTTTTAAATCCACTCGGGACCTTCGAGGACATCGACGGAAAAATCGCGTCGGCGAAGTCAAAGTCGTCGATGGTGGCGGTAAAATTCACACCTCGAAAATAAATCGACCGCGCGGCCACAAGGCCGCAACGCGACGCCCCCACTAAGAGACGAGGGAAAACAAAGTTCAGTGTTTTTTTTTTTTTTTTAGAAACTAAATAGAAAAAAACGGAGAACGAAAAGAGAGAAAAAAAGAGAAAATTCGCGGCGAAAGCGCAATCCGGTTTCCGGGGCTGACAGAGAGACTAACGCGGCTCTCTCCAGCGTGGAAAAGAAAAGACTGAGCGGGAACGGTCGCGCACGGGCGGGAAGACGGCCGCGCATGTGCGGTGGGCGTACCCTGCGTGCGGGACCGCCCGCGAAGTTTTGTTCCGGTTGGTGGGGGCTGCCGTGGACGTCAACACAGTCGTGAGAACAAGCAGCCTGCTTGTCCTCGGAGAATTTGTTGTTACATAATCAATTGGAGGCATTAGAGAATGCCTCCCAGGCATCCAATTTAAGACTTTTGAACTTCCCAGTTACTCATTACTTATCTGGTATGGAACTGTTTAAAATGCTTTTAAAAGTAGTTTGGATGTATTCAAGATTAAGCAGTTGTATTATTTACCTAGGAATTAAGGGGAGTATGATATGTTAAATTCTCCAGATAGTCTGGATTTGATGAAATTTCTCAAGTCTTCTTAAGATAATATAACTAAGAGAGCTACTTTGTTGGTGGTTTTGGGCTCCATGGAACAGAAATTAAATTTTTTTAAAGGCATACTTTCCTAAAAAGTTTGTACCGTTTTGTGGTCACCCACTCAATTGAAACATAAAGCCTTCCTTAAGTTGAAACCTAAAATTTTAGCATTAGGGGGGACTTTTTCTTGAGATTTCCTTGTAATGCCTGATAACATATGGAGGCATATCTTATATATTTCTGACCCACAATACCTGGATATTCTTTTGGTTTCTAAAGAAGGTTTTAGTTCCACGTAGTGGTTTTTTGTAGTTTTTTTTTCTTTTTTGCCTCTTCTGCTGCTAATTATAGTTTGTTTTCTTAGATTATATATTTTTTCTTTTAAACCTTACAGGGTTGCCTCAATTCCCCAAGATGTGAGATAGTGTGCTTTGGTGTGATTTATCTTTGTTTTTGTATATTATGTATATTTTATTGCTTGCGCATTGCTTTATGATTACTTTGTAATTATTAAAAATTCTGAAATTAAAAAAAATTGGCATTACATTGGTCACCCTCCAATCTTCTGATACCATGCTTGATTTTAAAGATAAATTACATATTACTAATAATAGCCATGCAAGTTCTATCAGTACTCTGGGATGTATACCATCTCATCCAGGCAATCTGCTACCCTTCAGTTTGTCAGATTGCTCCATTACATCTTCCAGGTTTGCAGAGGTTTCAGTTTTCTGACAACTGCATTAAATACAATTTCTGGCACTGGTATCTCTCCCACATCTTCCTCAGTGAAAATGGAAGCAAAGAATTAATTTAATCTCTCCATTATGGCCTTGTCTTCCCTGAGAACCCCTTTTATCCCTCAGTCATCTAGCAGTCCAACTGATTCTTTCACCGGCTTTCGCTTCTAATATACTTGTTTTTGCCTCTAATGCAATCTTCTTTTCAAAGTCTGTCATCGACTTCCTTATCAGCGCTTTGCATCTGACTTGCTATCCCTTATGCTGTTTCCTATTATTTTCAGTCAGATCCTTCTTCCATTTTCTGAAGGATATTCTTTTACCTCTAATAGCGTCCTTCCCCCTCACTTTTCAACCATGCTGGCCATCATTTGGCCTTCCTTCCTCCTTTTTTAATAAATGGAATATATCTGGTCTGGGCTTCCAGGATGGTATTTTTGAATAGCATCCACACCTGATGTAAAAATTTGACCTTTGCCGCTGCTCCTCTAAGTTTTTCATTTTCTTTTTACCATTCTCCTCATTTTATCATAGCATTTAACTTTCAAAAAGGAGACTAGCATACTGGATCTCCTGTATTTACTCCAAAGATTATATCAAATCTGATCATGTTATAACTTATCAAGTGGCCCCAACACCATTACCACAGAAAAGAAAAGCAGACTCACATGGTAAAATAAAATTTATTCAACGCAGATACATAAAATCAGCATGTAACTATCCTCTAACCGCCCATCATGGTCATGTTTCGCCCTCTCAAGGGCTGCATCAAAGGCTTAACTTGAAGCTGTAAGATAAATACATAAAAGGCCATCAGATAATATGATTAAAAAAACTATAACTTAATACACCTTAAATGTGTAAAACTACTACAAGCAAAAGTGATTCTTTCATAGGTACAAAAAAACCATCATTACATACCCAGCAGGAACAGTCCAATGGTTTCCCTATCTGGTTAGTGCTAAAAATATAAATAATTAAATAAATTAAAAAGATCCCACAAAACTGCCAAAATATCTCCCTAGCATGCCCTGATGTTACATTTATCTAGATATTATTGGTGTAATTTAAATCACCTATTATTATTGTGCTCCCCAGTTTGTTAGCCTAACTTCTGATAAAAATTCTGTAGCTGACTGTTCATCCTGGCCAAGTGGATAGTAATACACTCCTATCACCATCCCTTTCCTCTTTACACATGGCATTTCTATCCATACAGATTCCAAGATGTGTTTTGTGTCCTGCAGAAATTTAGGTCTATTTGATTCAAGACCCTCCTTAATGTATAATGCTACCCCACCAATTTGATCCATCCTATCACTGTGATATAATTTGTACCTTAGTATGACAGTGTCCCATTGGTTATCTTCATTCCAACAGGTCACAGAGATGCCTATTATATCTATGTTCATTTAGGTGCAAAAGATCAGAAGCCCCGTGCTGTTCTAAACAGTGCTCTAACAATAGCACCGGAACAGCATGGTGCTATAACGCCTATTAGCTCTGATCATAGGGGTACTTTTGCAGGAGGATTGTGCCTGGGCATGCTCCCAAAGCACAATCCTCCCACAGAGGTTTTTTGACAGGTCCGGGCTGTCAAAAGCCAGGACCTTTCAAACAGCAGAAGAGGTTTGACAGGTCCGAGATTTTCCCCCAGACCTCTGAAATCTAAGCCCCCCCCCCCCCACAACATTCTGGGCCCCCCACCCCCAAAACATAAAAGCCCTGGTGGTCCAGTGGGACTGCTAGCTTCCCACCCCCATCAAACAAAAACGCCCTGGTGGTCCTGTGGGACCCCTATCTATCTATCTAGCCTGATCTCCCTCCCTCCACCTGGTGGCCTATCTCTCCGTAGTAGTAGTTGGAGGAGGAAAGGACTAGCACTCCCTACCCTCCTCTTTGGGTGCTTTCTCAAAATGGTGACATCCTGCCATTTCTGGTGCATCCTGGGATGCGATGCATTGGGCAGGGCAGCATGCCGCCATTTTGGGAAGGCACCCGAAGAGGAGGGAGTGCTGGTTCCTCCCTTCTCCAACTTCTATTACAGAGAGGCAGGCCACCGGGGGGAGGTAGGCCAACGGGGGAAGGAGCTAGCGGTCCCACTGGACCATCAGGGCATTTGTTTGATGTGTGGGGGGGGGGGGGGAAGCTAGCAGTCCTATTGAACCACCAGGGTCTGGTCCAGTGGACCTCCAGGTTTTGTGCCCCCTAGTCCTCGTACTTTTGGAAAGAGTACACAAGCTATTCAAGTCTACCCGCTCCACACCACTCATTATTTTAGAGACCTCTATCAATATCTCCCCTCAGCCATCTTTTCTCCAAGCTGAAGAGCCCTAGCCACTTTAGCTTTTCCTCATAAGGAAGTCATCCCATCCCCTTTATCATTTTCATCACCCTTCTCTGTAGCTTCTCTAATTCCACTATATCTTTTTTGAGATGCAGTGACCAGAATTGCACACAGTACTCGAGATGCAGTCGCACCATGGAGCGATACAAGGGCATTATAACATCATCATTTTTGTTTTACATTCAACCAGGCAGGCAGGCAAGCGACCAAGTGATCCTATCTACATGCCTAATGATCAAATCTACAACTATGACAACTGTCCTAACCTGGTCAGAAGCCCCTGGAGACACATCCTCAGTGCGAGATGTTTCAAAATACAGGTACTTTTGGCTACAAAGAGATGGGTGAGGGAGAGGCAAAGTATACATGGGTATTTGATTCTGAAATTCCCTTTTATACTTTGTTGATGTATTTTGTGGCAATCCAAGAAAGAAACACAGGCAGACAGACCTAGAGGGAGAGGATGAGACCCACCGATGGAGATGGACACATTCACACAAAGAGAGATGGAAAAAGACAGATTTCTTTCTAATGGTGGAGCCCCCTTATTTCTTACAACCAATTTGCACCTTTACCATTTCCTTTCTTTCAGTATAAAATGTCTAGTGGGTTTTTGTTTTTTCCCCTTTAGGTTTGCGAGGTATTTCCCCTCCTTTTTCAAGTTATCATCAAGCCCTCAGCAGAATTTTATTTAGATATGGCACTCCTCCACTTCCCCTCCCTTTTACTGGCTGAAGTTAAGCCAATAATATTTAGACTGACTGCCCCCCCCCCCCACCTTTATTTTATCTTCAAGTTTTTATTCTTCATTATAGACCTTTTTTTTTTTTTTACCTCATTCACTATCAAAATGCAGTTGAGAGCAGGAGTACCTCACATCATCAGGGGTTCTCAACCCGAGTTTCAGAGTATTTACAATCAATATGCATGAGGTAGATTTGCATACAATTGAAGCAGTACATGCAAATTTATCTCATGCATATTCATTGTGAATATTAGGAAAACTGGACTGGATTGGTGAGTCCGGAGGACTGGGTTCAGACCCTCCTTCTCTACATCCATAATGTAAAAAAAGAACAAACATAGAAAGCAGATAGCCATGATAGACACCTTCATTCCCTTCCTTAGAACTTCCAAGTTATCCTGTTCCAGAGATATTAGGCTTGTCTTGGATTTCTAAAACCTCATCGTAAGGCATTATTGGACCTGCAGCACTGATTTCATTAGGTAGTATCATGGACTACAAATACCACATTGTTTTGGAATTTAGGTTTAAAACCAGGACTGGCCAAAAAGTCTCCTAGTCACTAATTTTATGAAAAGCTTGCATCATGTCAAACCTCCACTGCAAAAACCCCTGTGCCTCAGGACAATAATCTTGTCCTTGTTTCACTCATGAAGTCTCCTTTTGATAGATGGTGCTTCAAGAGGTTTTCAAGTCTTTAACGTAGAAAAAAGTCTCCCTCATAGCTATAACGTCAGCTAGGAGAGTTTAGTTTATTCAGTATTTGATATACCACTTTGCCAAAAGGATCACAGAGGTGTACAATAAAAATAAACATTGATACAAAAAGAAAGAAAACAAACTCCAATAACTGACAAGAAAGAGGTAATCAATCTGCACACAAACACCACAAAACAAAAGAACCACAAAAACAACTAGAAGGAGCTCGTCAGTCCTGGATTTGGCCCTCAAAAGCAATATGGGAAAAAACGAGCTTTAAATTTACTCATACTTCCTTCACCTCAAAGGCTGAGAGAAAGTTGATTCTAAAATGCAAGGGGCTAGATTAAAAAAAAAAAAATAAAAAAAAAAAAGAATCCCGAGTGGTAACCCAGCAATCCTTGGAAGGGTTAGGAACAAAAATTGAAATTCAGCAAAAGAACGAAGGGATTTATTAGGCCCATAGAAGCCAAAGCTGCGAGATTACTAGGGACGTGTTCATAAGAGGCTTTATGAGCAATAAGTAGAATTTTTAAAAGATTACAAAGTTTAACTGGGAGCCAATGAAAACATACAAAAAGAGGTAAAATATGATCTCAGTGGTTACCATTAAACAAAAGACAAACTGCAGAGTTCTGAATCATTTTTAGATGCTTCAAAGATATGTTTGGATGGCCAGCACACACGATGTTGCCATAATCTAACCTAGATATAAATAGGGCATGTATTAAACAATCTTTAGCAGGCCTTTTAGTGTGTGAATTTGATGTAATGTGAAAAAAAACTTTTCTTGATGACGGCAGTGATTTGTTGAGCAAAGGTGAGTTGAAAATCGATCACTACTCCCAGGTTTTTAAGAGTCCACTACAGAGATAGAACTATTCCAAAGGACTAGCACAACAGTTGGGTGTTCTGACCTTCCAGTCATCCAACAAGCGGAAGTTTTAGATACATTTAACACCAAGTGGTTATCTCTTAACCAACCTGCAACATGATCAAACACCAGGTGGTTATCTCTTAACCAACCTGCAACATGATCTAAGAAAGAATGTAAAGTTAAGTCTGGGGAGATGGCATCTGGCAATAATTACAAAATCAGCAGCATACATATATGAAAGCTTCATTCCAGTATCAAAGAAGCCAAGGGACTAAGAAAGACATTAAAAAGTACAGGAGATAATGAAAACTCCTGAAGTACTCCACAAACTAAGAGAACACTTTTAGAAGATAAAGAATTTTAGTGACTGCATATGAGCAACCAGACAAAAATGATTTAAACCATTTCAGTACACTGCCTGAAGTGCCACAAGCTTCTAAAACAGGTAAGCAAAATCTTGTGGCCAACCAAATAGAAGGCCAAGGCCAGGTCCAAGGAATATCAAGCATTGGTAATATGTAACCATATATCCAATTCCATCAGAACAAAGTTGTTCATTGGACACAGCCTAGGTTTTTACTAAAGATAACATCTTTACATCTAAATGAAGAAACAGTGCTTCTCATTTTGTGTCTGAAGCTTCATTTGAACACTTGTCGAGAGAAGGCCTTTCCTACTATAGACTGTAAACAAGCTACTTGAACAGAACTGCTTCATTCAGAGTTAACTCAACCATTTAATTTGATCCAAATAAAACTGAAAGGCCATTTATGAAAATAATCTTAGCAAACTGGCTGGCCTCTTGCATACAATTCTGCTATGAACAAACACAAATTCCTCTCAGCTCCAAGGTCAAATTTCCTTAAATTAGAGCTATAACAACTATGGTAGCCCTCTTGAATTCTGCCATATTGACTACAATCTGCAAGGCCAATACCTGGTCCTTTCTTCATACTTTCACTGCAAACTATTGTTTGGACCAGGACTGTGCCCTTGGTTAAGCAGTACCAGCCAACCTGTCCTTGTCACCTAACAATTCTCACACTTGACTCACTGTGCAGGCTGCTGTACGGACAAAGACAATATTGAAACACAACAGCCAGGAGCTTTGCTAGTAGTTTTAACATCAATCTCTTTTTCCAAAGGTGGTTATCCTCGTCCACCCTCGTATGTCAGATTACATCCAACATTTGTTAAATTTGGTTTACGCTCTGGGAGAAATTTCCTACTATGAAATTACCAATTGATACTAACAAGCTATTAATAGATCATTGTAACTTTAAGTTTACATTTTTTTTTTTTTTGGGGGGGGGGGGGGGGGACCATTTTAAACCACTTTCACAGCCTTAGGGCCTGCCCCAAGGTTTATGAGGGATGTTATATGACATGGCTAAGTGGCTTAACGTGAATATATCATGGACAGAGAAAAAGACATTGTTGTCAATATTGCCTACACTACTTGTTTCAAAACCATCCCCTTGCCTGTCACTGTTAATTGTTTTTTTAAGTGCGACAGGGTAAAGTGTTTGGATTGATCTAGCAGCATAGATCTCCGAGTGTGGCTCAAAAGGCGGTTCTGCTATCTAGACTACAGGGCTTTGCGGAGAATCACAGAGACCTAGGCCAGTGCAAATTAGGAGGCCTCAGTTCTGGAACCCATGTTAAAAAAAAATAGACATAAAAGCAATTGAAGTAGATTTTTAGCTGTAGAAATGTGCAAATGTTTATAATTAAGGAAAAGTCCAGTACCCAAATTACTGTCATGTTCAGTTAAAAAAATATTAAACATTACTTTACTGGGTAGAATAGATGGCCCGTATTGGTCTTATGTTACTAATGATGGTCCCCTTTCTGTGTGAGGCCCAGGTCAAATTGCCTTCCAATCCACCAATTCCCCCACCCCCATAGGCTCTGAAGGTATTGATATTCCTAGCACTAAGATGATGCAGCACAAATCAAAAGTAGTTCTGTATTGACAACTTCCTCAGCTTAAACAACAAGTGTTCATAGAAAAGTAGTTGATAGGTCCTATTCCTCTTCACCATGTGCCCTGGGTGATTAAATATAATCTGCAGAATCCCTTTGTGTGTGACACCTTACAGTTGTGGAAATCCTACAGGGCACTCTTGTTACAAAGGAAAAGAAATTCAACCTATAAATTATAATGTTGAGTTTCAGTTGGGTCTTCAGGATCCAGCATATCAGTGGTGGAAGATCAACAGTCTATAATCCTTAATCAATGGAGCAGAAGGCTCTACTGAATTTTGACATGCTTAAAGATTGTCACAAAATGTGCAGTAAAAAGTAGGAGTTAACATCTTGCAGGAAGAAAAGATGTTAAAAGAAAATTTAAGGAGAATATCCCTTTGAGCTATTATGTTCTAAATTGGCAAATCTCAAAGGAGCAATCTCAAAGTCTAGGATTTGTTCAACAACCCCTTGCAAGGAAAGCCCCCAACATGTAAAAACTTAGGAAAGGACTGGAATATGCTTGTGGCTGATGGTAAGTAGCTGGATATTTTTGAACAGTAAATCATCTTAGTCAACCTAACAGAGAATGGCAACAATGTTTGTTTGTTTTTTTAATCAATAGTACCTCATACCACATAGGTTGATAATGATCAGTTAAATTAAGAAATGTCCTAGGTTTAGTGATGTTGGTATAAATCTGGTCTCCCGTGCACATTTATGCATATTTGAGGTTGTTCAGTACCCAACATTTTTGGAAAGAAGTTGCAAAATGTGTTATTGAATAAAACTGAACTCTCCCTCATCCCAAACTTTTCTTGCTTCACTGCTCAGAGTTGATTTTTGAAGTTCCATGGCAACAGTATGCCTACAGATAGCATTGGCTTGGAAGAAGGACGTTCCTCCTCCTCTGAGCACAGTACAGCATTGGTTATGATGTTTATATTTCCTTACTAAACTCACCGGGCTCAATATTCAGAAAATGTTGACCTCCTAAATGTAAGCTCCTAAGTTAACTTCCTAAATTTGTGCCTTATTTTCAGCCAAATTTAGCATAACATTTAGCATTACATTTAAGGCATGATTACTTAAACGTAAATCCCTGAACTCTGCAACACAATGAAACCAAAGCTTGTAACGGACATAACATACCTCTTCAGCTCCACAATTTCCTAATGTGTCTTTTCACATGAACCTTATCCTACCAAAACACAATTTTGAATTTGTTCATGCCGGAGTTCACGAACGCCCTCCGGTACTATGTAAGCCACATTGAGCCTGCAAATAGGTGGGAAAATGTGGGATACAAATGTAACAAATAAATAACTGTTCAACTGAAAATTAATCTTAGGTCTGCCATTTGCCTAGATTTATGACCATATTACTGAAAATCAGTGCAAAGCTGTTAACTCCACCCCCAGATCACCTTATCTTCAAGCAGAGGACAGGTAATTAGGGAATGGAAATTCAGTAAATGATGAAAGAAAAATATGTAACCCTAACACTCTGATATTTAGACAGTGTAACATCTGGAAAGTAACTACATTCCCTTTATCAACAGATCAGAATTCTAAAACCCAAATGCTAACAGAACTGTCACCGCACCCAAAGGTATTATGAAAATAGAAAGCCTGTTTATTTACATAGCAGCAAAGACAATGGTATAAATGCAAGAATAAGGACAAAAGATGGTCTTACCAAAAAGATAGCTCACAGCAAACGCACATTAAACCCGAAGGTAGGCTTCTAATCCAGCCATTTATCCTAGCCCAATAGCAAAAGCTATACAACCTGGATGTAGGAGGCACCAGATGACCAGTAGGTGGCAGAATATTCCCCCCAGTAGATGGCAGATCCACCCAGATTAATCCTTAGGAAAGCAGAGTGGGGCTGCAGGTCCGGATAGATGGAAAGTCTGCCAACAACTTTTTCCTTGGTATCCAGCCTCTTTTATGCAGAGATCGCAGGCTTACACAATAAGTGCATAACTATTGCCATATTGGGAAAGACCAAAAGTCCATCAAACCCAGCATCCTGTTTCCAACAGTGGCCAATCCAGGTCACAAATACCTGGCAAGATCCCAAAAAAGTACAAAACATTCTATACTGCTTATCCCAGAAATAGTGGATTTTCCCCAAGTCCATTTAATAATGGTCTATGGACTTTTTCTTTAGGAAGCTGTCCAATAATTTTTTTTAACTCCGCTAAGCTAACCGCCTTCACCACGTTCTCTGGCAACGAATTCCAGAGTTTAATTACACGTTGAGTGAAGAAAATGTTTCTCCGATTCATTTTAAATTTAATACATTGTAGCTTCATTGCATGCCCTCTAGTCCTAGTATTTTTGGAAAGCGTAAACAGATGCTTCACATCTACCCGTTCAACTCCACTCATTATTTTATAGACCTCTATCATATCTCTTCTCAGCCGCCTTTTCTCCAAGCTGAACAGCCTTAGCCGCTTTAGCCTTTCCTCATAGGGAAGTCATCCCATCTCCTTTATCATTTTCGTCGCCCTTCTCTGTACCTTTTCTAATTCCACTATATCTTTTTTGAGATGCAGCAACCAGAATTGAACACAATATTCGAGGTGCGGTCGCACCATGGAGCAATACAAAGGCATTATAACAGCCTCATTTTTGTTTTCCATTCCTTTCCTAATAATACCTAACATTCTATTTGCTTTCTTAGCCGCAGCAGCACACTGAGCAGAAGGTTTCAACGTATCATCAACGATGACACCTAGATCCCTTTCTTGGTCTGTGACTCCTAACGTGGAACCTTGCATGACGTAGCTATAATTCGGGTTCCTCTTTCCCACATGCATCACTTTGCACTTGCTCACAGCTGGTTAGTAACATGAATCTTAGCCATGCTGTTGAAACACAGACTCCAAATGTTTATCACAACAGCCTTGTTGGTTCACATGCTATGATTGTAGAATCACTCCATTGTCATATGTGCGTCATGAGGAGGGTCACCTCAATGTCAAGCCATGGTTCCATAAAAAATATGCAGGTTTTGTCCTAACTGACCAGCTACTGCATCAGTTCAGTTGGCAAGGGAAATTCCAGCAGTACTAAGCTAGTTTGGCTCAATGCCTGTAGACTGCATAAAAGGCTTTATCCCAACACGTATCTGGATGCTTTAACGAGCCTGGTTCTGACTTGTGGTGCCACATATTATAGTTCTATATAGCTATGTTATATAGTGCCATGTACTACTACTACTACTACTAACTAGCATTTCTAAAGCGCTACTAGGGTTACGCAGCGCTGTACAATTTAAACATAGAAGGTCGGTCCCTGCTCAAAGAGCTTACAATCTAAAAGACAAGAGAACAATCTAAATACAAGTGAACAATCTAGAGGATGAGTGAACAGTTAATCTGATAGGGTGGATAGATTGGGGCATTCTATCTATCTCGAGCGGTTAGGCGCCGAAGGCAGCATTGAAGAGGTGAGATTCACTCCTGTGTGGATTCTCTGGTGTACGGTCATGTATAGTGTACTGCTATGTATAGTGCTCTTTGTAGGACATTTTGCTCCCACACCCTGATCATTTTTTTCTCTTTAGTCATAGCAGACCTGTCCAGAACCATTGGGTTGTATCCGTTGACCAGCAGATGAAGACATAAAAAAAGTATATTTTTGTGACTCACCCCTTACAAGTCTCATGCAGCTATAAAATGTTCAGTATTTTCAATATTCAAGCAATAGTTTATATTTATGGTTATTAATATGATCAATCATCAAATCTTGGGAAATCCCATATCTAAGTGATTTACAAAATTTCACAAATATATAAAAAGAAAACAAAACAGAACGCTATTGAGCGACAGGACATATCCCAGGTACACCAGAAAACAGACACATCCAAAACTAACTTTAGAAAGCTACAGAGGAAAGCAGAGCAACTAAAACTTAACAAATAAAAACTGTTAACTAACTTTTGTAGCTGAAAAGTTCACCAGAACTAACACATATTAGAAGTCACAGCGAAAAAAATGAGTGTTGAGGTTTTTCTTAAAGGATTGAAAGAATTAATTAGCTTGCAAGTCCAGAGTTAAATTATTCCAGAAGCAAGGGGACAGGAAGAAAATGGCAGAGGATCTCATAGATTTCCAACAAGCCTGAGATGGAGAAGGAAGAACCAGTTGATCAGAGAGAGTGCAACAGTCGTGATGGGGAATAAGGAATGGTAAAACAAGATAAGTAATCTGGAATACTATTACGTAAGGCCTTGAAAATTAAAGATAGAACCTTGAACTGAATGCAGGCCTGAAAAGGAAGCCAATGGAATTACAAGAAAAGTGGAATGACTGAGGCCCGGGTGCCTTGATCTGCATAAAAAGCAAGCAGCCATGTTTTGCAAGGATTGCAACCATTTTAGATTAGATTGAGGGAGCCCTACATATGCAATACTACAGTGCTGATAAACAAACTGTCAGCCAATATGGAATAGGCAAGAATAAATGTCACATCATGTAAAATGGAGGCATATACTCTGACATACAGATATTTCACTGAGTCAGAAGGTGTTGAAGAATGTTGAAAAAACAGGAAGCATAAAATCTGGAAGAAAAGAAGAGGAATAGGAAACACACACACACACACCATAAGGGCAATGAAATTAGTCAGGGTGAGTTTCTGGACTAAAGGAAAGAAAATTATCAGGCAAGACATAATTTTACCTTCCTTTTTGTCATATCAGACCAGTTCAGAACCAATTGAATGTAGAAAAGGGTGGTATCAGAAGACTGAAACAAGATTAAGAGCAAGCAAAAGCTAAAATTGGAATTCCTTGAAAGATTCCATAGTATACTAGTCCCATCAAGAGAGATGTAGGAACCGAAGGTCCATGAAGAAAAAGGCAAACAAATACATAAATAAATGCCCAATACTGTAAATTAGAATTGTGTCAGACAGAGGTTCTGTTGGACTTCCTCCCAGCCCATATCTATAAGGCACTTCCTCCCAGCCCATATCTACAAGGCACAACCTAACAACAATGAAAACAGAAGGGTATGGTATCCCTGATTGGAATTCATTCCATTACTGAAGAATAGTGGAAGGAAAAAAAGGAAAATGCTAAAATTTGAATGATAAAGGAGATTCCCTTGTATCAAGGGGTCTCATAACTGGGAAGAAAAATTGCCAATAGACAGTAGTAAAACACCATCTTTATGACAGGGAAGGAAGGGTAGGCAATGCGAAGAAGGAATTGACCCTCTGGACTGAGCACAATGGCTTGTAGCTGACAGAGCCAAGATTGCCCTATTCAGACACAGAGGTCTAAATGTTAAAATTAAGACCATGGATAAGAAGAAACACTCAAAAAGACTGGAAACTGTAAAGAACAGTAACCAGAATGCCATCGTAGTAGTACAGCATCCGGAACAAATAATGATCAGACAGCACACTGCAGCAGATAAGGCACCTAACTAGGCTCCTAAAAAGGAATAGTGCCTTTCTTTTGACAGCAAAGGAGCACCAGCTAAGAATGAAAAAGGAGAAAGTTGTAAAGTTCAGAACAACTCAAGGTACCAATGCACTGGAAACCCCAAACACAAGTGCGCAATGTTGGTGGGTAACACCGCTGGGCAATAGAAATAAGTTTACAAAACAGGTAATCCACGGAGTTGCACAGAAGAGCAGGTCTCTATCTATGGCTTGTGTGAGACAGGAAACTGGCTACGTAAAATAGGTGACTGGCGTGAATCATCCATTCTGCTGTGGAAGTAGTGGAGTACAACCTGCTGGTACAGGTGTGCACCACAGTGAATGGAAAACTGCATTATACAGCTATGCCATTAAGCTGTCTGCTGCAGTTCTATCATACAGTTTAGGAAAAATCAAAGCAGTTTACAATATAAAGACCATAGAAAAAAGAAACAAACTACATAATATCAACAGGACAGAGAAAAACAGAGGAAAAAGAAAAAGAAAGTAAAATATTTAGAAGTATTTACAAACTGCACACTTACTGCCACAGTCTGCCCCAAATCCTAGATGTTTGAGAAAGCTAGGGAAAACAGGTGGGTCTTTAGGGAGGCTCTAAATTTTAGGTAGGACTGTTCAGCACAAAGTTCTATAGGAAGATATTTCCATAAGGTGCGAGCAATACAGAAAAATGCTGAGTGGCGAGTGGACTCCCAAGCGAGAACAATGAATGTAGGAAGTGACAAAAAGATGAGTCAAGGCCGAGCACAGCACACAAGATGGAGTATAAGGGATAATAAGAGAAGAGAGGCAAGAGGGATTCCAGCATAAAACACCTTGTGCATTAAGGTAAGACTCTGAAGACGAACATGAAAGGAAATGGGGAGCAAATGGTGATATGTCAGAAGGGGAGTAACATGGTCAGACCTGTGGGCATGTGAAAGTAGCAGTATTTTGGACAGTTTGTAGACATCTGATGTTAGGAAGACATGTGGATGCCATAGCTGTGTCATAGAGCTATGTCATATAACTGGCTGTTGCAGTCATGCATAATGGAAGACTGCTGCAACTGTGCTATACAGACTACTTTTGAGATATGTCACCCAGCCAGTCAATGCAGCTTGGCATACATTTGGCCACTGCAACTTTGATATAGAAGGTATAGAGGTGACCGCTGCAGCTGTGTTATACATCCTGCTGTTGCAGGAGAGCCATACAGCCAGCTGCCTCTATGGCATAGAGATGACTGTGGCATGTATGCTATACAGCTGCCATGCAGTTGCCTGCTGCATCCAGGTCATAAAGACGTCTGCCTACATCCATACCATCCAGCTGAATGCCACATCCGTGCCATGCTGTATAGGGTCACCCAGAGTTAGGCACAGATCACATGCAAGATACTGTGGCTAAGGCTGTTGGCTTCTGACGGTATGCCTTACATCTATGATAGTGTTTCCCAAGTCCAGTCCGGGAGTACCCCTTGCCAGTCAGGTTTTCAGGATATCCACAATGAATATGCATAAACTTGATTTGCATGTGCTGCCTCTATTACATGCAAATCTCTTTCATGCATATTCATTGTGACTAACCTGAAAACCTGACTGGCAAGGGGTACTCCAGGATCAGACGGGAAACACTGATCTAGGATATGTAGGGGTGGCATATAGCTGGCTGCCTCAACAGTGCTAAATAATTGTCTGTTGGCACTGTGTCATATAATTATCAACTGCAAACATACCGTACAGATGGCTGGTGCAGTTGTTGCTGCAGGATAGCAATACAGAGCAATGTAAAGGGGTAACTGCTCAAGACATAACCGTAGCTGGCATCCCAACCTTCAACATGCAAACGGATTCCTAAAGGTGTACTGTGTTGGAGTCAAGTCCAGTTGAAAATACAAAAGATTTCCTTAACTATATTATATAGTTGAAATGAGCATCTGCAAAGCATATCACAATTCTTCAACATATAATACCTGTGGATCCATGCAGGTGTGAATAGTTAAATGTATGAGCTGTGGTGTGACAGCTAACATGCACCAATTGAATCCTTTTTTCTTTTTTTTTTGAACTGCAACAGTTCCTAGTTCATGTAGCCCAGAAATTAGAGACCAGTTCCTGCTCACCAACAGCTGACTTATAGAGTCTGGAAACAGTGCTGAGGTGATCAGAGCTAAAAACACAACTGAAACAGTAAATAGAAATAAGTTGGTTCTCTCGCCTAAAAGAGATTGTACAGCCTGGAAACACAGATTTTTTTTTTTAACTGTTAATATGGGTAACTTGACCAACTGTGAAACAAGGCCAACTTTCCAGCTAGGAAACACAGAATTCCGGAAGTCTAAATTTAAAATGAGTTGTATAACACAGGCTTGCAGCAAGAAGCTATATCTACGTAGCTGGCTAGCTGAACAGTGGACTACTGAAGAGCTAACATATTCACAGAAAAGACTGCTATGAGCAGAATTGTAATTCAGATCACAAAGTTCAGTTGTAGTTCTTTAAAATGCAGAAACTAAAAGAAATAGAGCACTACATGAAAAAAAGAAAGAAAAAGTGGTTGAAAGAGAATTTTCTGGAGAAAGGTAGAAGAAAGGCAGAACTTACCTCATGAGATAAAACAGTACTTCAAGTAACAGTGCAAACAGTATGTCACATACAGAAGGCAATATGAAAGCCTTTAGCCTCTTCAACTCCTTAATAAACTGCAGCAAGGAGGGGTAGTGGAGGACAGGAGGGATTCAGCACCAGCAAGTGCCATCCTGGCTCCAGACAAGGTTTCAACATATTGAAAAGGAGCATAAACTGCCCATCAGAAACCTGCTCTATTGAAATATCGTTACCAATTGGTTCAGGAGCTGTGAGAAGCACCAAGAAGGAGCTAAATGCTCTGTCCATCATCTACTTAGAGACAGAGAAAAATAATGAACATTTTATGCCTGCACAATACCCTTAAGGGGTGATTCACAAAAAACTTTTTTTTTTCCTGTCTGCATCTACTGGTTGATGGACAAAACCCACTGGTTCTAGACTGGTCTAGTATGGACAATAAGAAAGGTATGGTTAAGAAATTTGAACAGGAGTGGTGACCCTATATCTTGTAGGCTAACTGCCAATAAATTTATGTACCCTTTCGAAAAGTGTTCTAGGCAGGACTAGAACTCCTTAACCTCTCTAGGTGGTAAGTTAAGGTCTTAGGCAGCTTAAACATCACCACCATAGGGCGAGGGGAGGAAAGGGAAGGTAGGAGTACAGCCCCCTGCCAAATGTGTGTATCACAGGGCTTGACTTGACCATGCCTGAAGCACAGGTTGGACCCATCAACCAGGAACCACAGACTGTGACCCTAAACCCAACATGACGAAAAGGGGAATCCCACCCTATATCAGACTATTTGAGGCGGATGTAATCCAGAAATATTGGCCAATGCTTATCCAGACATATGAAGCCTTGAAAGTTATCACTGATAAGAGACCACATATAAGGCCATGGAAAAGAAACAGCTCAGCTCTATCTCTCTGCTCCATCTCAGGTGAGAACACTTTCCACATGCAGGCAGTGGGTGCTGGTTTCAGAGTGTGATCATTCATGCTCTTCGCTGGAGACACTGCACCAATGCTATTCAGGTACAGCTTGGAGTTTCCTGTCATCAAAATGTCTAATAAGCTAAAATCAGGGCATTCCTGCCAGCAAAAAAAGGATGTATTTATACGGCCATGGATGAAATCTCCGAGTCACAGCACATGCTGCCGGATTGGGTCCAGCTTCCGTTATAAGGACAAAGACTAACGACTTTGGCAGGGCAGGTATGTTAAGAGCTGTGATCACAAGAGATATCTACTTGATTTTACCAGAATTTAAAGTATGTGTTTAAATTAAGAACATTGCTTGCTTATGAAACACGTGGGTATAAATCTTAGACTAAGAGAAGACTAGGATAAAGATTTATTTACAATGGAAGTCAGCATGATAGTATACAGAAGAAAAGATTCCAATGCTTCTCTATAGATCCTGTCATTTTTATTATTGGAAAATAAAGGGGTGTAGCTTAGGAACTAATTTTGGTCTGAACACCTGAAATTGTTTTTCTGTATCTTATTTTACACCTATTACATACCTGCCACTACTAGAAAAAACAGTTCTGTGCTGCTTTTCCTTGTTTGTTCATTAAAAGATGTTAATGTCAGGTTCTCAGGTTCAGAGCCCGCGGGGCCGGGCTCTGGAGCAAACGTGAGCCCTTGGGCTGCTGACGAGGAGTGACAGCAGCAGGCAAAACCCACCAACCAACGCTGGGCAAGCACACCGACACCGGCAGGGACTGCAGGCACTGCCCAGCGAACCGGAACACATGGACTGGAATCCCCCGGACTGGAGGACACAGGACTGGAACACTGGACTGCAATCCCCCGGACTGGAGGACACAGGACTGGAACACACACCGGACCGGAACACACTGGACTGGAGCGCACCAGACTGGAACACACACCTTCACCTGCACTTAGCTACTAAGCCCCCCAAGAGTTGAGCTCCTGGGTTTGAGTAGCTGGCAGGACTTACTGGATACTGGATGACATAGGGACCAGGACTGGAAACAGAAGTACTCCTAAACCTAAACTGATCTATGTGCTCCCAAGCCCTAAACCAGCAGGAGTGTTCCGAACAGTAAACTGACAAAAGGACTTCCTAAGCCCTATACTAAACAGGAGCTCCTAAGCCCTGCTCAAGAAAGGGACTTCCTAAGCCCTAAACTAACAGAGCAGGGAACTGAACACAAAGCTAACAGGTGCTACTAAGCACCAAGCTACAAGCAGAGCTCTACACTAATAAGCTAAACACAAAACTACCAAGCTACCTAAGCACTGCTCTAGCAAGCTACATACAACTAACAAGGTGCTTCCCAAGCACTACTCTGGCAAGCAACCAGAAGAGCTCCTAGCACTAAAAGGGAAGACAGGGGAGCCACAAGGAAAAAGAAGGGAAGCTAACACATAAGCCAAAAGTTATTCTAAATCACCAAACACCAACAGCAAAGACTGCAATGCTCCCAATAGCACAAACACCAGAAGTACTTCTAACAGCAAACTCTGCAGTGTTCCTAACACCACCAAACCCTGAAGTACTTCTATCAGCAACAGAGCTTCCAAAGCCCTACACCCAGCAATGCTTCCAAAACCAAGAGGGAACAGTAGGGGAACCAAAAGGGAAAAGCAGGAAAGCTAAACACACAGTCACCAGTGCACACTGCACTAACACTAACCTGGCCCTTAGCAAAAGCAAGCAGGGAAACTAGACACAAAGTCAGAAGTGCACACTGCACCACCCTACCTAAAGCAAACACCACTGTTGCAAAGGCCATGAAGGAAACAACACCACTTCCTTATCAAGGCCCTCCCTGATGATGTCACACTCCCTAGACCTAGGCAAAAGCACACTGACCCAGAGAGGCCCAACCTACACCAATGCAACACCGTGAAGCACTTGAAGCCAGTACACCCAAAGAGAGGTAGAGTTAACTCAGTCCACCCACACAGGTGCAGTATAGTGAAACAATTAGAGCCATGCTGCTGGAAGCTGCCAGCACAGAGAGACAGAGCCAGCTCAGAAAGGACAGACAAAAGAAACAGAAGCCAGCTAAGAAGCTGACCCCCAGGAAAGAGGTAAGTTTGAGAGGGGTTCTGACCCCAATCATAACAGTTAAAAGTTGTGTGCTTGGCACTAACCTAATAAAAACTCAAACAGAATGAAAAGAATCAGATATTGAAGCAAAGAAGAATCTTTGAAATTATCAGGACTGCCTACATAGCTACTGACTAGTGTGGCAATGGGGTTTTATCAAACTTGGTAAAGGCAGCACCGTGTACTTTGCCTCCACTCTTCAATGGTTAGGAATTTATGAGGAGACTCCCAGTATTCTATGTAAAAGCATGTCTTTGGGTAACTGCTGGACAGGTATGGACATCAGAGTGTTGAAGCTCTTGGATCTACTTCATCACATGCAATTGCATAAACAATTTCTTGCCAAATGTCATGAGTGTTAATTCCTCCAGAGGGCAGAAACTTCTCGGTGATGTGATGGATCCAATAGCAAATCTGGTGAAGCTCCCTGAGAGTATTCTTCATTCGAGATAGAATCATTGACATCAGAATCCAACTTCCCAGGCAGCTCAGTCATATCTTGCGTCTTCTGTCTGAGCCTCTTCTATTAACTGACTTTTTTAAGCTTCATGTTCAGGAAAATACCTTTCACAATTTGGTTTCCCTTCAGAAGAGGACCCCCCTTGTGGTCACCATACCCCTGCAAAGGAAGCAGGGATGAATTAACACTATATATTAGGTCCTAGGCAAACATATATTTGTGGGACCCCTTCTGTGGACTCTAATTTACTTGGCTTCTCACAGTCACTTTCATTTTCCCTGCTCTCCTCACTCATCTTTTCGTTCACAGTCTTCCACTAACATATCTCCAGAAGTAACAGGAAAAAATGCAGAGCCTATCTATGGGTGTGGCAGCAGTCATAGTTTGTGGATGAGCATGGAAAGTAGACAAGCACATGCTTCAAATGGAGTGACTTATTAATTAGAGATGGAGAAATTTCAAGTTACTTAGTTCCAGGACGGAGATTTTAGTCAGGCCCTGGATTTCTGACAACTTTATCTCAGTGAATGATGGCAGCAGTTTTCAACAAAGTCCTCAGGGTGTACCCATCCAGTCAGGTTTTCAGCATATTCACAATGAATATGCATGAGACAGATTTGCACAACAAGTAGGCAGTGCATGCAAATCTATCTCATGCATATACATTGTGGATATCCTGAAAACATGACTGGCTGGGTGTGTCTCGAGGTAAAGGGTTGCTGGAGTAATGTACAATGTTGTCACATATAGTTGGAACAGTTCATCCTATGTAGAAAGCAATATTTTTCAGTACACATAAAAGGCAAAGTTCAGGAAGCATGCAACACAGTGCTATAGCCAGAGAAAGATGTTATTGATGCACTGCAACAAACCTGAAATGACAGCCAGAGTGACTTCCAAAACAATTTTAAAAAATACTGAAAGTTTATTTCATTAAGTTATTTACTCAAAAGGCATTTCTTATTCTTGTTCACGCTACCAAAGTCCGTATTTGCAGCCCCTAGCACAGCACACACATGATGCATAGAAACTGAATATACCAGCAGATGAGACTCATCATGTATGACAATTTACCTATCACAGTATACCACAGACTTCAGTTATAGATGTAGTAACATAGCAAATGAAAGCAGATAAAGACCAATTACCCTATTCAGGCTATCTACTTAAAATTAACTTTCTTTTTCTTTTGCATTCCCTTTACTTCTTCACAATTTAAGGACTACTAAATTGTGTTATTATTTCTGTCTCCATTGGGACACAATTCTATGTATTACCACCCATTCTATGAAGATTTTCTCATGCTACTCAAATCTACATCCTTGAAACCTTTTATTATGACCTGTTCTAGAACGTTCCCCCCCCCCCCCCCCCGGCCACTGAAAAACACTTGCTTTTTCGATATCTAAATATCTGTCAAGAATCCTACCACATTAGCATATATAAGGTCCTGAAATCTCATCTCAAAACTGCAGCCTTCTCTGGACAGCCTCTCTTGTGCCTGCATAATTTTGAAGGTACAGCCTCTATAAAGTAGGTATATTATCTGGAACATTGTGGTGCTCATTTTCAAAGCACATAGCACTTACAAAGTTGCATAGTAACCTATGTAACTTTGTAAGTCTATGCGCTTTGAAAATGAGCCTCTTAGTCCACTGAAAGTATCACCACTAGTTATACCTCTCCCTGTGCACTCGGGCATTGCTCCAACTCTTTCTACTGCTGATACATTGGACACATGCCTTTTGGTGATAGTGGCGACACAAACCCTTATATTTCAAACACACCACTGAAATTCAGGTATTGTTTTATAAGGAAAAACAGGAGGTCAACTGCATTTGGGATAAAAATGCTTAGGGCCAACTCTGACCCCTCCTTATAGAAGCAAGGGCAGAACAGTAAGGCAACAAGCTATAAGTATTTACTGGAACTAAGCAAAATGAAGTGTATAGAAATATACAACATTTTTCTCTTACAAAGTATTACCGCAGCTCCCCTTTGAACGGAAGTATTTTCTTACACCGTGGTCTTTAAAACAACCAAAGTAGTTCTGGTTTAAAATGATGACTAACAAAACTGAACTACAAAGTTGATAACCCATGTCTAAAAACATTTTCTCTGGTGCCATGTAACATCATATGGGCCAGATACCTTACCTTATTTTCCCACAGCCTGAGCATGTAAAAGAAGGAAATAAATCTTATTATTGCACCTGAGCTCCTTTTCCTCTCTGATGTTTCACATGTCAAGCAATGAGGTGTCCAGATCCACTAACTGAAATCATAAGAGAAAAGGAGAAATTAGATCTTACCTGCTAAATTTCTCTCTTTTACTGATTCCAGACCACTCCAGATGCATGTGCTAAGCTCTCCTGCCAGCAAATGGAAATTGAGAACTACTGACAATGACATTACTGCATAAAGTATGCTGTGCAGCCAGTAGAAAATCAGTATTTCAGTAACACAGCAAAATGTGAAACACTCCGTAGTAACCAGGGGAACCAACCAACCATAACGGTTAGAAGTAAAATAAACGTCAGTCTGCAGCAACTAGAAACACCCCCTCCCAGCTGGAGAAATCATAAGAACATAAGCGTTTGCCATACTGAGACAGATTGAAGGTCCATCATGCCCAGTATCCTGTTTCCAACAGTGGCCAACTCAGGTTACAAGTACCTGGAAAGATCCCAAAATACTAGAATACATTTTATGGTGCTTATCCTAAAAATAAGCAGTGGCTTTTCCCCAAAGCCATGCTAATAATGGCTTATGAACTTTTCTTTTAGGAAGATATCCAAACCTTTTTATAACCCCCTAAGCTAACTGCTCTTACAACATTCTCCGACAATGAATTCCAGAGTTTAATTACACAATGTGTGAAGAAATATTTTCTCCAATTTGTTTTAAAATTATACTACTTTGTAGCTTCAATGTGTGCCTCCTAGTCATAGTATTTTTGGAACGAGTAAACAAGTGATTCACGTCTACCTGTTCCACTCTACTTATTATTTTATAGACCTCTATCATATCTCCCCTCAGCCGTCTTTTCTCCAAACTGAACAGCCCTAGCTGCTTTAACCTTTCCTCATAGGGATGTTTTCCCATCCCCTTTACCATTTTGGTTGCCCTTCTCTGTACCCTTTTTCTAATTCTACTATATGTTTTCTGAGATGCGGTGACCAGAATTGCACACAGTATTCAAGGTGCGGTTGCACCATGGAGCAATATAGAGAAAGGGAAATGGGACTTGGTATACCGCCTTTCTGAGGTTTTTGCAACTACATTCAAAGCGGTTTACATATATTCAGGTACTTATTTTGTACCAGGGGCAATGGAGGGTTAAGTGACTTGCCCAGAGTCACAAGGAGCTGCAGTGGGAATCAAATTCATTTCCCCAGGATCAAAGTCCACTGCACTAACCACTAGGCTACTCCCTTCTCCTAAAGGCATAACAACCTTATTTTTGTTTTCCATTCCTTTCCTAATACCACCTAACATTCTATTTGCTTTTTTAGCCGCTGCTACACCCTGAGCAGAGGGTTTCAACGTATCAGTGATGACACCTTTCCTGATCAGTGGCTCCTAATGGGGAATCTTGTATCACATAGCTATAGTTCGGGTTCTACTTTCCCACATGCATCACTTTGCACTTGCTCACATTAAACGTCATCTGCCATTTACACACCCAGTCTCCCGGTCTCGTAAGGTCCTCTTGTAATTTTTCACAATCCTCTTGCGATTTTAACAACTTTGAATAACTTTGTGTCGTCAGCAAATTGAATTATCTCACTAGTTACTCCCATCTCTAAATCATTTATAAATGTTAAAAAGCAGTGGTCCCAGCACAGACCCCTGAGGAACCCCACTGTCTACCCTTCTCCATTGGGAATATTGACCACTTAGATCTACTCTCCGTTTTCTATCGTTTAACCAGTTTTTAATCCACAATAGAACACTACCTGCTATCCTATGACTTTCCAATTTCCTCTGAAGTCTTTCATGAGGTACTTTGTCAAATCCATGAGGTATTTTTGAAAATCCAGATACACAATAACGACCGGCTCACCTTTATCCATGTTTGTTCACTCCTTCAAAGAAATGTAGTAGATTGGTGAGGCGAGATGTCCCTTCACTAAATCCATGTTGGCTTTGTCTTATTAATCCATGTTTTATGTATATGCTTTGTAATTTTGTTCTTTATAATAGTCTCTACCATTTTGCCCGGCACCAACGTCAGGCTCACCGGTCTATAATTTCCGGGATCACCTCTAGAACCCTTTTTAAAAATCGGTGTTACATTGACCACCCTACAATCTTACGGTACCATGCTTGACTTTAAAGATAAATTATATATTACTAACAGTAGTTCCGCAAGTTCATTTTTCAATTCTATCAGTACTCTGGGATGTATACCATCCAGTCCAGGCGATTTGCTAGTCTTCAATTCGTCAAATTGCCCCATTACATCTTCCGGGTTTATAGAGATGTGATTCAGTTTCTCTGACTTGTCTGCATTGAATACCATTTCTGGCACCAATATCTCTCCCACATCTTCTTCGGTGAAGACCGAAACAAAGAATTCATTTAATCTCTCCACTATGGCTTCATCTTTCCTGAGTGCCCCTTTTAACCCTTCGGTCATCTCGCGATCCAACTGATTCTTTTGCCGGCTTCTTGCTTCTAAAATACCTAAAAATGTTTTTGCCTCCAATACTATCATCTTTTCAAAGTCTCTCTTTGCCATCCTTATCAGGGCATTGCATTTGACTTGCCATTCCTTATGCTATTTCCTATTATTTTCATTTGAATCCTTTTTCCATTTTCTGAAGTATTTTTTTTTTTTTTTTTTGCTCTAATAGCTTCCTTCACCTCACTTTTTAACCATGCCAGCTGCTGTTTGGCCTTTCTTCCTCCTTTTTTAATACATGGAATATATCTGGCTTGGGTTTCCAGGATGGTATTTTTAAACAGTAGCCTGCTGTAAATTTTTGACTTTTGCAGCTGCTCCTCTAAGTTGTTTTTTTTTAACCATTCTTCTTATTTTATCATAGTCTCCCTAAAGTATTGGATTTTCTGCGTGTACTTACTCCAGAGCTTATATCAAATCTGATCATGTTATGATCACTGTTATCAAGAAACCCCTTCACCATTACTTCCTGCACCAGATCATGTGCTCCGCTAAGGACTAGGTCTAGAATTTTTCCTCCTCTTGTTGGCTCCTGAACCAAACTCATTCTTCTTGCCCAGCTTTGCAAAAAAATAAGGACAGGTTCTAGACCAGTCTGGAGGGACTAAAAGAAAGAAAATTAGCAGGTAGGATCTAATTTTTCTTTCCTTAGAGTCCTCTACAGACCAGTCTAAGTCTAGACACATAGGGCATATCAAAGCTGTGCCCTCTAAGGGAGGGGGACCAGACAAGCTAGCCACCAACACACTAGACACAAAGATTTCTTACTGAAGACTTGCACATCTATCCTGTAATGATGCACAAATAAATTCAATTATGACTAAATGGCCACTCTGCAAATTTTCTGTGGTGGAACCAGGCAATATGCGCCACCAAAAGTAGTTTGAATCCTGGTCATATGCACCTTCAACATGGAAGCACAGGATAACCTTGTACAATATAGGCTGAGGCTATCATTTCCTTAATCCACTGCACCACCATTGCTTTAGAATCTGCTTCTCACTTTTGTGCTCTGCTGAACAGCACAAACAGCTGATTAGATCTCCAAAATTATTCTGTTCTCTTCAAGTAACAGCGCTGCATCCAAAAGATGAAACCACCCCATGTCCTGTCCTCCTCCAGGTTCCCTAAAAACCGAAAGTGATTCTAACACAAAATGAGGACAGTACCTTAAGAAGAAATGAAGGTACAGGCTAAACACCACCCTTTCCTATTAGGAAAAGCTCTCTACAAGGCTGCGCCTGTAGATCTGAAATTCACCTACCTGAACACTAAGAGAACTTCTTAAAGAGTGACATCCTTTGAAGAGGCCTCCTTAAGGGGCTTGAAATCCATTAGACCAATACCAAGACAACAAAAATTAAATCCCAAGGGGGCACCACAGGATGCTGAGGCAGCTGCAAGTTTAATATTTCGCAGAAAACACACTATAGCAAGGTGAGAAGCTAAGGAATAATTTTGAACCAGGTTTCAAAAACAAGTAATGGCCAAGATCTGTACCCTTGAGTTGATTAGGCTACCCCTTTCTCTAAACCATATTGCAAAAAAATCTAAAGATATCCAAAAACCAACACAAGCAACAGTACCACCTAACAATCTTCACACTATTCTTTGAAAACTCACCACACTTTAATATAAGCTAAAGAGGTGGATGACTTCCTGGAATGTAAAAGAGTTGTCTATAACTGGGCTCACTTACTACAAGTATCCAAAGTTTTGGTGTTCAAGGTTTTTGTTATGAAGATGATATTCTTTTAATTACTAAAGTCTCCCTACTTTTGATCTCACTAATTTACAAGCATGTTTGGAATCTATTACTACATGGCTCAATGATCATAAATTTGTGTTAAATGTAGATAAAACAGCAGCTTGTTGGATAACAGGACATAAAGACTATCCAAGTCTTTCTCCTATTTTTTTTTTTTATAAATCTATTCTGATAGTGAATAGTTTTCAATATCTAGGGATTATTTTCAACTATAAATTGTCTTTTTCTCAGCAAATTACAGCTTTATCAAAAAGGTGTTTTTGTATATTACAACAATTAAGATCCATCAAGCATTATTTTAATGAAGCTTCATTGCATACACTATTTCATGCATTTTTAGTTTCCCAGGAATATGGTGTATATTGGTTCTTCTTGCTTTAAGCATTTGCAAATAATTCAAAATGCTACTTTAAGAATTTTGGCCAATGTGAAGAAGTTTGATCATATTAATTACTCTCCTTTTTTTTTTTTTTTTTTTTAACTTTCATTGGTTACCCATATACTATAGAATTTGGCCCAGGCATCCAAAAAGCGATTTACCATGATACCTCCATTAACAACCAATGAACCTAGGATATCTGACCTAAGCAGTAAGCACCCAGCTGCTGGCATCTGTCATCATCAGAGTCCATTCTGGTGCCTCCAGCTTCATTCTGTGCTATACCCACAACAGAATGGACTTTGCCTCTCCCTGGAGGGGGTGGAGTACTTCCTAGTCCTGGCTCTAAGGTGACTGCCTGGATAACAGCATCCTCTGCAATGGATACTCATGACCTCTGGCCCAGGGAACGAGATCCATGTTGGCTGCCTTTGATCCTAATACTTACAAATAATTCCAGGCTGTTGGCTTCAATTTCCTGAGAAAATGTCTGACTTGCCGCTGCAACTTCACCATTCTGTCTTGAATTAGAAAGACCCTCCCTTTATGAGTGTCATAATGAGCTCCCAAATACTCTACTGCCTGTAATGGGACTGGTGTGCTTTTGAATCTGTTGACCACAACTGAACTCCTGGAGAAAACAAGAAATCCAGCTGTTGGCCTCATGGCTCTCTTTATAAGACTCTGCTCTGATCAACCAACTGTCTAAATAAACCAACACTGTGTCAAGCTCCACAACACAGCTGCTACGATGACCATCACCCTGGGGGGGGGGGAAATAAATTCTCTTGTAATGCCATTGCTTGAGGTGAGGAAACAACAATTCAAACCTATTTCCATTTGAGAAGCATATTATGTCAAAACACATACAGAAGCACCCTACTGGATATTATATTAAAAATCATTGTGCATATTTTAAATTGTACACGCGCCTCTATGGGTAGCCAGTGAAACTCAACAGGGTCACTATCAAATCTATGTGCAGAATAAATCAATCTGGCAGCTGTATTCTGGATTGCTTGTAATTTTTTGACAACATATTTATGACATCCTACATAGATAACATTACAATAGTCTAGTTAGGACAACAGTAAACTTTGTACAACTAATCAGAAAGTAGGCAGATCGAGGTAGCTGAATCTCCGCAATTTCTTCAGTTACAGGAAAAGATCTCTTAAATAGTGCATTTACCTATAATTCAGATGTTAAACTACCATTTAGGAGAAATCCCTTGTAAAAACCAGACTCAAATTCAAAAGTAGAGTTGTCTAGTCTTAATATATTGTCATCCCAGACATTATCAGGCTGTCCAATCAATAAAAAATTTTTTTTCCTTATTTTCAAAAAACGTTCACAAATTCACTTATCCAGCAAGTTTAAGCAATCATTTATTCTAAATCAGATGTTACCTCTGCCGATTGCAAAACTGGAAGCAAAACTGTAATGTTGTCCACATAGATAAAAACTCTATACCCAGCTTGTTCAAGCACCCTAGCTAAAGAACTCATGAGTATATTAACAGAGTAGGGGATAACAGAGATCCCTGAGGGACCCCACAGCAGGCCTTCCATGAGTCTGACAATGCGCCACGAATTTTCACTTTATAGGGTCTATAAGTTAGGAACTGTTTAAACCAATGGGAGCACATTGCACTCAATTCCGAACTCAGTCAGTATTGACAATAATAAATCAATACCCACCAGACTGAAGGCACTTGATAGATCAAATTGCATAGCCTTACAACCTTCCCCTAGCAGTAGTCTTCCTTCTGCTAAAAAGGAACCTAATAATGTCTCTGTACTGTAACATTTACATTGAAAAAAATTCAGATTATTATAACTGTCCAAACAGTTCACAAGTTGATCAACCACCAGAACCTCCATGATCTTTGTGAAAAGAGGAATAGAGGCTATTGGTCTTTAATCCCCTACGACACTGGAACCTACTTTTGGATTTTTAAAAATAGGAGTTAGTATAATATTGCCCCCTTTTGATGGAAGAATGCCCTGAAAGAAGAATGTTTGTATGTCAAAAATGCCTGAGGGGCTTCCTATAACAAGTACGGGGGACAGACATCCAATGTACAGTATGATGTACTGTATCTCCTTAACATCCTTTGTAGATCCATCCTCTGAAACTGGGCCAAAGTCAATGCCAGTCCTGTCGGTTGGAATTTCAATAACATTAGTAGACATCAGATCAAAATCAGATCGCAGCTGAAAAGATAGAAAACTCTCAAATAGTTACTATCTTTTCTCTAAAATATAAAGCCAACATTTCTGCAGTAGGGACATCAGTATCAGCAGTATGTAATAACTCCGTACAATCTTTGAGAACGTTAATTTTAAAGAGTTTTGATTGGTGTATCATATTACTTCCTATCACCTGTGAGGAATAAGCCTTTTTCTTCTAACAATTGTTTGTACAGTTTAACAGAAGCTTTCCAATCTGATCATATAGGTTCTGACCTAGTTCTTCTCCAATTCCTCTCAAGATTACGACAGAGTTATTTCTGTATTAGCAACTCATCAAATTATGGGTTAGATTTCCTTTTCATTCTAAATTTCTTATTTAATGGAGCAATTACATCTAGTATCACATTGCTTATGTTAATCCAATCATCAAACAATTTTATTTTTTGTGAAAACCACTGGGAGTTAAATCTGTTCCAAAATTCTCTTTTTCATCAATTTTGCCTCTGGAGAGGAGAGCAGCCTTAACTGGAGGATGCTTTTTTTTCCCCCAATAACAAGGTCTAACAGAAAATGATCAGCCCTAGTTGCCAGGAAATAGAGCCCATTCTTAAACTGAGTGATGGATGATTTGTGTACACGATCAAATCTAGATGATGACCTTTTCATGTAATATTTCAGGCTTGGGCCAAGCCAAGTTAAAAGGTTTAAAAAATTCAAATATATTGTTAACCTTCATATCCAATGAATCCTTTAAGTGTAAATTTACATCGCCAATTAATAAAACATGATTGAACTGACATAACAATTAGAAAATCATAAAAATCCTCCTTAGTTTCTAACCTCCTACTAGAAGAATAAAATAGCATACAGCATAAAGAATCCTCAAAGTATCCGTCAGAAACGTCACACACTAACATTTCTGGTGCTGATTTACTGATTCATGCAATTTAATTAAAGAAGTCTTTATAAGTTAAAACAATACCACACCCTCCGCTTATTTTCCCTTAGTATATGCAATAACCTATAACCATTAGGGCAAAACGTTCTTACAACTGGATCAACATGCATGGACAACCAAGTTTCAGTTATAAAGAAGCAGCCTGGTAGACTTTCTATAATACAGTCCCAGATGATATCGGTCTTATTCACAATGGATCTTGCGATTCACATAAAAGCAGGAAGTTGGCACATAATAGAATTAAATTGCTGCTATTGTACATATTAATTCTTTATTGTTTCTAACAGTACAGCATTTTAAACGCAGTTTACTAAAATGGCCCCAATTTGTAATAATCTCTATCAAATTAGGCAAACTCTGCCTGTAGAGCTAATGCCACCATTTCAAAGGCCTGTTTCAACAAAGCCTCCATCTGCTGGTCCTGGGGATCCTTAAGAGCTGCTACACCTTCTGTACAGGAAAAGCCGTCTTCTTGGTAACTGCAGACACTAGCAAGTAAATTTTCAGGAACCACGTCTCCCTCTTTGTCACTAGAAACGTGTATAACCTAGCTATGGATCTTGAGATCTTATGTCTCATATCATGGATATTCCATTTTGCTACTGTCATCTCCTTGACTGCCCTGTGAGGTGAAAAGGTCTTGGCTGGCTTCTTTGTACCTTCTGAGAGCAGATTCTCCTCCTTTGTGCTTCCTGTGCACAGTTGGTCCTCAGACGTCTTAAGAGCCAAGAGTATCTGAGCAATTAAGGAGGACAACTCTGCCCTTCTGAAAATTCCATACTATCAAGGCACCCTCTCCAAAAGGAACTTCCTACTGCTCTCAACACTCCTCTTGGCTTCAGATAGCTGTCCCACAAGTTCAACCCTATTGACCCAACCTCTTTTCCAGGCCTCTTCTGAAGTAAGCCTGTCTCTTGGTACTTCCATCATCTGCAGAAGCACTGCCTGAGGCCCTGATAGACCATCCACCAACCATCCCTTCTTGAAACAAAACACTTTGTGCATCAACAGTAAAAACAGGGCTAAAGAGTTATGCATTTGCTGGTCAGAACTGGAGGCAAAATTCATGCCAGAGAAGTCAAAATGGTGGATTTGCAACCAAAATTTGGTCTCTATTCTGCTGGGGAGTTTCATCACAACACCGACTGCCAGCCACCTCAGCCACATGCATTCTTTCACCATATGCACAAAAGTGATAAAAGGGATGGGACAACTACCCTATGAGGAGAGGTTAAGACGGCTAGGACTCTTTAGCCTGGAGAAAAGGCGGCTGAGGGAAGATATGATAGAGGTCTACAAAATAATGAGTGGGGTAGAGCAGACAGATGTGAAGCGTTTGTTTACACTTTCTAACAATAATAGAACCAGGGGACAAGATGAAATTAGAATGTGGTAGATTTAAAACAAATCGGATAAAGTTTTTCTTTACTCAGCACGTAGTTAGACTCTGGAACTCACTGCCGGAGAAGGTAATGACGGCAGCTGGCCTTGCTGAGTTTAAAGGGGGTCTGGATAGATTCCTGAAGGAAAAGTCCATTGATCATTATTAAATTTGGGGTTTTTGCCAGGATCTTGAGGCCTGGATTGGCCGCTGTCGGAGACAGAGTGCTGGGCTTGATGGACCTTTGGTCTTTTCCCAGCGTGACAGTGCTTATGTACTTATGCAGTCCTAATGATTGCAGTAATTGATCTCCTCTGGTTCTCCGTACAAATGTGGTAACTTCCACTCTACTGCTCCAACTGTCCAATAAGTGCCTGCCAGCCCATGCCAAGAGTCTCCCCTCCCCCCATGCCAAGAGCAAACTGCCCCAGATTCTGTAACAAACCTAAAAGAAGTATTTTAGTTTGCTTTCTCTTATTTCTTCTTTTGTGCCCCAGTAAGCAGTCAAGGTCTCCCTTCAAGAAGCAAGAAAGAGGGACCAAGGGACATCACCTGGAGTGTCCAGAAGGGAAACGATCCTTTCGGGGGGAGGGGGGATCCAGATAAGAGAGTGACACCTCCAAGGCTCTTCCAGAATGGGCAAACAAACCCTGGCATCTCACACCTCTATTTTTAATTTATTATTATGGTTTAGCTTGCTTCTTTCCTCTTCCTCTGATTGCTATCCTTCTAGCTTAACTTTCATCTATCCTATCATTAAATTGTGGTTCTTTTCATGTTCTTTCCCCCCTTTTTGACTGTCATCTGCTTTGATTTCAGTTCTGAAAGTCCTCAATATATATATATATATATATATATATATATATATATATATATATATACACACACACATATACATTCACACACACAGTGCAATCTGCTTAACTGCAAGGGTCTGGGACCAAAGAAATACAAGCAGTTAACCAGTGCGTGCACTTAACTGTTGTGACCCAAAGGAGCTTGACATCTGATAAACATATATGCAGCACTGTTTATTATACGTACAGTATACAGTCTCCGTTAACTGACAGGCTTACTTGAAGTAATCAGTGATAGTCCTCTGTACACTATTGTGTCTGTGAGTTCCACAGACTGCGTCTGCCAGATGGTAAAAACTGTCATAGCACTGACATCCAGTGGCCTCCAGATAGGCCAGCACGGTGTTGAGACTCTCCTGCGCTCTTGCAAAAGTGACAGGTTGTTCAATTTTGTCAGCATGTGCCTCGCTGCTTATTTCATCATCTGTTTCATCATCAGCCGTTGCCTGCGTTTAAGTGCATATCTCGACATCAGTGCTGTCGTCAGCTTTTTGTAGATCGTAATCAACAGCTACATAGTGTTGAAACTCCTCTTCAGTAACACCGGCTGGGATGTCAATAACCTGTTCATCTGATGCGTTTGCAACAGCTGCATCTGTTTCGTCCCTCTCCACATCCTTAACAAAGCTTGCCTGCTTGTAGCAGTTCACAATGGTTGTCTGTGTAACATGATTCCAGGCTTCTTTCTGCATATGTAGGGAATCCAACAGTGATAGATTACGAGCCTGTTCAACAGCACATTTATCCTTGCCAGTCTGGTCATCCATAACGCTCATCAGACGACGTAGCACAAGAGCCCGATGATGTTGTTTGAAATTGGCTATTATGCCCTGATCCATAGGTTGGATCAGAGAGGTAGTGCTTGGTGGCAGGAAGACCACCTTGACGTCAGACAGCCTGACATCATCACTGTGTGCAGCACAATTATCACAAAGCAACAAAATCTGACGCTTTTGTGCCCGCGTTCTAGTGTCTAACTTCTTTAGCCACTGCTTCCAAATTTCCCCAGTCATCCATGAATTTGCGTTAGCCTCGTATGACACAGGAAGTTGCTTAACACTCTTGAAGCAAAGGGGCTGTTTGCTCTTTCCAATGACGAGTGGTTCCAACTTCTCAGTCTCATCTATATTGCAGCAAAGGAGGAACGTCAGTCGGTCCTTCAACGTTTTACTTCCTGTAGTTTCGGCTTGCTTGAATGCAAGTGTTCCATCAGGAATTGCTCGCCAGTAGAGACCGTTTTCGTCAGCATTGAAAATGTCACGAGGTGCAAACTCAGTCAAGATGGTAGGAAGAACTGAAATAACCTAATTTTCAGCACCAAAGTCATCAGCGTCTTGCTTCTCACCATGCTGTTTCGTGAATTTCATGTTGTTGCTCTCCTTCCATCTTTCCAACCATCCAACAGTGGCTTTGAATTCCATAAGCAGTGGACCACTGGCAGGAAACTGTATGCTCCTGACTTGAGAAAACCACCGAAGAGCATCTTTTACCTCCTCAGCTCTTCCCACCCGTTTTAGTTTCTTGTGTGGACTTGTATTGTTTTGCCAGTCTTCCAGAAGCTGATCTTTCTGCATCAAGATACGTGAAATTTGACTGGGATTGACACCATATTCTTTAGCAATAGATGCTTGACTTTGTTTGTTTTCTAATTTTTTAAGAACTTCTATTCGTTCAGCCAGTGTTAAAGTCTTACAGTTGCACGACGACGACTCCAGTGTACACTCTTAACAATTTTCTTTCGCTTATTCTGCCTGTGGCAGTTAACCAATGAGATTTCAAATTTACCGACCCTTTGTCATGTGCCAATCGGCTTCCATATTCCGTGCCTGCGCTTATGCGGAGTCTTTCCTGCAGAGGAGCGGTCTTAAACCATGCATACAAGCGAATCTTGCACTTATCCATGATGCGCTAAACCGAAGTTTGTCCCCATAGAAATTGATGGCGCCAAAAACGGGACCGAAGTACGGCATGCAGTTAAACAGAGCATGTGCTTATCCGATGTGCACTTAAATGGAGTGCACTATATATATATATATATATATATACATACATACACACCCTGGGGGGCCCACAAAAACAAAATCCTCCATTGACTTGGCCTGTCTGCAATATCTAGGCTGCACAAGATGTTCCTCACTAGTGAGAACTACTCTGTCTACTGGATGCACAGAATACTTATACAGTGATGTCATCGAGTCAGTAGTTCTCTGTCTACATTTGCTGAGAGCATAACCCACACATCCTGCCTGGCCTGGAGGGGTGCTAAGGAAAAATCTAATTTGAATTATGTGCTGATGCTTTCCATAGACTTGCCCATGTTATTTTACAATTATAAATACATCTTCACTCAAACCTTATTTCCTATCTGAACCCACCTTCTTTTGACTCTTGCCATTTTCTTCCTATTTCTTACCACTTTACAACTTCCCAGTTTTCCTTTCTAACCTTGCTTATTTTTCTATACAGTTCTTCTTTCTTTCCTCTACATTGTCTCTCTCTCTCAGTATAAATGCCTGTCCACAACCCTGATCTCCTTTCCTGACCCTTACACATGATCCTTTTCCATCTCCCATCTACTCTCATCGTCTCATTTTACCCTTTAGTTTGTTGTACTACATGAGCTGGAAGGAGCATAATAGGACTGATTGCACAGTTCTGTACTATACTTATGCGCCTCTTCCTGGAGTTCAATACTGATAACTTAGTCATTACTCAAGAATGGCTCTCCTTGTATGTGCTGTTCCTTCGTTGCACAAATTATCTAAGCCTAATGGCATCACCAAAGAATAATACTTAGTATCAATATTTATTTACAATGTGCTGCTAGCATATACAGCACTGTACAAGATAAAATGGTTAAAATATCCCTGCCCCATAGAGCTTACAATCTACGTTCAATCCCAAAGCTGTTAAGTAATTTCTCCAACATTACAAATGAAAGGAAGAGAATTTATACCATCTGGCCTATTTTATCTGTGCTGTAAAGCACTCTACTACACTGTGAACCCTGTCAGATGTTTCTCACTCTCTCAAGATTGTGTTATACAGCATTCACCTGAGCTTTCATGCTTCAAGGTGTCAGCAGGCAGGACACTGTCTCTTTTGTCAGCAATGCTGTAACTGAGGCCACACAACAGCCCTGTAATGCAAGCAGGGGAATAAGACACAATAATGCCTACTTTTGGTTTTCTATGCACTGCCCACATAGTCTTTACGTGTACCATACTTGGCCTCCTACTGTAATTTGTTTACATAATCCAGCTCTGACAAGAGTCAAGACTGCAAGAAAAATATCTGAATGCAGTGTTTTTCTAGTAGAAAACAAAGGACATGCATTATGCGGAGTTCCATGAAATGTATACTCTTCCAAGCTTTTCTAATTCAGCTTCACCAGTCTGCCCTACACTAGTTTGTAATGAGTGTCCAATAGTCACAGTGCTGCTGCTGCTGCTGCTCTTGGACTCTGTCAAGTTAGAACGTATCTTATTCAGATCCAGTCATATATGGACATGGGCTACAGGAATGCAATCAAAATGCTTTGCTGTGACAGAGAAGGTAGCCCGGAGAGCAAAACTTTTAGCTGCATGAAAATATTCTTTAAGAGATAAAAATCTGTGTAATTAATTTGATATCACCTTTCTCCTCGTCTGTGTCTCTCTCTCATGTGGATTTTTTGATGTCTGATAAGGTGTGACTTAACACTGAAGGAATTTCCACATTCAGCACATGTAAACGGTCTCTCCCCTGTATGTGTTACTTGATGTTCTATGAGATGTGACTTCCGGCTGAAACATTTCCCACATTCAGTACAAAGAAAAGGTCTTTCACCCGTGTGGACAATCTGATGCCTGATAAGGTGTGCCTTGCGACTGAATGTTTTTTTACACAAAGGACAGTTGTAGGGTCTCTCTCCCGTGTGAACTTTCTGGTGTGCAATAAGATGTGCCTTCTTGATAAAACTTTTCTCACATGAAAGACACAGATACGGTCTCACCACTCTATGACTTCTTTCATGTTTAATAAGGTGTGAGCTGTCACGGAAGCTTTTCTCACACTCTGAGCAGGTGTATCGTCTCTCTCCAGGATAGATTCTGTGCTGAATGAAGGGGTTGCTCTGATTCCAAAACATGGTTCCACTCTCACTGTCAGTGGACACAGCCAGCGGAAGTGCAGAAAGAGTTTTCAGATTGTCAGATGGTGGCAACACATTCTCCTGGGTTTTTCCTGGCATTATTTCTTGCATCTTCAGTTTTTCAGTATAATAAGCTGCAGGCACCTCTCTATTTGCATTCATTAGTTCATCTCCTGCCAAAATAAAATAAGAGTTTAGTCATAATTCATGACTTAATACAGTAAGAGTGGTTACATACTTCCAATCATTAACTAGCCTGTTTCTTGGTTCTGCAGTATCCCTTCAGTCTTATCCTTAATTTTCCTTTAGTTCTGTCCCTCTGCATCAATTAGGTTATGTGACCATGCTTATTTTAATATTTTTCCTAGAGTTACTTTCCTGATGCTTGTGCTGATGCCTGGATAAAATTCAGGCTAGAATCTGCATATCAGTGTTCTGATTAACAGAAATTTCAACTGGCACCCCTCAAGTATTCCATCAGAAACCTACCAATCACTACTCAAGATTTAACTGCCAGTGCTAATATGCAAACTGCTCAACCTCTGTAGTAAAAGCACCTTCATATCCCTGACCCTGAGTGTGTGTACACTCTGCTCCACAACAGGACATCTCTTGAACTTGGAGTGGAGGAGTAGCCTAGTGGTTAGTGCAGTGGACTTTGATCCTGGAGAACTGAGTTCAATTCCCACTGCAGGCCCTTGTGACTCTGGCAAGTCACTTAACCCTCAATTGCCCCTGGTACAAATAAGTACCTGAATATATGTAAACCGCTTTGAACGTAGTTGCAAAAACCTCAGAAAGGCGGTATATCGGGGGGGGGGGGGGGGGGGTGCTAAGGCCGAGGAGGTGACTGCACGGGTAGTGGCCCTAGAAGCCCGACATACTCAGCTAAGTCAGCATATTGATGACTAAGAAAATCGCAGCAGACGAAACAACGTTAGAATTATAGGCTTACCAGAGGCTGTTAAAGATGTGGAACTGCAGAACTTTGTTGAGAAATGGCTGCCTGGTCAGCTGGGAATGCAAATGGCGGATACAAGGCTAGAATGGGAGTACTACGCGAGAGAGACCAGCGCCCGAGGCCGGTAGTGGCCCGTATTCTCAATTATGCTGACAAACAACGGTTGCTACAAGCTTATCGAAGCAAAAGAACATTGGAGTATGAAGGGCAGCGGCTCCTGTTATTTCAGGATTTTTCAGCGAGGGTCACAGATCAGAGGAAGAAGATGGGGCCTCATTGCAAGAGATTATTTGATAAGGGAGTGCGCTTTGCCCTGCTATTCCCGGCGAAGGTGAGGGTCCTACATGACAATAAAACTTTGTTCTTTACAGACCCCAAGGAACTGGACTCTTTTGTAAATCGTCTATCGTGAGACACTCTCAGGGGTCTTGTTTTGTTGGTTTACCTTGATGGGATATCGCAAAATGCACTCATAACAAATCAAAGTTCTCTATTCTACTATTGTATGGATTCCCTCTTTTGGTGACGGGTTTGGATGAGGCAGGAGTGACGCGGAGTCTGAACCCCAAAGGATTTATATTATGGCACTTTGAGAATGTGTAAGAACATGCATGATAAATGAAAATGGGGTGGGGGGGGGGCAATGTTATTACTTTTTGTTTTTTCGGTGTTTAACCACTTGGAGTTTATTGCTAAAGTATGGGCTGGAGCCTTTTATAGAAAGTCCCTGTTCCATGTGGGTGGGGACTTAAGGTCACCTGCAGTTAGGCCTCAGCTCCCGGTTTTAACTAATTGAAAGTTCTGTAAGCTCTGTTGTTGGTGGTGAATTATATGATGTTGAGCACAGGACTAGGAAAAAGGGGATATTCTTTTCTTGTTGATGTACAGATGGCTAAGAGGGGTGGGGATTTGGGAAAGTGGTTTTTGGCGGGTCCTGGGTGGGATAAGGACAGGAAGCTTTGGGGGAAAGAGGGGGGGGGAGGGAAGGATAGGGGGCTCGGGGGAGTGTGGATGCTAGAGGTTCGAATGTTGAAGGGGGGAGAGACATCGAGGTTAGGAATGCGGAGGAGAGGAGGAGAAGGGTAGAGGAGACGAGGGGTAAGGGGGTATGGGAGCTATGCGAAGAACACGGGGGCTCTTGATTGTGTAATATCATAGCAAGAGGATAGAAAAAGAACATGTCCGATGTTGGGTGTCTGGTGGTCAGCTGGATGGAGTGCTTATTCTCGCGGGTCATATTGGGAGACCAACAAGAATTATAATACAGTGATGTGAATTAGTGATAATAAGTGCTTCCAGTATGGTTAATTTAAAAATAATTACTCTCAATGTTGATGGTGTCCACTCCCCCATAAAATGTACCAAGCTACTTTCATGGCTAAACAAGGAAGGGGCTGACGTGGCATACCTCCGGGAGACACACTTGTCAGCGACAGAACATCAAAAATTACGATGGGGATGGGTGGGGGAGATAGGATATTCCTCCTACAACTCAAGATAGAGAGGAGTGGCCATTTTAATACATAAAAGACTACCCTTTAACATTCATAAGACAGTTCAAGATAAAGAAGGGAGATACATATTGGTAATGGGAGAATTATGGGGGCAACAGATTTTACTATGCAACATGTATGGGCCCAATGTGTATTCTCATAAATTCTTTTCAGAATTGGTGGCTAGGGTGGTGCCCTACTCTGGCTACCAACTTATTGTAGGGAGGGGATTTTAATATTGTAGCAGACCCATCCATTCACTACAAGCCAGCGAGGCGTAAGGGGGGGGGGGGGGGAAATTGGGAGTTCAGAGGGGTTAACTTTGTACCCACACAGCTAGGGCTGGTGGATATTTGGCGACTTCTTAATCCGCAGGAGGAAGAGTTCACGTTCTACTCCCACCCTCATGGGGTCTATTCTAAACTGGATTACTTATTAGTAGCTATCTCCTTGATTGCTAGGACGTCCAGACTGCATATAGTAGACCATGTGCTAAGTGACCACCAGGCAGTTGAGATGACTGTTTCATGGTCCACAGAGCCAAGTGAGAGAGTGTGAAGATTCTCCCCCTCATTAATCAGTGACAGGGAATTTCATGAATATTTGAGGGTTAAGTGGATGGAATATCAACAGTACAATCAGACACCCGATGTGAGTTCGGGAGTGTATTGGGAAGCCTCTAAGGCAGTCATGAGGGGCCATATTATAGCGTACATGGCAGGGAAGAGGAGGAGGAGGAGGAGGAGGAGGGAGGCGGATCTCCTGCGCCTGTCTCAGGAATATCATCAGTTACGCCGGGCGCACATAAACCATTTGACAGATACATATAAGCTAGCCTTGAAACAGGTTAAAACACAGATAGATGAGATATTGACACAGAGGGCAGAGCGGGATATATATTAAAAGCGGTTTCGGCTCTTTAAGTGAGGCAGCAAGGCGGGCAAGTTGCTGGCTAACTTGGTAAGGCCCTCACGTAAGAAGCAGGTCATCTCTATTATTAAGGATGATAACTATTACAGACAATCCAAAATATTGCTGCGCGTATTATCTGCAGAGCTTCAAAATATGATAGAATTACCCCACTGCTATATCAACTACACTGGCTTCCAATAGAAGCTAGAATACAATTCAAAATTCTTACATTGGCACATAAGACATTTTATTTGTTGAGTCCATCGTACTTGTTCAATCTTATTATTCCCTATACACCAGCGCGGACACTGCGGTCACTGACAGACAAGAGACTGGTAATTCCATCCCCATCTAAAGCCAGATGGGAATCTACGCGAACATCTGCATTCTTCTTCCTAGCCCCTACCCTTTAGAACTGCCTTCCTAAAGAACTTCGGCTTGAAAACTCCTATGCCCACTTCCGCAAAATCCTAAAAACTAATTTTTTTCGAGACATATTTGAAGATAATGTCTAATACTAAATTAAATATATAATAAGGGAAAGGGATAGGAGAAGTGAAGAGAGATGAAAAGAAAGAGCAGAGGAGAACAAAGGGGGATGGAATAAAGAAATAAAAATGGAATTTTTAATATTTCTTTGTTTTTATTATGTTTTATGATAGTTATTATAATCTGAGTAATTTGTATGAATGTTCCTAATTGACTCTGGTTTTGCTGTGCTTTTCTATCAGAAATGGATTTCAAAGTGTGTTTTTACACTATTTTAATATTGATTTTATTGTTATATTATATTGTAAACCGTTCTGATTTACTTTTGTAATAAGTGACAGTCTAGTAAATTAATAAACGATAACGATAAGGGGAAGGTGTATACCATAGAATCCCAAATTCAACAGCAGTTTATGAATTTTTATAGCTCCCTCTATCAGGCAAGGGATTTCGACAAAAATAAATGAGAGGAATTTTTTCAACAGCTGCAGGTCCCATGTCTCACGGGAGAACAACTGTGTCAACTGAATGTTCCTATATCAGAGAGGGAGGTTAGGTTGGGTATTAAGGCTCTGAAGACGACTAAGGCGCTGGGGCCCGATGGCTTTGGACCTGAATATTATCGCATCATGGTTGATCTAGTGGCCCCCCTCCCCCCCATTGAGAGCCTGGTTCAATGAGCTGGTAGAAGTGGGTGCGCCTATGCAACACAACATGGCTCATATAGTACTTCTGCCAAAACCGGGCAAGGATTCAACCCAGGTGGGATCCTATCGCCCTATCTCGTTATTGAACCAGGATGTTAAGCTGCTGGCAGCTATACTGGCTAGACGTTTAAATCAGGTAATTCCTCTCTTAGTGCATGATGATCAGGCAGGGTTTGTGCCAGGGAGACATGCCTACATGAATATCATGCAGGCCATGATGGCCATTCATAAGTGTAAAGGGAAAGGTGGCCTGGAAGCCATTGTAGGTCTAAATATGGAAAAGGCATTTGATAGTATCTCATGGCCATATCTATTTGGGGTTTTGGGACGGTTTGGCATCTCAGGGGTCTACGTGTCCTGGATAAAGGCCCTTTATACAAGTCCATCGGCCAGGTTGTTGGTAAATGGAAGGTTGACTGAGTTTTTCAATACATAGGGGGACGAGGCAGGGATGCCCCCTCTCGCCACTTCTTTTTTTGCTAGCCATTGAACTGTTGGCCATAAAGATACGAAATAGTGGTGATATTCAGAAGGAATGGATCCTCAGGAGCTCAGCCGAGATTGGGTGGCAGAGCCGGTGGTGGGAGGCGGGACAGACTTATACGGTCTGTGCCAGAGCCAGTGGTGGGAGGCGGGGCAGACTTATACGGTCTGTGCCCTGAAGAGGACAGGTACAAATCAAGGTAGGGTATACACAAAAAGTAGCACATATGAGTTTATCTTGTTGGGCAGACTGGAAGGACCATGCAGGTCTTTTTCTGCCTTCATCTACTATGCTACTATATAAGAGTCCTGAGGGTAGGGGGTAGGGAACTTCGCTTGAACCTTTTTGCTGATGATATCTTATTATATGTGGCTAATACACCTAGAGACTTACAGAGGGCACTTTCCATAGTACGGGAATTTGGGGATCTATCGGGACTGAAAGTTAATTATTCTAAATCGGAACTGTTGCCCCTATCGGGGATTCAGGGGGACCCAGGAATGGTTGGGCTTCCCGTGAAGCCAGTGGGAGAAACAATGAGGTAATTGGGCATATATCTAAGCACAAGCAGCTCCGCCTTCTATAGACGGAATGTGATTGATGCTTTGGACAGAATTAAAAGATTGTGTGATAGGTGGAAGGACCTGCCCTTATCCCTGATGGGTAGGACAGCTTTAGTAAAAATGATATTATTGCCTAACATCTTATACCCGTTACAGGCAGCCCCAATATGGGTCCTTAGGAGGGAAAAACGTCTGTTTCGCTCTCTTATTCGGTCCTTCATCTGGAGGGGAAAAGGAGCACGGATTGGGTATTCTAAATTATCTCATAATAAGGATGGGGGGAGGGGGTTAGGTCTCCCGGACCTTCGCCGGTACAATGTGACGGCGATGATGCGCTTTATTTACGAGGGTGTAAGACGCTGCTCCCACTACCTGCCAAGGGAGGGGTTAGAGGAATGGAGTCACCCTTGGACCTCTCTTAACCTGCTCCACATGGGCTCAAGTAGTAACCCCAGAATCTCCAGCAAATTAGAATTTTTGAAACCTATGAAAGCGTGGATGTGGTGGAGGGGGCAACAACAACGCTCCCCAAACGCTTCCCCGTACTTGAGCATGATGGGCAATGATGCATTTCCGGCAGGTATGGGGTACTCTGTATTCTCCAAATGGGGGGACATAGGCTGCAGGATATTGGGTCAATTTTTAGATGAGGGCCAGGAAACTTATTAGCTTTGACCAAGTGAAGGGACGATGGGGTGTCCCAAACAATAACTTGTTACAGTATTTACAGGTCAGACACTATTGGTTATCTATTAAGGCACAGCATGGAGATCAGTGGACATGGGGGCCTCTAGATAAAATTTTATTGCACATCCCCAACAAGGTTAATAGCCTATCTACTTGGTATAAGATTTTAACGGTGAATGGGCCATTAGGGGATATGGAGAAGCTGGCAGATTGCTGGAATGCAGAATTGGGATCTAGGTATACGGGGCAAGAATTTGGAAAACTCTTTTCTATGCTATATGGGACGGTTAAGGCAGCAGACTTACAAGAGACACAATATAAAATCCAGATAGAGCATATATCTCTAGGGCGAAGGGGTAGTTATGGGGTTGTGGACCGGAGATAGATGTAGTAAGTGTAAAAACGCGGGGGGAACTCTTATTCCTTTTTGGAACGCTCGGCTCTGGTGATATGGAACGAGTTTATTTAGATATTGAATGCTGTCCTGCATCGGAACCTGGAATGGGATGGTAAAATTATGTATCATACCTGATAATTTTCTTTCCATTAATCATATCTGATCAATCCATAGACTGGTGGTTGTGTCCATCTACCAGCAGGTGGAGATAGAGAGCAAACTTTTGCCTCCCTATATGTGGTCATGTGCTGCCGGAAACTCCTCAGTATGTCGATATCAAAGCTCCATCCGCAGGACTCAGCACTTAGAGAATTACACCCACAAAGGGACACTCTGCCCAGCTCACCACCGCCGAAACGGGGGAGGGGAATTAACCCAGCTCATCCCCACACAAGTGGGGGAGGGGAATCCGTCCAGCTCATCCCCGCGGAGCGGGGGAGGGACACCACACCCGCCGATGCGGGGGGATCTGGCTTATCCTGCAACCGCAACCGCGGGAGGAGCTGACTGACCCTAACACCGCCGAAGTGGGAGGGGTACAAAGCTGCCCTACTGCCGCACGAAGCAGGAGGGAGTGCCGGCAGAATTTATGTCTCAATCCAGCCCCGTAAAACGGAGGGGAGAGGAATGCAGCAGCTCACTGTAACACAAATTCGTCTCAACTCTTGAAGAATCCATTGAAAAACTTGAACACGAAGTCCTCCTGAACAGGCACTGAAGACTAAACTTGAACCTGAAATGTAACCAGAATATAAACAATCCAGATATCTGGGAGGGGCTATGGATTGATCAGCTATGATTAATGGAAAGAAAATTATCAGGTATGATACATAATTTTACCTTCCATATCATCATGCTGATCAATCCATAGAGTGGTGGGATGTACTGAAGCAGTACTCACCCAGGGCGGGACATTGAAATCCCTGACCGCAACACTGAAGCTCCAAACCGGGCCTCCGCCCGAGCAGCCACAGCCAAGCGGTAATGCCTGGAGAAGGTATGGGCCGATGCCCAAGTTGCCGCCTTGCAAATCTCTTCCAAGGAGACGAACCCGGCCTCTGCCATCGAGGCCGCCTGAGCTCTAGTGGAGTGAGCCTTCAGCTGGATAGGCGGCACCTCCCCCGCGGCCACATAAGCCGCTGCAATGGCTTCCTTGACCCATCTTGCCACTGTAGGCTTAGAAGCCTGCAGACCCTTACGAGGACCTGCAAACAGGACAAACAGATGATCCGATTTCCGGAAATCATTGGTCACTTCCAAGTATCTGATGATGACTCGTCTCACATCCAGATATTTGAGAGCAGAGTATTCCTCTGGGTAGTCCTCCCTACGAAAGGAAGGGAGACAGAGCTGCTGATTCACATGGAAGCGAGAAACAATCTTGGGCAGGAAGGAAGGCACTGTGCGAATAGTCACTCCTGCCTCAGTGAACTGCAGAAAAGGCTCTCGACATGAGAGTGCCTGGAGCTCGGAAACTCTTCTGGCTGAAGTGATAGCCACCAAAAAGACTGCTTTCAACGTCAGGTCTTTCAGAGATGCCCTCGACAAGGGTTCAAAAGGCGGCTTCTGCAAGGCTCTTAGCACCAGGTTGAGATTCCACGCAGGCACCACTGAGCGCAGAGGAGGGCGCAGGTGATTAACTCCCTTGAGAAAACGCACCACATCTGGCTGCGAAGCCAGGGAAGCACCCTTCAGGCGGCCCCTGAAGCAAGCCAGAGCCGCTACCTGGACTTTAAGGGAACTGAGCGACAGGCTTTTCTCCAGACCTTCTTGCAGGAACGCCAACACTGAAGAAATTGGAGCAGTGAAGGGAGAAAGTGAGCCTGCTGCACACCACGCTGAAAAGGTACGCCAAACCCTGGCGTAAGCAGTAGAAGTAGAGCGCTTCCTCGCTCTCAGCATAGTGGCGATGACCTTGTCTGAGAAGCCCTTCTGTCTCAGACGCTGCCGCTCAATAGCCAGGCCGTAAGACCAAAGGGGGAGGGATCCTCCATCACCACGGGACCCTGGGTAACAGGCCCTGCTCCACTGGCAGCCGCAGAGGAACGTCGACTGAGAGCCTGATCAAGTCTGCATACCAGGGACGTCTGGGCCAGTCCGGACCCACCAGGATTACCCGGCCCGGATGCTTCGCCACCCGGTGTAGCACCCTGCCCAACATGGGCCAGGGCGGGAACACATAGAGAAGCTCTTGTGTCGGCCACTGTTGGAGAAGAGCATCTACTCCCAGGGATCGAGGGTCCCGTCCTCTGCTGAAAAAGCGCGGCACTTGGCAATTGGCCGATGACGCCATCAGATCTAGGCTCGGCTGGCCCCAGCGCTTCGTGATGTCCAAGAACGCCTGAGCAGATAGCTGCCACTCTCCGGGCTCCAAGGTATGGCAACTGAGAAAGTCCGCCTTGACATTCATGACTCCGGCAATGTGAGCCGCTGACAGCTGTTCCAGGTTCGCTTCCGCCCACTGGCATAGATTCATGGCCTCCTTGACTAGAGGGGCGCTCTTGGTACCTCCCTGGCGGTTGACATAGGCCACAGCCGTGGCATTGTCCGACAGGACCCGTACTGGCTTCAACGCCAGTACTGGGATGAACTCCAAAAGCGCCAACCGAATGGCTCTGAGTTCCAGGAGGTTGATAGACCACTTTGCCTCTGCAGGAGACCAGAGCCCCTGCGCTGTCCTTCCCAAGCAGTGGGCTCCCCAGCCCGACAAAGAGGCGTCCGACGTGACGACAATCCACTCCGGGGTCACGAGAGGCATCCCTGCAGACAACTTGTCTGTCTGCAACCACCAGCTCAGCGCCATGCGCACTGCTGGGTCCAAGGGAAGGCGCACAGCATAATCCTCTGACACCGGAGTCCAGCGCTGCAGCAGAGAGTGTTGTAGTGGTCTCATATGAGCCCTGGCCCAGGGCACTACTTCCATCGTGGCCGTCATAGAGCCCAACAGCTGCACATAGTCCCAAGCCCGAAGCGGAGAGGCTACTAGGAACTGGTCCACCTGAACCTGAAGTTTGACAATCCGATTGTCTGGCAGGAACACTCTGCCCACTTGGGTGTCGAATCTAACTCCCAGATACTCCAGGGACTGAGTCGGGCGCAGCTGGCTTTTCTCCCAGTTGATGATCCATCCCAGGGAGCTCAAAAGAGCAACCACAGCCTTGCCACACTCTGCATAAGAGGGGCTCGGATCAACCAGTCGTCCAGATAAGGATGGACTTGTACTCCTTCCTTTCTCAGGAAGGCCGCGATGACCACCATTACTTTGGAGAAGGTCCGCGGAGCAGTAGCCAACCCGAACGGGAGGGCTCTGAACTGGAAGTGTCGGCCCAGTACTGCAAAACGCAGGAAGCGTTGATGAGGAGGCCAGATGGGAATATGCAGGTACGCTTCTCCTTGATGTCCAAGGATGCCAGGAACTCCCCTGCCTTCACTGCCGCTATAACAGAGCGGAGAGTCTCCATGCGAAAGTGCCGAACTTTCAAGGCCCGATTGACCCCTTTGAGGTCGAGGATAGGCCGTACAGAACCTCAATTCTTTGGCACCACAAAGTAAATGGAGTAACGTCCCTTGCCAAGCTGATTTTCTGGCACCGGAACGACCGTACCCAGGCGGATCAGATTTTCCAAGGTCTGCTGCACTGCCACAGCTTTGACCGGAGACTTGCAGGGAGAGAGTACAAACCCGTCTCTTAAGGGTCGGCAGAACTCTAGCTTGTAGCCGTCTCTGATGACTTCCAGCACCCAAGCGTCTGAAGTTATAGAGGTCCACTCGCCCAGAAACGAGGACAGGTGTCCTCCAATCTGCACTGGGCCATGGACCAAGACCCCGTCATTGGGTACGAGACCCTGGGGGAGGACCGGAGGACGTACCTCTGGGACGGCGGTCTCTGCGAAAGGAATGCTGCTTGGGGGAGAAGTTCCTCTTGAAGGAAGAGGAGGCAGAGGAGCCCGACTTGCCCGGGCGGTACCGACGGACCTCTTGAAACCGTCCTCTGGAGTTACCGGGGCGAGCACTAGGCCGAGCCCTGGCCTCTGGTAACCTCTTGCCCTTAGACGTGCCGAGATCGGTCACAATTTTGTCCAGCTCGACCCCAAAGAGCAGCTTGCCTTTAAAAGGCAACTTAGCCAGGCGGGACTTAGAGGCGTGGTCCGCAGACCAATGCTTCAGCCATAGCCACCGCCGCACAGAAACTGTCTGAGCCATACCTTTAGCTGAGGCTCTCAAGACATCATACAGTAAAGTCTGCCAAATAAGCCAAGCCCGATTCCAGGGCCGGCCAATCAGCCCTCAAGGAAGGATCCGAGGGGGAAGCCCGCTGTACAATCGTCAGGCACGCCCTGGCCACATAGGAGCCGCAAACTGAGGCCAGCAAACTTAAAGCAGCCGCCTCGAAGGACGACCTTAAGGCCGCCTCTAATCTTCTATCTTGGGCGTCCTTTAGGGCCGTGCCACCTTCCACCGGCAATGCCGTTTTCTTAGTCACCGCAGTGATTAAAGAATCCACGGTAGGCCAAAGAAAGGCCTCACGTTCACTTTCAGGCAAAGGATAGAGGCGGGACATAGCCCTAGCCACTTTGAGGCTCGCTTCCGGGACATCCCATTGAGCCGAAATTAAGGTGTGCATGGCATCATGCACGTGGAAGGTTCTAGGCGGGCGCTTCGTCCCCAGCATAATAGCGGAGCCAACAGGGGCTGAGGGAGAGACGTCCTCCGGAGAGGAAATCTTCAAAATGCCCATGGCCTGCATCAACAGGTTGGGCAAATCCTCTGAGCGAAAGATCCGCGCTGCAGAGGGGTCATCCGCTCCATCCGAGCGGGAATCCGTCTCCTCCAAGGAATCCCCAAAGGACCGTTGGGAGAACTCAGATACGCTGCCCTCATCTACATCCGAGGAGACAAAGTCCTCTAAGGCCTTGGAATCCACCCGAGGGCGTTTATTTCCGGAGGCCTCAATCCCTTTATCGGACAAGGGGGCAGGGGCAGCGTTTTGCATAAGAAAAGCCTGATGCAGCAGCAAAATAAACTCGGGGGAGAAACCCCCCAGACTGTGCACTTCAGCAGCCTGGGCCACAGCCCTAGATGCACCCTCAACCGGCGCTCGCAAGAGCGGGGGAGAAACATGCTGCGCATCCAAGATGGCGTCCGGCGCGACACCCCGAGAAGGAGCCGCGTGGGAAGAACGGCGCTTAATTTTAGCCGCCTTTTTGCCGTCGCCCAAATCAAGGGCGGCCAAGGCATTAACGTCTCCCAGCTCAAGGGCGGTCCAAGAAGAAGCCGTCCGAGCAGAGTGGCCGGCCAAGATGGCGGAGGCGAGCAGCGGGGGATGGGCGTTTATGGCGGGAAAAACCGCCGTGCCGGAGGAAGAACCGGGACACTGACCGGCCTCCGAACTGACCCCCAAGAAGGGCGAATCAGACTTTAAGACCCCCGCATCCCCGCTAGAAGCGTACACGCGGTCCGGAGAGCGATTCTTCGTGCCCTCGCCCTCCGATGCCATAGGCCACGTGGAGATCGATCGGGGAACCCCCTGCCCGCTATAAAAAGGTAAAAATTACCTGCTTCTTGCTCCGAGCTGTAACGACCTGGTGTCCCAGTGAGTAGCTGCAATAAACGTTTAAATAAACGTTGAAAATAAACGTCTTTAAAGGACATCAAAAAAAATTTTTTTTTTAACGGAGCCAGCGGGAGGGGGGAGAAAAGGAGGGACCTGGCGCCACCAGGTTTGCACTTGCTCAAGAAGAGCCCTCAACCCCAGGCACTCAACAAAACCTAAAAATTAGGCTTGGAGGCCTAGCCAGAGCTGCTGCTGTGTGTGACCACCACCTGCTGAGATAGAGAACATACTGGGGAGTTTCCGGCAGCACATGACCACATATAGGGAGGCAAAAGTTTGCTCTCTATCTCCACCTGCTGGTAGATGGACACAACCACCAGTCTATGGATTGATCAGCATGATGATATGGAATATGCAATTTTATTATTGGGAGAGCAATCCTTACTGGTGGCCCAGGGACTCACGCATCTGCATAGGAGATTTTTGTATGTCTCACTACTGCTAGTCCAGAAAGCTATACTGCACTCATGGATCTCTTCTGAACCAGTATCTGGGGAGGTGTGGAAGGCAAGGATGAGGGAGGTGGGCAAACATGAGAATCAGATTTATTGCAGATCTTCTAAGCTGATTAACCGACAATATGCTTATCTGTGGGCCTCTTGTTTAAATATGATTGGGTAAGGTTATGGGGGTGGAGGGGAATCTGGGAGGGCGGTGGGTTGGAAGGGGGCATGAGATAGGAGGGTGTACGGAGAATGTATGTTGTGATGAAGTGTATAACGAGTGGAGGGATGTTAGAGTGTGTTTGGAAGGTGGGGATAAAAGTAAAACTCGATGCAGAATGCATTTCAGTTATACAGTTCGCTATTGATAATTGAGTCAAAATATGTATTAACAGTTGTAAGTTGTGATTGTTGCTGCAATACCCTTTCTGCAAAAGCAGTGGGTCATAGTTGGTATAGGTATTTGTAAGTTATGAACATTGTTGTCATATCTTTCTGTAAATGCATTGTGTATTGAGAATATAAAAATAAAATTAAAAAAAAAAACAGCGGTATATCAAGTCCCATTTCCCTTCCCCTCTTTCTTGGGTTATTAGAGTGTTCATGCTTTTTTTTTCTAAATTTCATTTTAGATTATTTCTTGTTACAAAATATTTGACATTTTCAACACAATAAAGTTACAGAACAATCCTCAAATTGCATCCGTCTCCCAAACTTTCCTTCTCAATCAGTCTCTCTCTCTTGGTTCATCCTTCTCCTTTACCAAACCCTTTCATTGCTCAGAATCTTCATCACTGTACATCTATCCTCCTAATCTCATCGCCTTATTCCTGACATCTTGGCTCTCTACAACCCTCACCCATGTCCCTGGCTCCTTGTGTTTATGGTTAAAGGAGAAATTAGATCTTACCTGCTAATTTGCTTTCCTTTAGTCCCTCCGGACCGGACCAGGATTGGACTGATGGGTTGTGCTCGCCTACCAGCAGGTGGAGACTGAGAAAAAACTCTGACTCTAGAGAGCCAATAGGAGCCCTGGCCATGTGACCTTAGCCTCAGTATTTGAATAACAAAGCAGGAAAGAAAGAAAGACCTTCTGTGCCGTATGGAATCCTAGCAGCCACAAAGCACTCGGCAATGCCAAGTATCAGAGCTCACCAGCAACTCTCACCAGAGAAGTGGTATGGCCCAATATGTATTACAGCTCACCAGCAACTCTCACTAGAGAAGTGGTATGGCTCACTTGTACTATAGCTCACCAGCAACTCTCACCAGAGAAGCGATATGGCTCACATGTAATATAGCTCACCAGCAACTCTCCCCAGAGAAGTGGTATGGCTCACGTATAATATAGCTCACCCGCAACTCTCACCAGAGAAGTGGTATGGCTCACTTGTCTTATAGCTCACCAGCAACTCTCACCAGAGAAGTGGTATGGCCCACTTAAGATTTTATATATATTCCATCAACTGAGCTTACCAGCAACTCTCACCAGAAAAGTGGTAAATCATATTTAAGGTTTTATAGATTTTCCAGCAACTGAGCTCAGCCACAACTCTCACCAGAGAAGTGGTATGGCGTATTTAAGGTTTTATAGATAGATTCCAGCAATTGAGCTCACCAGCAACCACCAGAGAAGTGGTATAGACCACGTAAAGTTCTGTATATATATATAGTATTGTTCCACGAATCGTAAAGGAATGAATACACTTCCTACTGAATACACTTCCTACTTAATAAAAGAAGCTAAAGAGTAGAGAGAACATGGGAGGGGCCTGGTCCGGTCCGGAGGGACTAAAGGAAAGCAAATTAGCAGGTAAGATCTAATTTCTCCTTCCTTAGCATCCCTCCGGACCGGACCAGGATTGGACTGATGGGAAGTACCAAAGCAGTAATCTGAAGGGAGGGACCCTATGAAAACTGCAGAGAAATGTTCATGCTGCATAGGCCACCTGGCGACAACTAACATGTAGTGTGTCCCAATGAGCAAAATAAAATGAAACTAGGACTAAGTTGCCAACTTACCAATGTGCACCGAGAGCACCAAAAATCGCCATAGTAAGAATAGAGCCCGCTTCTGAAGTTGTGGAATATGTTGTAATACGCTGTGGAACTGCCCTCTCAGCGAGAAGAGAAATAGACATTCTCATTTCCTTGATCCTTCGCGATATAGCGGGTTAGAAACAATGAAAAACTTTTACGCCTACTGGCTAGAAGGACAAAACCAATAAGAAAAAACCGATTGGGAAAGGTGAAAACTTTAAACTACAGCAGACCGAAAAGAAGTTACCAACCGTAGAAGTATTCCACACATAGATCTACTTGCTGCAATGGCTACTGGGAAACACTGCTTGAACAGGAAAACTTTATAGAAAAAGTTATGGCTACTAGAAAACAGAACTTTAAGAGTCTGTTCACCTAGTTCACCTAGCTGGTGGACGAAGCGGGAGGTACAGGTGCAGGACTCCTTTAAGAAACCGCTTTGACAGTGGATGCTGCATAAGCGTGCGGTTGTCAACAGTATCATGCATCACTGATAGAGCTGCCAAATGAACTCTAATGGATGAGTAAGACAGACAAGATTTTGCAAGATGCAGAAGATATTCCAAAACATGTAAAATGGATACTGTTTGTGGAATGAAGTGGCGAGAGGAGTACCACAGAGTGAACCGTCGCCACTTTGATTCATAGGACTTTAATGTAGATTTCTGTCTGGAAGCAATTAAAACTTGAAGTACTTCCTGCGAAAATATCAAAGATGTTGCAGACCCAGTAACCACGCCATAAGTTTGAGTGACTGGGGGTCCGGATGTAGAAGGGTGCCTTGGTTCTGCGTAAACACCTAGTGAGATGATGGAAGAAACGCATAAAGAAGGCTGAAAAACCCCTGCTGGACGTTGGCATCTGTCCCTGTCTCCGTCAAGACTGTTGCTGAACGGAAGAAGCAAGAAATGTTCGTGAGCCTGAAGGCAAAAAGAGATAGCCCTGAAGTGTCGCAGTGAGGAAGTAAGGCTGAAAAAATCAGAGTCCATTCACCTAAATGCAGGGTGACACAACTAAGAAAAAATGAGTACAAACTCAAGAGTATACTCTTAACTCCTCCTTGGCGGATGACATAACCCATTGCCATGGCAAGGACCAACATAGCTCTCTCCGCCTTGTTTGTCAGTAGGGAAAACAAAATTCACCCGAAGGTAAAACGAATTGCTGAGGTCCCCCAGAAAAAAAAATATATACAAACAAGCTTCTGCCAAAAAGTGTACTGCACGAAGCATCCCAATGACAGAACTAAGGTTCTTGAGATAACTAGATGACACTTAAATAGTGCGATTGATGACCCTGAGATTCGCAATAGGATGAAGGAAAATTCCTTCTTGGGCATTAGAAAGTAAAATTGCATTCTGCAGAATAGAGCGAGGAAATGGCCGAAGGCCCAAGGTCACCAAGAAAAATATAAACTGGGATGTTTGCAGAGGAGACAAAAGACTGTGCGCCAACCTGACTAAACAAAGAGAAAATCAGAGATATCTGATGAGAGATCAAATGAGAGATCAAATGAGAGGCCTGGCTACAATCACCACCCAACCTAGAGACTGTAAGAAATGCAACACCCGGTGCGTGACCTGAGAACTCTGCTGATAAGACTTTCTCCAATTAGGCAGTCGTCTAGGTAAGAATGAAATGACCCTAAGAGCGCAATGAACATCCTCTTAGATCTATAAAAGAACGGAAGAGAGAGTACTGCTGAAAATGACTGGTTAATGCATAAGCAAAAAACTAGCCATTCTCTGGATCCTGAGGAGAAGAGGAAGGGTGACCAAGGACACCAGTTAAATAGGGCTACAAACTCCAACCCTATCTCTATGGCGTTCCATAGTTGGGTAAGTTCTGAATATAGAAAGTTCTGAATATAGGAGTCCACCAGCTATGGTAGTACGCTCCGGACAGAAAAAAATTGTCCCAGTATGAACGTCTGATTCACCGGCCTGTAATTTCTTGGATCTCCCTAATCCACATACCACTAATCCACGTACCACGGTCATGCGTCCTCCCTCACTGAGAGGTAGATTGTAAGCTCCTTTGAGCAGGGAACGTCCTTCTTTGTTAATTTGTACAGCACTGCGTAACCCTAGTAGCGCTCTAGAAATGTTAAGTAGTAGTAGTAGTACCAGACTCACACCCAATAGATATGAATGTTGAGCTTGTTTCAGGTTAAAACACCGAACCTAGGCCCAGGGTCCCCGGTGTTTCTAGTGGTGAACAGCCATGGCAAATATTGTATGCGTTAGTTTGCAGAATTACTGCAAAGCCTTGCTTTTGGAGCAGAGATTTCTGTTCGATACTCTCGTGAGAGGTTTTTTTTTTTTGTTTTTTGTTTTTTCTTTTCTTTAATGCTGTTCTGGCTGTAGAAAGGTGGACATTTGAGCTTCCCCAGAATGGCAAAACTTATGTACCTATGCCCATTAGATATGAATGCTGGACTTGATGGACTTTAGGCCTTACCCAGCATAACCATACTTATGTACCTATGGTATAAATACACAGGAAGTGAGTGAATCCCCTTCCAATTGAAAGAACACTCTGGAGTGAAGGCGCATAGAATGAAAATGAAAAAGGACAAACTTGGAAATTACCTGTAACGAAAAAAGTGAAGTTGTGCCACAGCCACTTGGTGAAGGCAGTGTAGACAAGACTGTATCTGAATTCAAGAAAGCTTGATATAACATCAGGTCTCTAAGGAAGAGGAAGACATAGCAGATGGTATGTATAGGCATACTGGACCAAACCAGGATGTTTATAATCTGCCAATGCTGAACTGATAGAGTAGTGACAAACACGAGTAGATGGTTTGAGGACCGTCCACTATCTTTAAGTGAAAGGATGACTTTATTCTCTAAGTGACCATATGTCCTGTAAAAACCAGAAGAAAGCTAAAATGAAAAATGAGAGGCTTCAAGGCAGTTGGAAAAGAAGGGAAGACATGAATAAAGCATGCCTGCTAAGGCAGCTGAGTGACTGGGAGCTTGGTAGACAGGACTGTCCCTCAGAGAATATGAAAGAGCTGATATATCCCCATGGCATCTGAACAATATACTGTATGCCTCTAGAGAAGGCTTCTTAAAGTCGGAAAAAGAAAACACTGTGTAACACTACAGCCATTGAGAGTGTCTGTTAAGTTCTTAAAACACTATATAACATCATACGCATGGAGTAAAATGCTTGAAAGGAACTAAGATATTATGGTCAGAATTGCAAAGTACCAATCAATTGACTCTTAGACAATGTAGTCCTATTCACCAGGGAATGAGAAAGACAGAAATTTACTCTATGCCTATAGAGAAAGTTTCTAAAGTTCTTAAAACACTGTATAATACTACAGCTATTGAGGAAAATGCTTGAAATGAATTATGATATTATGATAAGATGCAGATTTTCCACCAGGCAATGAAAAATGACTGAGCACCAGAAAAAACTAGTGTTAACAGCCCCATGATACATAGAAATTTAAAAGAAGAAAAGCTTGTTATATATCCATATATGAAAGGAGCCCCCTTTCAACCAAATATTGCCTGCTGATGTGAAGAGCATTTTAGAATACGCCGTTCAGCACATACAAAAGTGTACACATCTTGGAGCCGAACTGCTCTATGAACTGCAGCCTTACCTTCAGCAGAGAGATCCCCGACTGATAAGATGGAGGGAGAAACAAAATGGCCGCCGTTCGCTCCACTGGCCCTGTGGCGATCGTCGACAGCGCGCCCGACACCTCCGAACAAGCGGAGCCCAGTGGAACGGCGAAGAAACAACAGCCGGCGAAAAAGGCCCCGAAAAAACTGGAGGCAGCACCGGACCCGAAGAAACCTTGAAGGGAGAGCAAAATTTACATGTTCCGGCTGCGTGAACTGCGCGACGCTGACCGACAGCAGCTGTTTGAACTTTTAAGCCATATCGGAAAAAACAGGTGGCCGCGCTTACGCGGTTCGCACCTTTCTTTTTTTTTTTTTTTTCATTTGTTTAAACTGCCGCCGCCAAAACGCAAGAAAATGGAGGAAATTAAATCTGACGAGAAAAATCGCTGTTTAAAGTCACAGATACTGAATTATTTTCTTCTGTTTTTTTTGTTTTTTTTTTTTTTATAACCCCTCAATCATAATAAAACACTGGAGCTGCCTGCTCGTTAGAAGTCTGGGGAAAGAAAGGCTGCTTCTTTGAATTTACTTTTATTTGATTTAATTCTTTTAAAGCAGCTACCTGTTAAAAGTGGCTGCCTCTCCCAAAGACGGTACACCTTTCCAGAGAAAGGGACGGCCCTTCCCTGCTAAGCCAGGGAGATGGGGAGGAAGGGGGGTGGACTCGAGACACCCGAGTTTAACACCCCCGAGGCTGTCAAAGAAAGAAGAGAAAGGAAACCCTGTCAAGCCTCTAAATAAGATTCCAGGCACAGAAGAATTATCACAAATATCTGTAATATCTAAAGAGAAAAGGAGAGAGACTAATGGGCTCACTTCCTACCTGCTGGGAGACTGAGAAAATACTGAGGCTAAGGTCACATGGCCAGGGCTCCTATTGGCTCTCTAGAGTCAGAGTTTTTTCTCAGTCTCCACCTGCTGGTAGGCGAGCACAACCCATCAGTCCAATCCTGGTCCGGTCCGGAGGGATGCTAAGGAATCTTTTTTTATTGACATATAATGCTTGATATCATACAGTCAGGAATTGCAACCAGCTAGAACACTAATACAACAAGCAACTAGCAGTAACTCTATCAACATCAAGTATTTTCCATTCCCCCCCCCCCCCCCCCAGATCATCCCAATCCTACCCCCTGCTAGGTGATAGCCATCGACTATTCTGGGAGGACCCGGGAAAATCCTACCCGCTCACTCCCCCTGCAATCTCAACCTCCCAACAGTATTCCCCCCCCCCCCCCCTTCCCTTCCCCAAACACAAGCTGTCTTATCATTTGATCCGGGTGGTAACTCTCGTTCTGGCACCTCTAATTTAGGATCTTGCTTCTTGCCAGGGGCTGCAACGTGTCCCAAAAGTTCTCCCACGTTCTCTGAAACCGCTTGCCCTCCTCAGAAGATAAGTCCAAACGGCCGCGTCTCTCTAGTTTCAAAAGTTCAATCATTTGTATTCTCCAGGAACCAACTGTGGGAGCTCTGGTGTTGCGCCAATGCTGCAAAGTGACTCTCTTTCCCATCAGCATCGCTCTCTGTAGGAAAGATAAGAAGCTCGAAGGAGCCGGCTTGACATATTTGTATTCTCCAAAAAGCATCAGAGGGTGTCTCTGTATTGTACGTCCCCAGTATCTCTTAATCTCTCTCAAGATTTGTGTCCACAGTTGCAGAATGTGTGGGCAGTACCAAAACATGTGGGCGAGTTTAGCCAGAGACTGCTCACACCATGGGCAGGTACCAGTTCCACCAAAGCCTGCCCTCTTCGCTCTATCTGTGGAGATGTATAGTCTTAAAGCAAATTTATATTGCATTTCCCAATGTTGGGTAAAAATGGAAGCCTTGTGGATGGAGATAATAAAATTACTCAATGTCTCCTCTGTAACTTCTACTAACAGATCTCTAGCCCAGTGTTGGGCACTGGTTCGAAAGTCTATGTTCTCAGTCGAATACTGTAAAGACCTGTGATGGTATTTTAAGGGCATCACTGTTTGTGCCCCCAAAGTCAGATCAGAGCTCAACGTGTCCTGGACGTCTTCACTTAGATTCGACCAGCCTAGGGATCTAATGTAATGTCAAACCTGAAGATAGGCAAAGCGGTCTGACTCTTTAAGCTTAAACTCCTTTTGTAGTTCCAGGAATGGCTTGGTCTCACCCTCCTCAGAGACCAGCTGATAAACATATTGGATCCCAAGCTTTCTCCAGCGACCAAAGGTCTTCGAGGAGGTACCTTCTGGAAAGTCAGGGTTGTGTAACAAAGGCAGGAAAGGTGTCGCCGTCCAATCAAAGTGATATCTTTTACAAAGCCATTTCCATGCTGCTCTCGCAGTAGCCACTAATGGGTTCTTCCCAGCCCCCCAGAAAGCGCCCTACTTGGTGCATGCAATACCCATCCCAGGTGTGCAGCTGGGGACATCCCCATCTCTAGTCGGGTAGCTGAAAAGTGATGGTTACCTGTCAGCCAGTCTCTGATATGCCTCATGGAACAGGCGGTTACTAGGTAGCGTATATTTAATAACCCCATCCCCCCCTGCGGCTTCGGTTTCTGGATTATATGTAATGGGAGCCTAGGCCTTCTCTGATTCCACAGGAATGTTTGTATTAGTCTATGTAACTCTTGCTCCTCCCTCCTTCTCAGGTAGATTGGCAACACTTGGAACTTATATAACCACTTAGGGATTATTATCATATTTACCAACCCCACTCTATCCATTAGTGAGAGTGGGCAGGAACTCCAGAGCTGCAACAATCTCTTCGTGGTGTTTAATAAGGGTCGCACGTTTCTATCATATAGAGTCTCCATTTCTATTGGAATAGTGACTCCTAGGTAACAAAAATGTTGGTTCGCCCATGGAATCAGGGGCTGTCTCCTCCAGGAGCTCCTGACCACCTCATCCAATGGCAGGGCTAGTGACTTTGCCTGGTTCAGTGTGTATCCGAATAATTTGCCATATGCGTCAATGACGTGCAAGAGATTCTCTAGGGAGGCCTGAGGGTCACTCAGCAACAACAGGACATCATCCACATACGCAAGGACTTTAAGTTCTGTCCCGTGTACTTGAATGCCCCTAATGTCTCTACATGCTCGTATCGCAGCTAACAAGGGCTCCAGGGTTAACAAAAAAAGAAGTGGGGAGAGGGGGCACCCCTGCCGCGTGCCCTTGTTTATCTCAAAGGCCTCCGTTAGGACCCCATTCACTCGGACCATGGCCCGTGGCCGATGGTATAACGCCTCTATGGCCTGCAGAGTCCACCCCCTCAGGCCCACCTGCCCCAGCGTTTCAAACATAAATGTCCAGTCCACCTGATCAAAAGCGCGTTCAGCATCTAAGCTCACAATCATCCTGCCAGCATCAGTTTCTTCCCCTGAGAGCATGGCCAAGATAAGTTTCCGAACATTTAGTACCGACTGGCGTCCCCGCACAAATCCCACCTGATCTTCTCCAACAAGGTTTGGTATCAAGGGCGCCAGTCTATCTGCCAGTACACGAGACAGTAGTTTGACTTCTACGTTAATGAGGGAAATAGGTCTGTAGGAACTGGGCTGTAATGGGTCCCTACCCTGCTTAGGTATTAAGCTGATTGTGGCCAGATTAGTATGTTGCGGGAAGTGACCATCCTCCACCACAGTGTTTAGATATTCAGTTAGAGGACCCACTACCTGCAGTTTCAGTAATTTGTAAAACTCTCCCGACAGACCATCGGGCCCAGGTGCCGAATGCAGCTTCAACGCACTTATAGCTTTTTGCAGTTCTTTAGCTGTCACTGGACTATCAAGCATCTCCATATGGTCTGCCGGGATCTTTCCCAACCCCTGTGCCTGTAAGTATTGCCATATGTCTCCCCTGGATTGTCCTGCCTCTCTGCTCCCCCCATATAAAGTAGCAAAATGGTCCCGAAAGGTCTGTGCTATCTCTACCATATTAGTCGATATTTCTCCTGTAGGCTTCCTTATAGAGGGGACAAAATGGGATTTCCGGGAGCCTTTCACCACCCTGGCCAGCATCCCGCCTACTTTATCTCCAAATTTGTATAATTTAAATTTTCTGTATAGAAGGGATCTTGTGATTCTCTCATGCAATAAGCTGTTTAAAGCTGCCCGAGTGGATACCAGAAGCTCATACGTCGCCTGACTAGGGGCTCTAGCGTACTTCTTCTTAACTGTCCTGAGCTTCTTTTCTAAATCCACTATCCCTTGTGATAGGCGTTTATTGCGGGCACTGACGTAGGCGATTATGTCACCCCTTAGGACAGCTTTAGCTGCTGACGAGAATAGAGTTGGGTCTTCTCTGTGGGCCTGATTATGGGTTGAATACTCCTCCCATTTTTTCTGAAGGAAACCCTCAAATTCCTTAGAGCCGTACAAATAAGCTGGAAACCTCCACCCTGGGGATTGTCTAAAGTATGGTGGGTGTTCTACATCCAGCCAGACCAGAGCGTGGTACGATCTCTTCCGGACCAATTTGGGCGTCCCGGACCCTAGGAAAGAGGTCCTGCGTTGTAAGAATATAATCAATTCTGGACTGCGTGTGGTGCGCTCTGGAGGTGTGGGTGTAATCCCTCTCCTCCCCGTGCAGAATCCGCCAGGGGTCTAGTAGGCCCATTTCCCTACAGAAAACCTGCAACAATGAGGTGGTGGGGTTTTGTTTCGGTTGTTGCTGTCTAGATCTATCCAGCTCTATGTCCATCGTTTGGTTTAGGTCACCCGCCATTATTAGCGGTAGTGTTGGTAAGTTCTTATATTTTGCTAAAAGTTGAGCATAGAAGGAATGTGCTGGGGTGTTAGGGCCATATACAGAAGCCAAGTGTAATTCCGTCCCTTGAAGATTAAGCTTAATCCCCACTAGCCTCCCCTCTCCATCTTTAAATGTCATTTGCGCCTGGCACATTAGTGATTTGTGAATTAAGATGGCAACCCCCCCTCTTCTATTTGCTGCTGGGGAACAAAACACCTCTCCTACCCAATGGCGCCTCAACTTCTCGTGTTCTTCTTGAGAAAGCCTAGTCTCCTGGAGGCATGCAATTCCCGCCCCATGCCTCTTTAGTGCCGCCAAAAGTTTTGCTCACTTAATGGGGGAGGTGACGCCACCAACGTTCCAAGAGACTATGCATACTTTATTTGGAGCCACGCTTGATTACTGGGATCTGTACCACTGCAAAAATATTAACATCTGACACCCCAGAGTACCCAGCCACTACCCTGAGGTTCGGGTCCCCAACTGCACACCACTTTGATTCAGCGCCCCCTCCAGTTGTTAAATTGTTACTACACCACCCAACCCGTATTTTCAAGGAGTTCGTTATTGTTTTAAGAGCAGCCTGTGTACCTACATCCCTCCCTCCCCACCCCCCCTCGTCCCCAAACTCCCTCTTCCCTTCCCAACTCCCCCCTTCTCCCCAATCCCTAAATCCCTCACAACAACTGCCCATACACAATGGGTCTCGGGGGCTTCTGTCTCTCCCGGTCCCCCACTCATATAGTCATAAATCAAACTACACAAACCCTGCAGCTCTGAATGCTACGAACACAGATACTTTCCTGCTCCAGTGAGTTCCTCATCTTGAGGCTTACATTCAGTCATTACTATTTGGGTCCCGCTCTTGAGTTTCCAGGTTTTGCACATATCGCTGAGCTTCCTCGGGGGTTCCCAGAGCTCTCCATTGTCTCTCACTCTTAACACCGCCGGGTAAGCCAGCATGAATTGGACTTTCCGCTCATGCAGTTTCTTGCAGTATGGGGTGTACTTTTTCCTCTTTTCCTGGAGCCCTGCTGAATAGTCTTGAAATATTAATATTTGGTGGCCATCAAATTTAACCTCATTTCGCTTCTGTCGAAACCCCCGTAAGATTTCACCCTTGTGAATGTAATTATGCACCTTCAGGATCACTGTTCTGGGGTTTCGTCGGCCATCTTGTTGCTTACCAACGCGGTGTGCCCTTTCCAAGCACAAGGGCCCCGCGTGATCTGATAACGCAAACTCAATCGATAGCCATTTCTCCAACACCGATATGAACACTGAGGTTCCCACAGACTCCGGGAACCCCACGATCCTGAGGTTCATTCGACGGGAGCGATTCTCAAGCTCATCAAGCTTCTCTTGGAAGGTCTCTATTCTGGTGTCCATCTTAGTCAGCCGCTGCAGCGCAGGGGTCAGCGTGTCTTCCATAGCCGCCACTCGCTGTTCCAGCTCCCCTGTCCTTTTCGTTGTTTCTGTGGTGAGTAACTCTAGCGCGTTCAGTTGTGCGGCAACTTTCTCCCACTTCGGGTCAATCGCGGCACTCACCACTTCTGCCAGCTGCTGCAGTTGCTCGGCTGTAAACGCCCCCGAGTTGGGTGGTGGTGTTCCAACCTCTAGGCCTCCCGCCACCTTCGCCGGTTCTTTATCTTTTTTTGCGCTTTTGGGGGGCATTGTCCTTGGAACGACACTCATATATTTGTCCATGCAGTTCTTGGATCTGGTAAATGAAAAAGTTCAGTCTCACTTCACGGTTGCAGGGTCTTTAATATAAAAAGATTGAGTCGAGGACCGGGAGAGCCCAGATTCACGTCCGCCTCGTTCTAAAGCATCACGTGACCCCGCTCCTTGTGTTTATAATCTCTCATTTATCCTGTCCTCTCAAAAAGAGATTCTTGGATAGCATTCAAGAGCTGTATGCTAGCATAAATAGTTAGCAAGAAGATGGTTTAGAAAAAAACCTTTAGCACCACTATCTCCTCATGAACAAACTGCAAATAAATGGGGTATACAAATCATTTAAATTTTTAACTGACATGTCTGATTTTTTTTTAGTATAGGCAGAAAATCTATCATAAGAGATTTGAAGACACTGGAGCTGATTAGATCATTACTGAATAAGAATTAACAGCTATTCTTCAATGTTAAATCATTTCTAAAATGCTATACAGTGGCATTATATAACACAGCATCATATGGACTGGCACAATAGGAAACTAGGAGTTGGACAAAGGGCTGACTGGCTGAAAGCAAGGAGCAGAAGATTCCCTATCATAATAGACTACCCTCTGCTGGCACAAACATAGAATTGAAAACTGTAGTCTTGCTAATGACTTCCAGCTTCAATAAGGATCCAAACCAAACCAGCCTGGGAACTATGCATCTTCAGAAGTCAGATAATATGGATCACTTTTTTGGAATTTCAGAAAAAAAAAAAACGAGGGGCAGGCTTTGATCTCCCACTAAACATTTGAAGAGAGAGCCCCATACAGCAAATTTTTAATGATAAATAGGAAAAGAGCTTGTCTACTAAATAACTGACAACTCTTCTTTGGTTGACCATCTCATTTGTTAAATAGGCAAGAGTATGCACCACGCCCAAGATTTCAACTGCCAGAAAGCAAAGTTACACACCTGCAGCAGGTGTTCTTCAAGGATAGCAGGATGAATATCCACACTGACTGAGACCCAACGCAGAGATGCTCCTTGGCGTTCTAACTCTAGAGACTTTTAGAAGTAACCTGCCATATGCATGCGTGCACATCTTCCTGCCCACCACTGCCTCACAGGACCAGTCAATCTAATATAAAAGCTGATAGAATGCAACTCCAAGGGGGGGGCCAGTGTGGCTAATTCATTCTGCTGTCCTCGAGAGAATACCTGCTACAGGTGAGTAACTTCACTTTCTCCAAGGACAAGCAGGAAGAGTTATCCACACTGATGAGAATCCCTAGCTACCAGGCTGCCTGAAACGAGAAAAAAAAGAGGGGGGGGGTGATGGTACTGAAGGCCTACAATAAACAAAGCAAAAATTGAAGGCCTGCAATAAAAAGGTGCAAGTATTAAAAATAATTTTCGTTGTAATTTTTTTTTTTTTGGACAGCCTGGAACAGAAACAAGTTACACACAAATATTTTTAAAACAAATAGGAGGAAACATTTTTTTCCCTTAACTAATAGCTAAGCTCTGGCACTTGTTGCCAGAGGATGTGGTAACAGCAGTTAGCATATCTGGGTTTTAAAAGTTTTGGACAAGTTCCTGGAGGAAAAGTCCATAGTCTGCTATTGAGACAGACATGGGGAAGCCACTGCTTACTCTGAGATTGGTAGCATGGAATTTTGCTACTATTTGGGTTTCTGCCAGGTACTTGTGACTTGGATTGGATACTGTTGGAAACAGAATGCTGGGCTAGATGGACCACTGGTCTGACCCAGTATGGCTATTCTTACGTTCTTATGTAGACCTCAAACAAATTCTGAAGGCCTGTTTGACCAAACTGATTGACAGATCAGGAATCCTGCTCTAGGCAATAATGAGACATGAATGTGTGGATTGATGTCCATGTCGCAGCTCTGCAAATCTCCTCCTTGGAGGCTTATCTCAAATGGGCTGACAGTGCCATGGCTCTTCATTATGAGCTGTGACGTGACCCTCCAGAGTCAGCCCAGGCACAAGTGAAGGAAATGCAGTCTGTTAGCCAATGGGATAGTGTGCAATTGCTGACAACAGCCCTCATCCTGTTGGGGTCCAAAGAAACAAAACTGGATGGATTGTTCCAGATAGAAAGCCAAAGCTCTCTTGCAGTCCAAAGTATACAATGCAATTTTTCTGGGATGGGCTTTGGAAAGAATGCTGGCAGAACAACTGACCAATCAAGATGGAATTCCAACACAACCTTAAGAAGGAACTTAGAATGAATTAAAGAACTACTTTGTTGTAGTGCAATTTAGTGCAATGTGGATCAGCTACTAGAGCCTGGAACTTACTCACTCAACCTACCAACCAACTTTCAAACTTTTTATTGGGTGTATCCTCAAGGAGGTAGGCATTTCCACATACATTCTCTTACCTGACAAATGCCTTACCCTTCAAGCATGTGGCTCTTCCTCCCATCCACATTCCTCTTTCTGTTATAACACTGGTCAAGAGGCAGCGTGTATTAGAAAAAAAGTCAAAATGACGACGACCACTCCTGAGGTCTACAGGGGCCACCACTGGCCAACAGGCCATGCAACGAACAATACTGGTGCCACATTGAGGGCAGAAAGGGAAAACAGCCTTAGTATATGAGGCTCTAATAAGCAGCAGCAGACCTCAAAGGGGATACCCTTACTTTCTTACCCCTAACTCTGGTGGAGAGAACGGTGGAAGTGGTTAAGAGGTCTCACCCGCTGGCTCTTAACTTTTTAGAACGGCTCCTAAATTTGAAGAAAATTTGTTAAGTGTTGCTATATAAGGTATGCTACTAGGTAAGTATGAAGCTGAAAAAGATTCCACATCTCAAACAATATAACTGAAGACTGTGAGAGGTGTTATCTAACAGTTGTCCTTGTGAGAGCAAAGGAGAGTGTTTGAGATATTGCTTTAGATTTGAATTCTACAGTCTCTTTATCCAAGATTATTTATATAGAACAGAAAGTAGAGTATTAAGGGGTGAAAATCCTAATTGGAAATAGCACTTACCAAAGGAGGGACAATAAAGGCTCCTGTTTCCTTCCAAAAGGGGCTGCTCTCGGAAATATGGTTCTTGCACTTGTTTAATCCGTAAGAAAAGATTCTGATTAATGTTGGGATAGCCTACAAAAAAGAAATGTCTACACATTAGCTGCCAGAGTAGGGCTTCCCAGAGCTGTTCTGGGGACCCTGGAGCTACTTGAGTTTTCAGAATATCCATAAAATATATGCATAAATTTGCACACATTGGAAATGCAGGATGTGTTCAGTGTTGCTTCTTTTAAAAAAATGTAGATTGGCAAAATCAAGGCAATGTGTGTTTAATTATGTGGTCCTACTCCTTTAGAATTCTCTCATAGGAGTTGAGATCGAAAACATAACAGTTTATTCTTATATTCTGCAAAACCCTTACAGTTCGATGCGGATCACAATACAAAACAGCTGGCTACAATCAGGAATTACAAACAATTATAATACAATCATTACAAATAAAATATAAAATCTACACCATCTAACAATCAGTTCACTATTCCTGACACACAAATTTCTGGAAAAGGTAAGTTTTCACCTGAAACCTAAAGTCTAAATATCCATTAGACGTCAACAAAAAAACCTGTAGTTTCTTTACCCCACTTAGGTGCCTGAAACATTAACAAATATTACAAATACTTCAGCCGTTTCCTATCCCTCACTGAAGGGTAGCGAAACAAATTGTAGTTTCTCAACGATCTAGATGATTACCTCTGTTTTAAGTGAATTTTATGGACCTATTGAAGAAGGAAGGCTTTTAACACTTTTTAGATCAAATTATGGTTTAATTTTTGCATATTTTATTATATTTCTTTTATATGGGATATATGTTGTGAGTGTTTGAACACTGAATGAAGCAGTAAGGCATTCTACTTGCCTTTAATAATTTTAAAATGACAGTATTGTACATCACCTGGCATTCAATAAGGATGATTAATAAATCTAAATATTAAAACTATATGCAAATTTACCTCTTGCATATTCATTGTGGATACTCTGAAAAGTGGACCAGCTGTAGAGTCCCCAGAACAGGTTTGGGAAGTCCTATGCCAGGCATTATAGAAGCAGAGTTTACAGCTATATTGTAATGACAACCAAGAGAAAAGAGTAAAGGTCTATAAATGTTTCTGTTTCACTTCTACACATGTATGCTCTCACTTATAATCTAGGCACATGTATACTCACTCATATGCTTACAGTAGGAGATACTATGACAGCTGTTTATCAGACTAGGCAGTATTATAACTGTATTGTACAACCTGAGCGAGCACTCACTGATCACCCTGATCAACTGATCTGAAATGCCGCTCACGGATACAAATTCCCAAAGAAAACATTTTTACCAAAAGTTGTTTTGTTTTTTAATGACTGACAAATTTTTAAGCTCAGGACTGAACAAAGTGTGTATGTGTGGTCCTCTTCTGAAGATATTTCCATCTCCACTCCCTCCCATTTAATGTGCTCTTCATCCCATCCCCTCAGTGCACTCTTGGTAAACTCTCCCTTTCTCTCTCATTGTACTTGCTTCCTTTACCTGACTGCAGATTCCCTCCTTTAACATATTTCTAATATACTTGTACAGGGACTGGGTGATGGCAGAATCTCAGCAGTAGCATCTTACTCCAGGCCCTGATATCAATAATGTCTTGGTCCGTCATCATCTCCTCCTACTAGACATATTTTTCTAGCTCTGCATCCGTTACTGTTGACTGCCACCCGAACTTCAATGCAGAATTATGATAAGCTAGAAGGAACTTGTGAAGCTTGGGGTCCATTTTTTATGAGCAGTCCTTGAATTTGCAAAGTGGCTGGCAACTCTAAAGACCAAGTTCACAAGACTAATTTCAGTGGGGTGTGCACTTATATATAACATCTGACTCTAAAACTGTTCCCTTACGTTCATAAAAGCAACAATGTCAACCACTTCACAAAATGGGATAAGTTGCTCTTCACCTGCTGATTTCTTGATCACCACAGACTGTAGCTACTGTTTGTTACATTCTCCCAGTCTCATTACTACCAGTTCAAGAGTTCCCTCATCATACACCTTTCAGTTCTGATCACACCAGTTTTGGTGTCCCTTGTATGCCTGCCCCAAGATCTAGGTTTTTGCTAAAGAAACCTTCCTAAAGACATAGTCATGTCAGCATGCTGAACCAATTTCAGCAGATATGAAATGAATACTGAACTATGTACTCACATGGATTGGGATTGCTCATAGAGTCTCTTGCTCCTGGGTTTGGATGGTTCCTGAGACACAGCTCATCTTCTTGCTTTATGCCTAGTGCAATGCCAGGGCTGACAAATGGACAACCTGTAACGCCAAACGAAAAAGAAACGCATCAAAAACTGGCTCAGCAAAATAATTTGCTAAAATTAAGCCAGGAAATTTCTGTTCATCCTCAGGTATTGACTCTGTTTCCTTTATACCCAAACCCTCATAATGCTGCAGACCTGGCTGTCTGATGTCACTCCTGTTACTGCCATAATATAAATGCATATATCACTGCACGGTAGAAAAATACAACTTAAACTTAGAACTGGGATCTGTTAATTGGCTCCCAGGCAATATGCATCCTCTTAAAAGAAAAAGAAAAACAAAACAAAAGACTTACAACAGCATAAAGCAAAAATGTCCTTTAATCCTACTTCACCTGTGATTCTTTACCAAACATTGCAAGGTATGAATCTCATCAGTCTGGGCTAAAAAAAATGTTCAGTCAACTCGCAGCCTTTCAGAGGATCACAAAAGCCAAGGCCAGTGCAAATTAAGAAGCCCCAGAGTAAAGCAAAGATACTTACCCCTAGAAGGTATTCTCTGAGGACACCAGGCTTCATATTCTCACAAGTGGGTGACAAAGACCTGCGTCACCCGGTCCAGATTTTGCCATAGTAAAAAATGAGAGCTTTGTGTAGCATGAACCACGCTCCACCACACATGTGCAAGTGCCTGCCCACCCGTCGCGCAAACGTGGCTTCCTCAGTTTAATATTAAAGCAAAAAAGTAAAATAACCAAGGAGACATATGAAACCTGCTGTCTTCGGAGAATACCTGCTACAGTTAAGTATTTTCGTTTTCTCTGAGGACAAGCAGGCTTCCATCTTCTCACAAGTGGGGAATCCCTAGCATCCAGGCTCACAGAAAATAACAAACATTGCTCAATTGGGCCTTGTAACAGCGAGGACATTACACTGATTAACCTGAAAATATATAGTGCCTGAATGAGTGCACAGGCTGGAACAAAATAAAAAAGGCCTAGGAGGGTGGAGTTGGATTCTAGACCCCAAACAGATTCTGCAACACTGACTGCCTAAACCAATTGTCGCATCGGGTATTCTGGTCAAGGCAGTAGTGAGAGATGTGAATGTGTGGACTGAAGACTACTACTACTTATCACTTCTATAACGCTACAAGGCATATGCAGCGCTGTACACCATACATGAAAAGACAGTCCCTGCTCAAAGAGCTCACAATCTAAATAGGACAGACCATCAGACAGAACAACTAAGAGGTAAGGGAATTAAAGAGGTGGGGATAAAAGGGTACAGGGCAAGTGAGTAGTGGTTAGGAGTCAAAAGCAGCGTTAAAGAGGTGGGCTTTTAGCATGGATTTGAAAACGGCCAAAGACGGGGCTAGACGTACAAGCTTGGGAAGTCTATTCCAGGCGTGAGGTGCAGCGAGATAAAAGGAACAGAGTCTGCAATTAGCAGTAGAGGAGAAGGGGACAGACAAGAGAGATTTATCCACAGAACGGACCACGTCGAAGCCTTGCAAATATCTTCAATGGAAGCTGACCTCAAGTGGGCTTCTGACGCAGCCATGGCTTTGACATTATGAGCCGTGACATGACCCTCCAAGGCCAGCCCAGCCTGGGCATAAGTGAAGGAAATGCAATCTGCCAGCCAAATTGAATGGTGCATTTCCTGATGGAGATCCCCATCCCGTTGGGGTCAAAATAAACAAAAAGCTGGGCGGACAGTCTTTGGGGCCTTGTCCACTCCATGTAGTAGGCCAGATATGTGGCTCAAAGGAACATGCCGTGTTGGCAGTCCAATGCCAAATTCGGACGGCCTCCTGACACAGAGGGCGTGATCCGGTGACCACCCCCCCTGCTTGTTGGTTTACTACATTGCAGCCTGATTTTCTGTTAGGATGAGAACAATTTGGTGAGGTAGCTGATCTCTGAAAGCCTTTAGAGCGTTCCAGATTGCCTGAAACTCCAGGAGGTTCAACTGAAGATTCGTTGCCTGGGCGGACCAAGCACCTTGAGTGTGAAGCCCATCTACATGAGCTCCCCATCCCAGGAGAGATGCATCCGTCATCACCGCTTTTTGTGGCTGAGGAATTTGGAATGTAAGTCCCAGCTAAACTGGATTGAACTGTCCACCACTGAAGAGAGAATACAAACTCTGGTGACACTTGGATGACATCTTCTAGACTTCCCATGGCTTGATACCACTGAGAAGGCAGAGCCAATTCAGCTAATCTCATGTGAAGGCGTGTCATGAGTGTAACATACACTGTAGAAGCCATATGGCCCAATAATCTCAACATCTGCCAAGCTGTGACCTGATGAGAGGCACGAACCTTGGACGCCAGCAAGACAAGATTGCCTGCTCTCCTCTCCGGGAGGTAGGCTTGAACCCTCTATGTGTTGAGCAGGGTTCCTATGAACTCCAATTGCTGAACAGGGTAGAGATGGGAACTGGGATAGTTTATAATGAACCCTAGTAGCTCGAGCACCTGAATAGTCATTCACATGGACTCCCGAGCACCGTCCTGTTATATAGTGCTCAGGTTAAAATATTGATTCTTTAATCCTTTTCTAGGTGGCATATGCTTGTATGAATAGCACTTCTGCTCCCTATTAGGCTTTGGAACCAAGGGCACCACACATGAACAGCATACATGGGTGAGTTGCCCAAATGTCAGGACAAAAACATCTAGAACAGTGTTTTCCAACCTTGTATCACTCGTGGACTGGCAACTGGCTGAGAAACTCTTTGCAGACCGATGAGGCAGAGACAAAAACAAACTTTGGATCAGAAGTCAACTGAAACAACTTTTTCAGTTTCAGCCAAGACCAAAACTGCCACCAAAAATCACCACTGGTTTTGGCCCAATGCTAAAACCAAAAACTCGAGTTTGGCTATCTGAATATGAACCAGTGAGGGTTGCTAGGGATTGTCAGAGCTTGCAGTCTACTTTCCACAGTGTCCAAGCTAGAATATAATTTAAATAATTAGAGACCATATTTTACTTACAAGTAAAATAGCCTCCACACACACAGACCGCAGCTAATGAAAAATGAAACTAAAACCACAGTGCTTTTATAATGACTGGCTTTGTGCCACACTCAGAGTGAAGGCGGATGTCATAACTCCAACTTTTAAAATTAACAAATCTTGTATTAATTGGCCTATTTGGAAAAGGCTGGCATTTGGTCCATAAATGACATTGTAAAAGATCACACTTGGCTTCCCTTTTCTCAATTATGTACAAAATATGGTCTCACAAGCTCTCAATATTATAAATGGATTCAACTCAAGCCTTGTGTAACTAATACCTTAGATATAAGTAAATTATCTATTGAGTCTCCCAGCTGCTGGCAACTCTGTCTTTTATGTCTTCTAAAAAAGTTGCTTCTAAATGGTACAAAATATTTCAATTAGCTAAATTCAGTTCACCTACTAATACCATGCAATCCTGGGAACATGATCTAAACATCCAACTGAACGAACAAGAGTGGGAGAAATTTTGGTTCAAAACTACGCATACCACCAAAGCAGCGTCCATCTCTCAATCTATGTTTTACTTAGCACACAGAGCTCTATGGACTCCGGCTAAACTCGCCACACAACAAAAACGAAAAATAACACGATTAAATGTTGGACATGTGAAATGAACTCTTAAACACATTATTTACTCTTGTCCATTTACTCAAAGAATATTGGAACTATGTTTGGGACACTATATCAAGTAACCTGAATATCCAGGACGTTTTTTTCATATAAAATAGTCATTATGGGATCTCTAATGATACAATCAACTCTTGATAAATATCAAGCGCAATTACTGGATATCCTGTTATCAAGCCTTAAAAACTTTTTCTTTTGTTGGAAAGACCTATCCAAAGCAACTTATTTAACATGGTGGAACTCTGTGTGTATGTTAGCCAAATATGAATATGCAGTGGCTGAAAAATTTAACTCACTTATTAAATACAAAAGAATATGGACCCCTTTACTAGACCAACTACACAATAACCTTTCTCATTGCTGAAACTATTATGACATATTATAGCAATAACCTATGTCTAACCTTAACTTGAACATGTATACTGATGCTTTGACATTGTTATCCTGTTGTGTTATCTTTTTTCATAAAATAAAACACAATAAAATATTGGAACTAAAAAAAAAAATAACTCCACAGAGATGCTAATTCCTAAGGAGCTTAGCATCTCAAATTTACAGACTTAAATTCCTAATAAAATTTTGAATCAGAAATATTTTTTGCAGCACTCTATATACCATATAAACTATTGAGCAAGTTTATATCTGCATTACTTGAAATCACAGTACCAAAAAAAAAAAAAAAATACAAACAGTAGCCCCTGCCGTCAGACTACCTTATAATCCCTGGTGATCTAGTAATGTAGTCGGGGCAGGAGCAATGCCCCAATAGCAGCAGCCATTTTGACAGCAGAGCTGGAATGAGCAGGAGTAATTGGGGATCACTCCTACCTCAACTACATCCCTAGACCATTAGGTATGGGGGAGGGCCAAAGGGTAAGGCACTCAAGGGTGTCCAGGAGGAGGGGCAATTTATGTTTCGGGGCGGGGAGGAGGGAGTGAGACAAACGGGAGAAAGCACAAGTTTTCAGCTTCCCCCAAAAACACATGGCCATTTTCAGGCGAAACTGAAACCAGGCTGATAGAAGTTTTGGGGTCAGTTTTGGCACCTTAACCAAAAATGAACCGAAATTCGGTCAGTCTCTATTTTGGATATTATAACACAATTTAATATATGGCTCAATGACTGTAGAGCTCATACATAATCTACAGCTACACATTCTCAACTACCCAAATCATATACTTAAAAACCAACGTAGGACAACATTTTGTTTTACATTTTTCAGTCTTTAGTGCGACATCTGCTCCTGCTTCTCCATTATTATCTCCCTTGGTAGTGAATATTGTGACGTTTCAGCAAGGCATAATACAGCATCAACTTCCATTCGGTTTCAGTACTTGTTTTAATTATCAAAACTGCCAAAACCTTTTTTCACATAGGCTTTGTCACTGAGGTTTGGGTATACTTTCTTCATAGAAATCCAGAAATGGGCCAAATACATACATTTGAGTTTTAATGACAAGGTGACATCAGAGGAAAGTTCAATAAGACTTTTTTGTTTTTCCTGAGGAGCCTGCAGGAGCTTATGTCTTGTTTGAATGGATCAGAAATCCAAACATTCCCTTGACTAGGATCCTCCTTCTGTGGATAATACTGATCAAAATTCTAAGTTAATGCTGTCAAATGTTGATTCACTAAGTGCATGACCTTCTGACTGACAAATTCATTCAGAAGGGAAAATATTCCTGGATCTTATTCCAGCAAGTACTTCTCCCACATTATCACTTTTTGAAAGCATCCATTTTTATTTATGCCAAAAAGTAAAAACATTTTTCATATTTCCTTGAAGAGATAAGTTCATTGAGAAAAGAAAATATGTCCAACAATATGTTAGCTTAGCCATCCGTTCCTCATCCAAGAGCTGTAAGTGGACCGAGTTTTGCTCACAAGGAAATTGTTTTACCTCTTTATGCAGTTTGAAAAAATGTGAAAGAACCTTGCCTCTTGACAGCCACCTTGCTTCAGCGTGGACAGGGAGATGCTGGTGTTCCGAACCCAAACTCTCAAATAGTATCATGAACAATCTAGAGTTGAGTGCTCAACTTCAAATTTCATTCACAAATTTTACTGCATTGTTCAGGACTGTGTTTAGTTCAGGAGAAAGCTTTTTTGCAGCTAAGTGCTCCCAGTGGATGGCACAATGGATGTACAAGATGCCAGGATGAGCGATGTCCTTTAGCTTCACCAATGCACCTGACTGGCATCCCAGGCATGCACACAGCAAGGACTGTGCACACTCCCAACACACTTGCCCCAGTTCAAGCCACATTCCTCAAAATAACCAGAGGGGTAAATATCTCCAAACTGTTAGTGTGACCAGGTGGATAATTCAAGGCTACACAAGTTCTACTCTTACATTCTCATCTTCATATCTCCCGAAGCAAAGTGAAATGGCATGGTTGCAGAAGTCAGTTGACTTATCAAGGTGAATTACAAAATATCGCAATTTTTCACAACTTCTAGCACTTGCTCTTCAATATCTAAGGCCATGTCAACAATTCTCCTCTGAATTGGGTTGTCTGACAGCAGAATTACTTTCAATTTATCAGCAGCTTGAGAACCCAACTCACCAGCAACCTCAACAATACATGGTTTTATCAAATCTTCACCAATAATGTATGGCTTTTTAGTTTTGGCTATCTGAAGGGCAACATAATATGAAGACTTCGGCAAAACCTTATCAGCAGTTATATTTTACAGAGAAATGTTCTGAACTTCCAACTCCTTGCATAGTCATTCAAAAAATTCCAGTGGCTTGTTTGCATTTAAATGTCTAGCAAGTTTGGACAGTTTCCTTAGAGAGGGTCTTGCAACACATGATGCACAGAATAGTTCATCCTCAGGAGCCATAATAAACCCAAACTTCAAAAGAAAATTTCATTAGAAATCACAACAAAGCAGTATTTGATTTTTCACTTTTCTTTGTTCACTCTCATATTAATCATCGTGTTTCTTTTTTTTCATCACTTCTAACTCAACAAATTTGCCCCTTGATTATTGTCTTCATCATCTACTTTTTCCTTATCATATCCATTTTGAAAAAAATGTCAACTTTTTCTTTCATTTTAATGTTGACTAAATGCTTACTTTTCATTAACTGTCTGACACCCCCACTCTATTTATAAACCCTTAACGAGGAATCCTAAGAAGCTTCCAGAAAATGCCACACCCTGTGATGAGCAGTTGGTAGTTCTGTTTTTACTGAGAGATGGCAGCATGACTACGCCCAATCTCTGCTTGTTTACATAAATTGATCTCTGATGGTAAGAATAAAAAGGAACATAAAACAGACCTACTGGGTCAAACCAATGGTCCATCTAGCCCAGTATCCTGCTTCCAAAAGTGGACAATCCAAGTCTCAAGTACTTGGCAGAATCCCAAATCTTGCTACCGATCCTAAGGATAAAAAAAAAGGCTTTCTTCATGTCTAACTTAACAGCAGATTATGGACGTTTCCTCCAGGAACTTGGCCAAACCTCTGTTTAAACCCAGATACACTAACTGCTGTTAACACAACCTCTGAAAATTAGTTCCATTGCTTAAATATTCATTGAGTGAAAAAATATTGCTTCTTATTTGTTTTAAAAGCATTACCATGTAACTTCATTGACTGTCCCTTAGTCTTTGTACTTTTTGAAAGCATAAAAAAAATTGACTCAGGTTTACCTGTTCTACTTCACTCAGGATTTTGTAGTTCTTTATCATAATCACCTCAGCCATCTCTTCTCCAGGATGAAGAGCCCTAACTTTTCAGTCTTGCAGCTATACATGAACTTTCATGTACAGGTATGCTGAGCACAGATGAATGTTGAGGAAGACGGCACTATCCACTGGAACCTATGTTCCCCTCACATGAAAAGTGCATTGTTTAAAAAAAGAAAAAGGGGGTAGGAAGGACATTCTCTTGCCTCTCTCTAACCAATGCACAGAAAAAGAATCTTTCCCTAGGAGGTTGAGGATTCAAATTAACCTAGGGTGGCAGTGACCACTGCACTATTAAACTTATTTTAAACTAGTAAAAAAGGCCCGTTTCTGACACAAATGAAACGGGCGCTAGCAAGGTTTTCCTAGGAGTGTGTATGTTTGAGAGAGAATGTGTGTGTGTGAGAGATGGAGTGTGCGTGTCATGCAGAGAATGAGAGAGAGACAGAGACAGCATATGTGTGTGTGTTTGTGTGAGAGATTGTGTGAGAGACAGAGTGTCTGTGTGTGTGAGGCTGTGTGTGTGTGTAATAAAGAGTGTGTCAGAGAGAGTGTATGTGAGAGACAGTGAGTGAGTGAGCCCCCACCCCCCCCTCGCAGGGCCCCCCTCCCCACCCCTCTGGTCTCAGGACCCCCTCCCCACCTCCCTCCCTCTCCCCTGTCCCGCCTCCAGCCATCCATGTCCAGCGACCCTCCCCTCCTGCAGCTACCCATGTCCAGTGACCCTCCCCTCCCCCCCCCACCGCATCACCCAACCCCCCCCCCACCCGAAACACATCAACAACCCCCCCCCCCCCCCCCGGCGCATCAAACCCCATCGCCACCCGCAGATGCCAGTAGTAACGCTGTCCGGCCGCTGCTGCTTCTCCTGTTAAGCAGCAGCGGCTGCTACAAAAAGAAAAGAAGTGATAAATGTTTTTAAACCCAGCCCAAATCATATGCAAATGCCTGAGTCTTACAACGCAGTCTCTGCAGCCACTCCTCCTCTCGCCTGTCACGTCACTGCGCTCCTCCGGGGTCTTACTTCAGGGGCAGAGATGTGGAGGCGAGAAGAGGAGCGGCTGCAGAGACTGCGTTGTAAGACTCGGGCATTTGCGAATGATTTGGACTGGGATAAAAAACATTTATCGCTTCTTTTCTTTTTGTAGCGGCCACTGCTGCTCAACAGAAGCAGCAGCGGCCGGACAGCATTACTACTGGCATCTGTGGGTGGCGAGGGGGTTTAATGCGTGGGGGGGTGGGGGTGGGGGGTTGATGTGCTTCGGGTGGGGGGAGGGGGTGTCTGATGTGCTTCGGGGGGGGGGGGGGGTCTGTGGTGCCGTGGTTGTAGGTTTTTGATGCGCCGCTCCCTGCCACTTGCTCCGAAGTGGCAGGGAGCGGCGCACTGACAGCTGATTCCCAGGCAGGGGGAGGAGTAGAATCAGCTGTTAGTTACGTCATCCTGGCCACGGAGCCTAGCTCAGCAACTCAAGGAGCCACGGACACAGGCAGTCCCACATTAGAACATTGGTGGTGAGAATTATTATATAGGATGAGTCAGTTGCTTCAGTCAAATTCCTACTGTGCAGGTATATTCTGGGAAAGTTATATGGATGGTCCCAACTGAGCAACTCCCAGAGTCAAGTGGATCAGTGGCTTTTCCCAGGCTGGAAATCTCAGACTAGAATTACGAGCTTCCTTAGAATGCCCGCAGTTGTTTCCTTCGCCGATCGCTGCAGCTGTATGTGTATCTATGATGACACTGGCACAAGCTCAGCACCAGGGAGATAAAGGGGAAGGTGGGAAAGATCAGAGGCAAGAGCCTAAATCAATGGGGTCTCGTACAAGGCAGCTAGATAGAACAGTATTGTTTTGGAGGCTTGAGCGGTACCAGAGAAAACTAGAACCCTGTTGCCTCAAGTGCTTTTTAGCTCTGTTGGTGACAATCATGTATATCGTGACACTGTTGTAAGTTCGCTGGTATCCCCAGGCGAGTCAGAATTTCTCCTCTCTGTTTGCCAATTTAATGAACAGCTTCCAGAATAATTCTCTCTAGAGACTTCTTGGCAAGCAACTTCTAAACTGGGGAAGGCCTTGGTTCCTCAGATTCATTTTTTGAGAGGCAAAATTTAGGAGACCATGGACAGAATCAAAATAAACGAGGTTGAGATAGTTGAAATAAAACAGCGTATGGGGACTACTGAAATTAATATGGCTACCACTCAAATTTTGGAAGCCTCCTTAATGAAAGATAAGTGTTTTGGATTAAGGTAGAAACACTTGAAAATATTCTGAGATAATGTAAACTCTGCTTAACACATTTTTATAATGTATTTAAAGTGCCAAATCATACTGAAATTCCTAGGAAAAGCTGAGAAAAATAGTTCCTCAACAATCAATTACCCCACACCTTTAGATGGCTATTTTCTCACTCATTATTTCTTATGCAGTACATGAACTTACTTACTTGGAGGTACAGTCATAGTCCCTGTTGTCACGGTTTCACCAGGATCCTGAAAATACAGCTCTTCCTGTACCACTGTAACTGATGAATGATCAGGTTTTGTGCCAAGGCAGTCTGGAACTGAAATAAAAATCATTGGAGAAGTCTGGTCCAAAATCTCACCAGTATTGCTATGTGCTATTACACAGGAGATCCACGTTTCATATCTAAGCATAGGAGCCAGCTCTGTCAGTGCCAGTGGATGCGGAGTACACCCAATATTGAGCAAGCTCGTTCACTGTGTCCAGAGAGGGGCAATTTGTACAGTGTTTGGCACCCCCAATCATTTTGAAATATTTGCACCTATGTATCCAAGCCCAATTTCCATTCCTTGAACCAGATGGTGATACTATAAACACAGCTTTCAAAGTTCCCAGCTATTGGACTGGAGGAGTGGCCTAGTGGTTAGGGTGGTAGACTTTGGTCCTGGGGAACTGAGTTCGATTCCCGCTTCCGGCACAGGCAGCTCCTTGTGACTCTGGGCAAGTCACTTAACCCTCCATTGCCCCATGTAAGCCGCATTGAGCCTGCCATGAGTGGGAAAGCGCGGGGTACAAATGTAACAAAAATAAATAAAAAAATAAATTATGCAATTGTGATACCTATTAGTTAGAATCAGGGTGCAGGATACCAGGTACCAAAGGGAATCTATAGTCCTAGTTACCATAATAGTTTGGCTACACAAAACGGAGAACCTAAAAAGGAGGGGTGGGTACCCCCAAGTTAGCTGTAAATGAAGGCCCATAGAATTACAGTCTCAAATGAGAATGGTTCCAAGATGGAAGCCTAAGAAGAAATAATCAGGCCAAAATGCTACTTAAACCATTCATCATAGCCTTCCATTAAGTGCTCCTGAACCACATTAGGCCAGACCTGACTAGAGTTGGAGGAATGATTCCTTTGGGAGGCAGGATGCCTGCCAGCTAATCATGTTCATAGCACTGCTGTCTAATCCTTGGTTGGCTCAAACATCAAGCTCTTTAGGAAGATGACACTAATGAAACAATTTCAAGCTCTGGATTGGCCGCTGTCGTGGACAAGATGCTGGGCTCGATGGACCCTTGGTCTTTTCCCAGTATGGCATTACTTATGTACTTATACTGATGTTGCTATAAGTAATGGATATTGTAACAGAAGAGAAATATTTTATGAGGGATTTGCTCCAAGCCTAACACATTCAGAAAAGAAAAAGGGAGCCTTGAACAAAGAATGCAATGTTGCTACTGTCACATGAAACACATGCAGAGATCTACAAAAGCTGCTGAACTCATGCAAACTACTCTTGATCAGAAATCTATACAACTATACTATGAAGGATTTGTGCAGAATTCTGCACAGGGAGCAAGAGGCAGAGGTAGCAGTGGCAACAGCTGTTTGCATGGTCTCCACACCTCCCCCATGGCGTACACCCACAGCTGCCTTCTTCCAGCATGCTGATCTGCCCAAAAAGAAGAGTGATTGTATGTTGAGCTGTGCCATCCTCTACTGTCATCATAGTTCTGACTTCTGGTTTGAACTGCATGAGCCATTACACAAGGCCACAGTTCAAATTCAGTGATTGCCCCCAGACCACTGGAGGAGGAGGACATAGTTTGAAAAAGCAGCCACTCTCTTCCTCCTCTCAAGCCAATTAATGTGGTGGGGAGAGAGTAAGCTGGGGGTAAAGGAAAGAGAGAGAGAGAGAGAGACGGGTGAGGGGTTGCTGTGGGATGGGAGAGAACTGGGATTGAGGGTGTGGAGAAAGGGGATGAAGGGGAAGCAGAGAGGGAGAGAAAGCTGGAGGATGAAGAAAGATCTATGCATCTTCCAGGGGACAGGGTGTAAGACACCTGGGATGTAGTGAGAGGGGAAAAAAGTTGGGGTGTGTATCTTGGACAGGGAGTTGAACCTAAGTTGGGGAGACAAAGAACTGGACAGAGTTAAGCTCAAGGAGGAGCTAGGTCTTTATGATGAAGAAATTCTGCTGTGTTTGGGGTCACGGTCTATCCTGAAGTACACAGGTGGGGCTGGGAGATCACTGCAGCTGTAACCGTGGGGTCATGGCCTGAAAATGGTTGTTAAGCACTGATTTACAGTATAGTGGTCCATTCAAGCTTTACCACTGAAGTATCACCTTGAGTCCCAAAGTAGGCACCATAATGTCAAGTTTTCATTTCTATAGATAAGTCATCTGAGAACTATATAAATGGGATGTTTTGTGTACTGGAGAGAGCTCATAGCATATACTGCTATCATGGAATTAATTTACGAAGAATCAATGGCTTGTTTAAGAAGTTAACTATAATTTTATATGAATAAAAAGACTTAAGGGACTGTACTAACATGCAATAAAGAAAAATGGAACACAAAACTAAGTAGATGGTTACATAAAGTGCATTTTCATGACACTTGTTGGTTACTTATCATCTCACTCACAAAGTTAGCTAATGCTTTGGCAAATAGGCACAATGGTATGATACCCTTTATTGAATTATCAACTGTGAAAGATTAAACACAAAACTATAGTGAAAGAGACAGGGATAACCCACTGTCTAAAGTAAGCCATTCCCAATCTTTGACTCACTCACCTATGTCTGAAGTGCTTATCCTCTCCCGTCCATCTGGCATATGCTGGTCCCTGTGACAGGGCTCCGCCTCATGCTTAATCCTCAATAAAATATCAGGACTGACAGTAGGATAACCTGAGATATGTAAATGTGCAGGAATCAACAAAATGAATTTAGAGGGGAAAATTTGCTAAACATCTTAAAGCATTCTTTTTCTCTATATGGGCCCTCTAAGTGTTAAAGACAAAGCAATGGGAGAAAACAAATGGCATCCACAAAGGGCAGTTAACAAAAACTGGTATTAAATAGGTCAATTTTCTAAGTACTTAGGTGCCTAAATCAGTCCCCTTAATAGTTCTAAATTTAGAAGGTGAAATTACGCCTTACCTGCTAATTTTCTTTCCTCTAGACCCTCCAGACCGGTCAAGACGCTTGGGTTATGCACGCCTACCAGCAGAGGGACACTGAGAACACCTGAATTTGGACACTGTATATCTATCCTGTACAGAACCCCAGCCAGCCAGTATATAGATAACAAAGCAGAAAAAGAAACAAAGAAAAAAAAACACACCAAAGGCCCTGGTACCTGGACCCACCATAAAAAATAACTGTGCTTCTGCAGACAGACCACAAACAGCAGACTGACCTGCACCAGCCGTGAAAACAGGAACACAGAACATGTCTGGCCTCCTATTTTGACAGGTTTCATATTTTCTTGCACTAACAACCACAGCAATCTCGACCAAAACACAACAAACAGGTAGGGCTCTTGACCAGTCTGGAGGGTCTACAGGAAATAAAATTAGCAGGTAAGGCCTAATTTCACCTTCCCCAGCAACCCTCCAGACCAGTTAAGATGCTTGGGAAGTATCAAAGCAGTAAATCCATAAGGGCGGGACCCCTGGAAACCAGAAGTCTAAACAGCTGCCCCAAAGCCAGCATTTTCTCTCACCTGCACATCTTTGCATTCTTTTCACAAAAGAATGCAAAGACCACCACACTGCCGCTCTGCAAATGTGCCGCGGCAGAATCAAACTGCTCTTTCCCATGAAGCAGCCATCCCCGAGTGGAATGCGCTTTGAGCACCAACGGAACCTCATGACCCTTTAACAAATAAGCTGAAGCAATCGCCTCTTTCAGCTACCGAAAGAGTAGCCTTGGAGGCAGCAGCCCTCTTCTTCAGAGCTCCAAACAGGACAATCTATCTGAAGCACAAAATTCCTCCATCCTCTTCAGATAATGCTGCAAAACTCTCTTCACATCTAACCTTGCTAAATGACGCTGATCTGAGATTCCCTGCTCTATCTCCCACAACCGGCAAGGAAATAACCTGATTCACATGAAAATCCAAAACGACCTTGGGAAGAAAGGAAAGAACTGGCTTCAGTGAAACCTTCTCCCTAGAACAAAACAAGAAAGGTTCCCTATAGGACAAGGTCTGAAACTCAAATTCTCTGAACTGAAGAGATCACCACCAAAAATACAATCTTCAAAGTAAGGTCCTTGCAGGTGCTCGCCTCAAGCGGCTCCAATGGAGCACTCACCAAGCCTCCAAGACAAGATTCAAATCTCAAGGAGATACCAAAGGCCTGCCGAAACTCCAAAATCTCTGCGATCGAAGCAAGGAAAGGCTGATAAGACCTACCCTGGCACCAGCTCTCAAAAATAAGCCAGACTCTCACGTAGGCTAAAGAGGTTGACTGCCTGCATAACTGTAGCATCGTAGAAAATCACCTTGGAGGAATTGGCCCCTAGGAGTAGCCTAGTGGTTAGTGCAGTGGATACTGATCCTGGGGAACTGAGTTCGATTCTCACTGCAGCTCCTTGTGACTCTGGGCAAGTCACTTAACCCTCCATTGCCCCTGGTACAAAATAAGTACCTGAATATATGTAAACCGCTTTGAATGTAGTTGCAAAAAATTCAGAAAGGCGGTATATCAAGTCCCATTTCCCTTTCCTCAACCAAGCCCTCTCAAGAGCCAAACAGTAAGCGAGAACGGAGACTGATCAGGCATCACAATGGGATCCTGAATTAACAAGTCTGACGCTCCGTACAACAGCAGCAGCTCCTGCACAGCCAGACGGACCAAGTCCTTGTACCAAGGACGGTGCAGCCAATTTGGAGCCCAGTGCACCAGCAATGCTGCCTCCTCTGCAACCACCAGATTATTTGTGCTGCCTTGCCAATTGACATGGGCCACTGCCTTTGTACTGTCGGAGAGGACCTATACGGCTCTGCCGATGAGGAGAGGTAGAAAAACCTCCAGAGCTAGCTGTATCACTCATGTCTCCAACCGACTGATCGACCAGCAAGACTCTTCTAACAACCAATGACCCTGAGCCACCTGTCCAAGACAATGAGCCCCCCACACTTGTGTCCGAGGTGACCACTATCCACTCTGGCATCTCCAGAGGCATGCCCTTTTCCAAATGAGCCATGCAACGCCACCACTGTAGGCTGAGCCCAGGAGCTCCCAAAAGAGGAAGCCGTACCTTCAAATCTGCTTCTGTGGAGACCAGCGGGATAGACGAGCTCGTTGCAGCAGCCTCATATGAGCCCTGGCCCACAGGACCACCTCCAATGAAGCCGCCATCAACTCCAGAACCTTCAGGTAGGAGTGGACTGTAGACTCGGCCTCAGACAGGAGCTGCCAAATCTGTCCCTTTAATCTGCTGATCCGAGTGGGAGGCAAAAACACACATCCCACCAGGGTGTCTAACTAGAGCCCCAAATATTTGAGGCACTGAGATGGCTGCAAATTACTCTTGGCTGAGTTCACCACCCATCCTAGAGACTCCAGAAAGCACACCATTTGGCCAGTGGACCTCTGGCTCTCCAAATGAGACTTTACCCGAATCAACCAGTTGTCCACGTACGGATGGATCAAAATGCCCTGCTTCCGAAGTACTGCTGTGACAACCACCATCACCTTTGAAAACGCCCAAGGCAGTGGCGTAGCTATGTGGGGCAATGGGGGCCTGGGCCCCCGTAGATTTGGCCCTGGACCCACCTGCCGACGACCCTCTCGGCCCCCCCTCCCGCCACCAACGCCATCGCTGTGGGCTACCTTTGCTGGCGGGGGACCCCAATCTCCGCCAGCTGAGGTCCTCTTCTTCCCGCGAAAGCTTCGTTCTGTTTCTAATGTCCTGTACATTGCAGGTGCAGGACATCAGACTCACAGAAGCAGAACGAAGCCATCTTGCAAGGCTTCGTTCTGTTTCTGTGAGTCTGATGTCCTGACGTCAGAAACAGAATGAAGCCTTCGCGGGAAGAAGAGGACCTTGGCTGGCGGGGACTGGGGTCCCCCGCCAGCAAAGGTAGCCCATGGCGACGGCGGGTTGTCAGCGGGGGGGGGGGGGGGTCGAAAGGGTTGTCGGCGGAAGGGGGGTCAAGAGGGTCGTCGGCAGGGTTTGTCAAAGTTGGTGGTGGTGGCGGCAGCGGCACCGGGGGGGGGGGGGGGGGGGCTAAAATGTGCCCCCTCACCTCAGGCTCTGGACCCCCTTCCAACCGAAGTCTGGCTACGTCCCTGGTCTGAGGCACCATTGCGCGACCGAACGGCAGAACAAAATGCTTCCATAAGACAGCAAACTGAAGAAACCACTGATGCGCCTCACAAATAAGAATGTGTAGATAAGCCTCCGTCAGATCCAGGGAAGAAAGGTATTCTCCACGGCGCACCGCAACAAAGACCGAGCGCAACATATCCATACGAAAGGATGGAATCTTGAAAGCCCGTTGACTCGTTGAGATCCAAAATGGGATGGTAGGAACCCTCCTTTTTGGGAACCACAAAGTAAATTGAATAGCAACCAGTTCTCTGCTCTCCCTGAGGTACGGGGCACTACCGCCCCCAAACGAACCAGCCAAAGCAACATGTCCCGAACTGCCCTCTCCTTGCGATGAGAATGGCACAGTACAAATCTGAAAGTGGACTTTCGAATTCCAGCACATACCCATCACGAACCACCTAAAGGATCCACTAGTCTGACTTTATCTGGGTCCACCTCTGGTAAAAAACTGCTGCAATCAAGCGCCCACCTGTACCAGAGGGTGGACCACCTCACCTTCATTGAGAACTGCACAATGGACCGGAAGACCCCGAAGCGGAGTTACAACTCCCATGATACCCACCCCAAAAGGACTGCGTCCACTGAAAGAAGCAATCTCTGGGAGCTCCACCAGACCTGCCTGGTCGATAAAGCCTAGCCTCTTGAAAACAGCCACGCACTGAGCCACCATGACCACTCGATTTAGACCGAGGCAATCACAGAACCTTGGCCAAGATACGCAGTTTTGCGCACCAACTTATCCAACTCTTCTCCAAAAAGCATGGAACCTTTAAAGGGAAGAGAACACAACTTGTACTTGGAAGCTGCATCCGCAGCCCAGCCCCGAAGCCAAAGCACTCGCTGGGCAGCCACCACAAAGGACATATTCTTCGCCGAAGCGCACAGCAAGTCATACAGGGCATCAGCCAAGAACAAGGATCCCATCTTCAGCTTGGCTGAAACATGGGCAGAAACAGGAATCTCCTGAACCGAGGTGGCCCTGAAGCGGGGAAAAGATTCCAAAATGGCAGAGATTCCCACCAAAATCGGGACCGCCGCCAAAGAGACTCCCTGCAATAAAGTATCTGCACCAGCCAAATCTGAACCACTCTGTTCTGCCAAGTTGGGCACCACTGCAGAGGCTGACTTTAGCTCCCCACAGAGCCAACACTGTGCCCCAGGCATCTCTATTCCCCGGCGCACGAGCGGCAGCGCAAAAGCTTGGCTGCACACATCTCTGTGGAGCCCTCAGCCGACAGAATGTAGAGAGCGCGGTAAAGAGCCCCAAGCCAGCCCAAACCCGCTCCTCACACCATGAAAAAAAAAGCCCTGACCCTCCTAAGATGGGGAATACGATGTAGATTTTTGACCTACCAAAGATTTTCCCGCTTAAAATCAGTCTCTTATGTGGATCTCAATGGGAAAATAGCAGCTATCTGAAATCTCCATCCACAATCTCCATACATAAATTTTAAAACTTTTTATACCACCTATAACTAGGTGGTGTACAAAAAACAAATTCATATATAGAGATACTTTTAAAATAAAGGCCTACATCTAGGCAAATAAACTTCAGGCCTACATTTAAGCCATGTTTCGGAAAATCTTGGGCTGAAAATGCATCTAAATTTAGATCCCTAAAATATAAACTTGATGTTTTTGGAAAATTGATCCCTCACTTTTTAAATGTTAGCACATGTTCCTCACTCTGTGCTAACTTTTCATAGGTAGAGTACTAATTTATTATAAATTGTAATCAGTGTGTCATCTGGAAGGGCTGGTTATAGAGACACTCTAGTACGTGTTATATTCGTGCAGAGATTTTTTTTTCTCCTGGTAAAACAGACATCATGTTATGAGAATCAGGTGCTCAACATTCAGAGATTCTATCTATTTATTACATTTATACCCCACATTAAACATGAATTAGGTTGAAACCTGGGAGCATTTTAAATCTTTTTTTTTCCTGTGCTTACATCAAAAGAAAAAAATGGCATGTAGGAACTTGCTCCTTTTGTTTTGTGGATTGCAGAGGTATATTATAAAAACGCACTTGATATTTTTATTGCTATAATTTAAAAGACAGATATTGAATAATGAGGGCAGAGCTACCTTCATGGATAAGTCCAGAGTCAGTCTAAATGTGTCAACACTGTCCAATTCAGCATACTATTAGCCAGTAAGTTCATACAAAGTTAATTATGTTCAATGGAAAATAAATCTGTTGGCTCAGTCTGCCTGTTATGTGACTATTCCATTATCGTTTCATTACTGCTACCACGTATTACATGTGGGCACTTGCTTTAAACTTTGTTTTAATTTGTTTATCCAGACAATACATACACATGGTTTGATTTTTAAACCCAAAGATGAATCCTAAGGGTGGTTGAACAATTACATATAAACTGTGTTTTGGAGTGCTTTGGATCCTGCTGATCTGTACACCTGCTGTCTGGAATTTTGGAAGAGGGAAATAAAGAAATAAAAATTAAATTTTGGATGTACTCTGTAGAAGTTGTTTACTTTTGCAATGTGATGGATGACTGTTCTAGTGTGTGCATGTGATAATCTTTGAATAACTGTACTTACAGCTATGGTTGCTGAACATGTGGTATTTATTTATTTGTAGCATTTATATCCCACATTTTCCCACCTATTTGCAGGCTCAATGTATCATTAAAGAACAAACTTTCAAATGCCCAGTTGGGTATTTATTTATTTACATTTTGCTCACACCTTTTTCAGTAGTAGCTCAAGGTGCGTTACATTCAGGTACTCTGGATATTTCTCTGTCCCAGGAGGGCTCACAATCTAAGTTTGTACTTGAGGCAATGGAGAGTTAAGTGACTTGCCCAAGATCACAAGGAGCAGCAATGGGATTTGAACCAGCCACCTCTGGATTGCAAGACCGGTGCTCTAACCACTAGGCCACTCCTCAAATGTTTCAGACATACCCATCTATTTGTTCCCATGATATAACTGAATTCTATTATTCTGTCTCACTGCATTTTCAAATGTAAGCCACATTGAATCTGACTTTGCTTGGGATAATGTGTGATATAAATGTAAAAAAATAAATAAATCCTTTATCCTCCACCTTTTAAGACACTGTCTACCTGCTGGATAGTGATGGCACAAGAAAAGCAAGTTTGGTCCAGTGAAGACTAACTCAAAATAACCTGTTCCTTAGCTGGGCCCTAGTATTGTCATATTAAAAATGCGACCATACCATGCCTCTGTGGTTATGTTCCACTAATGTTAAACGATTAACTGGATTTCTTGAAAGGATTATATAAATGTAAGATGTAGGACTAAGGACACAAGCACACACTAATTTATTCAATATCACAATTCCTCATGTACAGCCACAAAACAACTTTTTAGGGTGGATAGTGTTCCTTTTATTATCAACCAGATAGAGATAACAGTTTTCAGTTTTGGCACAGTATAAGTCATCACAACAACAAAATGTAAGAAAACCAATAGACTGCATTAGGGGCATATAGACCATTTATGTTTAAACAAAAGAGATCTGCATGAAAAAAATATTTTTTTAAATTTTGACTTATAAAACCACTTGCACCTGAAACAAATTCAAAACAGAATAATCCATTTGTGTATCTAAAAAGAAAACTTCTACAAAACAGATGAAGATGTGATTCCATGTGCCCCAATTCTACTGCCATTTAATTTCAATATATTCTATCATCTTTATAACATCAGGCTTCCCAAGGCAGATTACAACAACAGTTAAGATGAACCCATCAGCAAACAGTATATCCTCACTAAAATCTGGTCATCTGTATTGTATAGAAGAACAGTGAAGAAAAATGAGCGCTTACTATAGGGTTTATAATTGTGGTTTCTACCAGCTACAATAATTTTTGAAGCTGTTTTAGTGATATTCAATTGTTATTTCTTTTCTTCTCCAGCTTTTAAGGCACTGCATATCCAACTGAAACAGCTTTAGACTTGTTACAGATGGACCAATAATAAAGAATGACAACATGTATGCAGCAGCTCATAAGTTTGCTACCTTTGTTTTGAGTGAACAGCAATGACGGCTGCATTGGGAAGTGGAAATAGATTAACCAAATTGGTTTCCTTGCTTACAGTGGACTAGATAGGCTTACTTCCACTCCTGTGTATTAAAACTCCTTGGGCAGCTCTTTCTCCCTTCTCCACCTCTCTTCTGCCCGTTCTCTCCCGCCCACATGGTCATTTTTACTGCCCTGAAGCGTTCTCCTTCTGGCACCGGCGATTCACATAGTCAGCGTTGGGGCCTCTCCTCAGGCATGTCCCGACTACTCTAATGAAACTTCCCATTTTCTGCACAGGTGGGATGTGCCTGAGAGGCCCTGACACTGGCAAAAGGCTATATCAATCGCCAGTGCCAGAGGGAGAAGACTTCAGGGCAGTAAAAATGACCACGCAGACAGGAGAGAGCGGGCAGAAGAGACAGGAAAATATGCAAGACTCATGCAGGAAGGGGCAGAGAAAGATACTGGCATTTTCTAAAAATCTGTTTGGGGGAGTGACTGCTCCCCCTGCGCCCCCCCAGCTATGCCACTGCCTATAAGTGGGCAAGAAAGGACTTGGGGGGCAGGGGGGGAATCCAGGAGGGAGGTCTAATCCTGTTTGGGGGAGGGAGGGACACAGCACCAACGGATGTCCTGGACTCCGGGCGAGGGGGCGATGTAACCTGTACGGAACACCTTGTCCGACTGGGCTCGACCTCGCTGTAGCATCATCCGAGGGTGGGACAGATCAAGGGAGCTGTTGTGAGGCCCTCGCGGATTCTCTGTCTGTGCCTCGCGACTTCACTGTCTGTGCTGTGCCTGGACTGGACCTAGTGAACTTGTGTCCAGCCTGTAGACCCAGCTTTTCCCTGCCTGCTCTGATCCATCGGCCTGTTCCGCCATCTACTCCAGCTTGTTCCAGCCCGTCTGCTACCTGCTCCAGCTTGCCGCAGTCCGTCGGATCCAGCTTCTCCCTGCTTGTTCCAGTCGCAGTCCGTCGGATCCAGCTTCTCCCTGTTTGTTCCAGCCACCTACTCCTGCCTCTCCCTGCTTGTTCCAGCTACCAGCTCCAGCTTGCCGCAGCCCGTCGGATCCAGCTTCTCCCTGTTTGTTCCAGCCGCAGTCCGTCTGATCCAGCTTCTCCCTGTTTGTTCCAGCCATCTGCTCCAGCTTGTTCCAGCCCGCCTGATCCAGCTCATCCAGCTCGTCCCAGTCCATCTGCACCAGCTTGTCCCAGTCCGCCTGATCCGGCTCCTCCCTGTTTGTGCCAGACATCTGCTCCAGCTTCTTCCAGCCTGCCTGATCCAGCTTATTCCAACCCGCCTGCTGAGCTTCTCCCCGTTTGCTCCAGTCCTTCTGCTTCAGCGGTGCCAGCCCACCTGATCCAGCTTGTTCCTGTCCACCTGATCCAGCCTCTCCCTGCTTGTTCCAGCTACCTGCTCCAGCTCGTCCCAGTCCGTCGGATCCAGCTTATCCCTGCATGTCCCAGTCATCTGCTCCAGCTTGTTCCAGCCCGCCTGATCCAGCTCATTCAGCCTCTCCCTGCCTGTTCCAGCTACCTGCTCCAGCTTGCCGCAGTCCATCGAATCCAGCCTCTCCCAGCTTCTCCCTGCTCGTTCCAGTCCATCTGCACCTGCTTGCTCCAGCCCGCCTGATCAGCTACCTGCCCCAGCTTGCCGCAGTCCGTCGGATCCAGCCTCTCCCAGCTTCTCCCTGCTCGCTCCAGTCCATCTGCACCAGCTTGCTCCAGCCCGCCTGATCAGCTACCTACTCCAGCTTGCCGCAGTCCGTCGGATCCAGCTTCTCCCAGCTTCTCCCTGCTCGTTCCTGTCCATCTGCACCAGCTTGTTCCAGCCCGCCTGCTAGCTTGTCAGCCATTGACTTACTTGCCTGTTACTTGTCAGCCATTGACTTACCTGCTCTCCAGTCCATCAATTCCCCTACTCGTTCCTGTCCATCTGCACCAGCTTGTTCCAGCCCGCCTGCTAGCTTGTCAGCCATTGACTTACCTGCTCTCCAGTCCATCATTTCCACCAATTCCAAGCCTCCAATCCAGCTTTTCTGCTCTACCTATCTGCTTCACACCCCAGTCAGTACACATACACCTGCTACACCTTAATCACTACTTATGGCCCCTGTCCACATTCTCTTCCTTGCCCTGTCCCTTCCTAATCTTTTTCCCCTCCCCCTACCAGTCTACCGCTGGAAATTATTGCCCACCCATGTCCCCTCCCGTCCTACTCGCTACGGCAATACCCTATTCACCCCCATCCCTCACCACCTCACCATCTCTCTTGTCCCACTCCTCCTTCCTAGCTCTTAACCTTCAACACTTCCTTCCCGCCATTAACCCATCACCATTCCTCCTACGTGCATCCCGTCTTCGTCGCCTTCATCGCCCGACCTCCCCCACCCTCCTCCGCACTCTCTTGCTCCTCCTCTTGCTATCCGCGGGAGACATTAATCCTAATCCACGCCCCCCTCACCTGTCTTCCTCCTATCCATGCAAACGATTCGGTGATGTCTCCAATCTTGTCTCTATTCCCCTCCTTCCCCCCTCTTACCTCCCCCTTCTCATGTGCCCTGTGGAACGCCCACTCGGTCTGCAACAAACTGCCCTTCACCCACGATCTCTTCATCTCTCGTTCCCTTCAACTGCTCGCCCTAACTGAAACCTGGCTCTCCCCTGATGACTCTGCCTCAGTCGCGGCCCTTTGCCATGGAGGTTCTCTCTTCTCCCACACTCCCCGCCCAGCTGGTCGCGGTGGAGGCGTCGGGCTTCTACTCTCGCCCTCCTGTAGTTTCAAACCCCTCCTCCTACTGCAGTCTCACTGCTTCTCATCCTTTGAAGCACACTCCATCTGGCTATTCTACCCATTGTCACTCAGAGTGGCAGTCATTTACCACCCCCCTAATAAATCCCTCTCTTCCTTCCTTACCGACTTTGATGCCTGGCTTTCCGTCTTTCTCGAACCCTCATCTCCGTCCCTCATTCTCGGAGACTTTAACATACACGTTGATGACCAATCGGACCCTCACGCTTCTCGGTTCCTCACTCTAACATCCTCCTTCAACCTCCAGCTATGCTCCACCACCCCTACTCACCGAGACGGCCATTGTCTTGACCTCGTCCTCTCCTCTTCCGGCTCTCCCTCCAATTTCCACGCCTCAGCTCTTCCTCTCTCCGATCATCACCTGATCTCCTTCACACTTCTTCACCCCCCCCCCCCTCAGCCCCGTTCAACTTTAACCACTACCTCCAGGAATCTCCAGGCTATTGCCCCTCCCACCCTATCCTCTAGTATTTCTAATCTCCTCCCCTCCATCATGTCCTCCGAGTCTGTCGACAAGGCTGTCTCCGCTTACAATGCCACTCTCTCCTCTGCTCTGGACACCCTCGCACCATCCACCTCCCGTCCCACTAAGCATACTATTCCCCAGCCATGGCTGACCCCTTGCATCCGTTACCTTCGCTCCTGCGCCCGATCTGCTGATTTCCTTCACTACAAATTCATGCTATCCTCCTTCCAATCCTCCCTATTCCTTGACAAACAGGATTATTACACCCAATTGACCAATTCTCTCAGCTCCAACCCCCGTCGTCTCTTCGCCACCCTTAACCCCCTCCTTAAAGTGCCCTCCGCTTCCACCCCACCCCCCCTCGCTCTCTCCTCAATCACTGGTCGATTACTTCCGCGACAAGGTGCAAAAGATCAACCTTGAGTTCACTACCAAGCCATCTCCTGCTCTTCACCCTTCAACCCTCTCCCTCAACCAATCAACCCAGCCTCCTTCTCCTCCTTTCCTGACATCACCGAGGAGGAAACCGCATGCCTTCTTTCCTCCTCGAAATGCACCACCTGCTCTTCTGATCCCATCCCCACCAACTTACTTAACATCATCTCTCATACTGTCACCCCCTCCATCTGTCATATCCTCAACCTCTCTCTCTCCACTGCAACTGTCCCTGACACCTTCAAGCACGCCGTAGTCACACCTCTCCTCAAAAAATCATCACCTGACCCTACCTGTCCCTCCAACTACCGCCCCATCTCCCTCCTACCCTTCCTCTCTAAAATACTTGAGCGTGCCGTTCACAGCCGCTGCCTTGATTTTCTCTCCTCTCATGCCATCCTCGATCCACTTCAATCCGGTTTTCGCCCTCTACACTCAACAGAAACAGCACTCTCTAAAGTCTGTAATGACCTGTTCCTTGCCAAATCCAGAGGCCACTACTCCATCCTCATCCTCCTCGATCTATCCGCCGCTTTTGACACTGTCAATCATGATTTACTTCTTGCCACACTGTCCTCATTTGGGTTCCAGGGCTCTGTCCTCTCCTGGTTCTCCTCATATCTCTCCCACCGCACCTTCAGAGTTCACTCTCATGGATCCTCCTCCACCCCCATTCCGCTATCTGTTGGTGTTCCCCAGGGATCTGTCCTTGGACCCCTTCTCTTCTCAATCTACACCTCTTCCCTGGGCTCCCTGATCTCATCTCATGGTTTCCAGTATCACCTCTATGCTGATGGCACCCAGCTGTATCTCTCCACACCAGACATCACCGCGGAGACCCAGGCAAAGGTATCAGCCTGCTTATCCGACATTGCTGCCTGGATGTCCAACCGCCACCTGAAACTGAACATGTCCAAGACCGAGCTCATCGTCTTCCCACCAAAACCCACTTCTCCTCTTCCTCCACTTTCTATCTCAGTTGATAACACCCTCATCCTCCCCGTCTCATCTGCCCGCAACCTCGGAGTCATCTTTGACTCCTCCCTCTCCTTCTCTGCGCATATCCAGCAGATAGCCAAGACCTGTCGCTTCTTCCTCTTTAACATCAGCAAAATTAGCCCTTTCCTCTCTGAACACACCACCCAAACTCTCGTCCACGCTCTCATTACCTCTCGCCTTGACTACTGCAACTTACTCCTCACCGGCCTCCCACTTAGCCACCTATCCCCTCCTTCAATCTGTTCAGAACTCTGCTGCACGTCTTATATTCCGCCAGAACCGATATACTCATATCACCCCTCTCTTCAGGTCACTTCACTGGCTTCCAATCAGATACCGCATTCAGTTCAAGCTTCTCCTTCTTACCTACAAATGCACTCAGTCTGCTGCCCCTCACTACCTTTCTACCCTCATCTCTCCTTACGTTCCCGCCTGAAACCTCCGTTCACAGGACAAATCCCTCCTCTCATTACCCTTCTCCACCACCGCCAACTCCAGGCTCTGCTCATTCTGCCTCGCCTCACCCTATGCTTGGAACAACCTTCCTGAGTCCTTACGCCAAGCCTCCTCCCTGCCCATCTTCAAGTCTTTGCTTAAAGCCCACCTCTTCAATGCTGCGTTCGGCACCTAACTCTTCCTCTCAGGAATTCCAGACTGCCCCAATTTATCTGCCCCTATCGGTCTGACTGTTCACGTGTCCTTTAGATTGTAAGCTCTTTGAGCAGGGATTGTCCTTCTATGTTAAATTGTACAGCGCTGCGTAACCCTAGTAGCGCTTTAGAAATGTTAAGTAGTAGTAGTAGGTGGAGCTCCAATTACCAGCCTGTCAGATAAACTGGGATATCCTTTTTTCAGATCTCTTCATTTTTTATTACTCATTCCTGTTCACGTAGGCCTTTGCACCTAGTTCTTCCACTTTCTATTCCCTTTTTTTAATTTTTGATCGGTGTCAGATCTTGCTGAATTTTTGGCACACTTCAGACTACAATCAAGCCTAGCAGATTCCTATAGAAAGTAAGTATGCTATTAAACCCATTCATTTCCAAAGTCATTAATGTTTTATTTGAGAGTATTTTCTCAGCAATTATCTTCTAGAAAATGCCTACCTTTAGCAATCATTGTTTTGCAGCTATAGTTCAATGTTAATATGCACTCCTCGGTGTGCCAGAATTCAATGGTACTTATTCACTTCTGTATTATATATTTCTCAGCACCTTTCTTTTAAGTAGCTCTACATCACCTCACTGTGTTCTCTCTCTCATGTCTACAGTATACACATTATTTGGTTAAATAGGTTTCACCTTGTTTTAGTCACAAAATGTAGTTATGCTTTAGCAGATCTTATATTATTGTTTCCATGGTCTTTATTCCTAGATTAATTGCATTTCATTAGGTACTCCATATCAGTATGTGTCAATCTTTCAGTATTATATCATTCAAATACACAGAATTCATTATTGATCCTTTTTTTTTTTTTAAGTTATGTAGACTTTGGACTCCCACACCTGATAGAAGTTCTACTGTTATATAGGTGTAGGAACATTATTAAAACTTCATTCATTGCTTTTGATGAGGTTGTGGAAGTCAGGGTCCGCAATATGGCAAGGCATTGGCTTCACTCCTACTGATCAGGTCGTTTATTTTATGTATTCTGTAATGGTATACTATCAGAATTCATCCCATCAAGTTGTGGAGTACTCCAGAGATCCTACTGGCCCCTTTGCTTTTTAATCTTTTCCTGGCTCCCTTAGCCACTCTTATTACAGATGCCGGATTCACTTCTTTTATCTATGTGGATGATTTTAAATCCTAGTTCTGTTTGACCTCTCTGACCCCTCAGCTTTTATCCCTCTGCTGCAGAAATTAGAGTCAATCCTGCAATGGATTCCACGTGACAGAATGAAGTCAAATCTCTCAAAGACTGAAGCCATGATCTTCTCCCGTGCCGGCATTCTAAACCTACCAAATCAGATATAATTACTTGGTACACCCATCCCTATTCAAGACTCTAAAACTTTTAGGTGTAACTATTGACTCAGCCATTACCTTCTCCTCTCATATCTCATCTGTTATTACTAAGCAGGGTTTTTTCGTCTCCGTGAGATCAGATCTTTTTGTCCTTTTTTTTAGAGCCAGCAGCTTTACATGTTCTTGTTCATGCCCTAGTCATCTCTACCATCGATTACAGTAATGCTCTCTTTAATAGTTTAAGTTGTTGAGAACTATGACGCTTTCAAGTTGTTCAGAATATTGCAGTCAAATTGGTTACATGAAAGCATAAATATGACCATGTTACTCCTTTGCTCTACTAGGAACATTGGCTTCCTATCAATATGCGGGTACAGTTCAAAATACCGACTTTAATCCACAAATCACTACATACTGATCAGCCTCCTAATCTGACCCAGTACCGTTTACCTTACTCCCTCCGCTCCTCTGATCAAGTCCTCCTCCTGGTAGAGCTCCATTTATAGGAAATCTCTTTGACCACTTATTGGAAAATGATGTTCTCAGTCGCTGTCCCATCACTCTGGAATGGGCTTCCACTTAGCTTGCGAAAACATTCTCATGTGGAATTTTAAACTGCCTTTAAAATGCTCTTTTACAACAGCATTTTACACATACTTCCTGAATCTCCGATTTTTAAGTCACCTGGTTACAGTGGCTGCCTTTCAATGTACCAATGATCTAGTGTACGGGTTTTTTTTTCCTCTCTCTATGCGATAAGCTGGAGTCCTTATTTTCTTACTCTTTTATCATCCACTATTCATTCCCATTTATTGTAGTTCTTTTTCTGACTGAGACTTTCATGTATTTTGTATTGTAAATGGCTATGATCATATCCTCCTTAGCAGTACATTAAATAAAGTGAACCTGAACCAGTAATTCATTTGTATTTTTAATATATCTTCAAACTGTTAATTTAGTTCATACATTATATACACTGCTTTCCATTTTCCTTGTTTTGCTGCATCGATGTTTGACATTATGTGTTTTAATAAGTTCATTTTTTAACAGTGTGTGTGACAAATGTTTTATTTTAGATGGTTTATATTTATAAGTATATTTTAAACGAATGTTTTTAATTCAACGGTTCATGTTTATATTTGCATACGGTATTACTTACAGACCCCTGACGAAGGCAACTTCGCCAAAACACAGCCCGTGTCGGGTGTGTGAATAAAGATTGTTCCTCATACCAATTCTTGAGGCTTCTTGTGCTTTTCTTCTGTTTGGTTGCCATGTTGCACCATTGGATTCTCTCTCGTTTGGCTGGCCTAGCAACATAGCCACCACAAATGGAAGCCTGAATGCTGGAGGCCCCCATTGAAAAAAAGCCAAGTGGAGTTGCTGCTCCATCTTTTGCTTGTGGAGTTCCCTAAGGGTTGAGCCCCCTGGAGTGGCACAGCGGTCGCCTTCGTGACCACAGTAACCAGGGTGTCCACCTTAGGGAACATCCAATACTTTTTAACCTCCTCAGATGCCAAGATATAGAGACGATCCAGGGCCCTGGCTCCTCTGAGGAGGCCATTTGGAGCCTCCCACTCTTCCAGCACCTTACAAATGAGGACAAGATGCTCAGATCCCCTCTAAGATGCTTGGCACACACAATGGGGCCTTGCCAGTCCCTTTGGGACCCCAGGGGCCCCACCACCAATGGAAGACCTGGCACCTGCCTGTAGGGCTTGCTTAACCATCTAGGTTAAGATCTGTAGCCAAAAGGTCCCAGGGGCCCCAACAGAACCCCCCCCCCCCCCCCCCCCCCCCCCCCGCAGACAGACTCAAGGGAGATAGGAAGGGGAGACCCCTTTCACAGACAGACCCAAGTTATATAAGAAGGGGAGAGCCCTCCCCCCATCCCTGCATGTCTCGATGAAGACAGAGCTCTCCTTCCGCTGAGAAACAGCTGCAGGACAAAAAACAGCCTGGGGGGAAAATGGCTGCCATTCTCACCAAAATCACTGGGACTGCAGGTCCTGATGCTTCAGTCCCTCACACAAGGGAGACACAGAGCCATCAGAAGGCTGTCATGCCTGACCACGTGTATGTAACTGAATCATACAGAACTGATGTGGTACTATACACGCCGACGTCCCATGAAAAAAACTTTTCCTGCCAAAGTGATGCAGCATTCACAGATCTCTCCAAGGTGGAATGCTGAAGAAATCCCTGTGTTTCCTGGTCTTCCTCATAGCCACCTCACCACCACAGAGGCATGGGAAAACTGGACTTTACGAATACTGTCATCATGACGTCACCCCACTTTGTGCCCAATGCAAACCTGCTCTTCAAAGGAAAAAAAACAACTTTCATGCTCATCTTCACATGCTACCCATTTCGATAACACTCTGAGCTCTAGAAGGAAGATCTCTTGGAACACTAATATATAAAATAAATTCGAGACTGAAATCACACCTACTACACCCTGGCTCACAATGCTTTCTTCAAGTCATGATATGCATAACATATACACAATCTGATACTTCTAACCAGGGGAGGCAGTGCAGTTTGGCATCTCATAATAGGGAAAGGGAAATGGGACGATATACCACCTTTCTGAGGTTTTTGCAACTACATTCAAAGCAGTTTACATATATTCAGGTACTTATTCTGTACCAGGTGCAACGGAGGGTTAAGTGACTTGCCCAGAGTCACAAGGAGCTGCAGTGGGAATTGAACTCCGTTCCAAAGTCCACTGCACTAACCACTAGGCTACTCCTCCACTCCTGTATGCAGTTTGTGGAAGGCCATCTGTCACCTTTTGTATCTTCTCCACATAAAAATTATCTAACATGCCAAAGCACATGTGAAAAGAGGTCATATCCCAAACCTTCTCACACTGGGGCTATCCATTAGGATTCTATAGCATTTCATCGCTCTTCAAATGAGGTTAAATAACTGATCAATCTGTTCATACCAGACAAATTACCGAGTGCAGCTCTGGCTTCTCAGTTCAGTTGAGAATTTAGAATCAAACCATTTCACTTCAACATGGTAATCAGGGAATACTGACATCTAGGACTCTACATCAGCCACTTCACAGCAGTGCTGAAATCAGAGGACAGACTTTGACACTCACTACTCTGTATCAGTACAACATCGTTAGCTGGTAAGTGTGGCTGCAGAAACCTGGAAATCATTTCTATCCCCTGACAAGTAGATTCCTGTACTTCTCAAGTGAGTTGCCAACGAGAGAAATTCTCGTATTTCAATCATACTGAGGTAATTCTAATACATCAATGTAGAAATGTCACGGAATGAAGACCAAAGTGGTGAAAAATATGGTTAGAAGTGTGGACAACTATACAACAAAGATGCTCCTAACAGATATGGAGAGCTGAAACTGTGTATGAATATAAAAATATTTTTTCAGAATATGCAACTAGATAATCTCACAGGGCCAGTTCAATTTTTAAAGGATTACTGCAAATAAAAATAATTTTTCATCACTCAGCTCATCTCTTACCTGTGTTAAGATCAACAACTCTTTCTTTCCCCTTAGACTTCTGCTGGCTCCTGTAATATGGTTCTTCCTCTTTTTTAAATCTGAAGAGAACGTCAGGATTAAGGATTCCATACCCTTAAGAAAGGCAGGCAAGAGTATAAGAACACAGATACTGATACTGGCTTCAACAGTTCCTTAAAATCTGACACTGGCCTATATTGCCATATGCTGCATCACAACAAACTGCTGTGTATTAGTGTGGGTATACAAAGACCTGACAAGTGGAACAGCCTAATGGCTACAGCAGTGGACAGCAAACCAGGGACATTTTGAGTTAAAACATACTTCTCCACTGAGACTGCAACCTTGGTTAAGTCACTTAACCCTTTACTGTCTCAAGTACAAACAGACTCTAAGCCCTCTGCAGCAAAGAACTACTTATATGTGCCTAGTACCTCATCCTGGGTTTGATTAAAAAGATGAGCACTTAAAATCTAAAATCCAAATCCAAGTAATTACTTCTCACCACTTAACACAGGAAAATAATGGTGGAACGGATAATTAGCTCATCCAATCTGCCCAGTTATCGTGCCTACATGACTGAAGAATACATTTCATCTGCCAGCCACGATGTGCCTACAAGATATTTTGTTTACCTATGATGGCCTTTTTTCTGTCTTCCTTCTTGGTACTCTATATTGCATAGATAGCGAATGCTACATACCTGTAGAAGGTATTCTCCGAGGACAGCAGGCTGATTGTTCTCACTGATGGGTGACGTCCACGGCAGCCCCTCCAATCGGAACTTCTCTAGCAAAGGCCTTTGCTAGTCCTCGCGCGGCCGTCTTCCCGCCCGAACCGGCTCGTGTTCGTCAGTCCCATATGTAGCAAGACAAGACAAGGGAAGACACAACTCCAAAGGGGAGGCGGGTGGGTTTGTGAGAACAATCAGCCTGCTGTCCTCGGAGAATACCTTCTACAGGTATGTAGCATTCGCTTTCTCCGAGGACAAGCAGGCTGCTTGTTCTCACTGATGGGGTATCCCTAGCCCCCAGGCTCACTCAAAACAACGAACATGGTCAATTGGGCCTCGCAACGGCGAGGACATAACTGAGATTGACCTAACAACTTATCCAACTAACTGAGAGTGTAGCCTGGAACAGAATAAAACATGGGCCTAGGGGGGTGGAGCTGGATTTTAAACCCCGAACAGATTCTGAAGCACTGACTGCCCGAACCGACTGTCGCGTCGGGTATCCTGCTGCAGGCAGTAATGAGATGTGAATGTGTGGACAGATGACCACGTCACAGCTTTGCAGATCTCTTCAATAGTGGCAGACTTCAAGTGGGCTACCGACGCTGCCATGGCTCTAACATTATGAGCCGTGACATGACCCTCAAGAGCCAGCCCAGCCTGGGCGTAAGTGAAGGAAATGCAATCTGCTAGCCAATTGGATATGCGTTTCCCCACAGCCACTCCCCTCCTGTTGGGATCAAAAGAAACAAACAATTGGGCGGACTGTCTGTTGAGCTGTGTCCGCTCCAGATAGAAGGTCAATGCTCTCTTGCAGTCCAATGTGTGCAGCTGACGTTCAGCAGGGCAGGAATGAGGACGGGGGAAGAATGTTGGCAAGACACTTGACCGGTTCAGATGGAACTCCGACACAACCTTTGGCAAGAACTTAGGGTGAGTGCGGAGGACTACTCTGTTATGATGAAATTCGGTGTAAGGGGCCTGGGCTACCAGGGCCTGAACCTCACTGACTCTACGAGCTGAAGTAACTGCCACCAAGAAAATGACCTTCCAGGTCAAGTACTTCAGATGGCAGGAGTTCAGTGGCTCAAAAGGAGGTTTCATCAGCTGGGTGAGAACGACATTGAGATCCCATGACACTGCAGGAGGTTTGACAGGGGGCTTTGACAAAAGCAAACCTCTCATGAAGCGAACAACTAAAGGCTGTCCTGAGATCGGCTTACCTTCCACACGGTAATGGTATGCACTGATTGCACTAAGGTGAACCCTTACAGAGTTGGTCTTGAGACCAGACTCAGACAAGTGCAGAAGGTATTCAAGCAGGGTCTGTGTAGGACAAGAGCGAGGATCTAAGGCCTTGCTGTCACACCAGACGGCAAACCTCCTCCATAGAAAGAAGTAACTCCTCTTAGTGGAATCTTTCCTGGAAGAAAGCAAGATGCGGGAGACACCCTCTGACAGACCCAAAGAGGCAAAGTCCACGCTCTCAACATCCAGGCCGTGAGAGCCAGAGACTGGAGGTTGGGATGCAGAAGCGCCCCTTCGTCCTGTGTGATGAGGGTCGGAAAACACTCCAATCTCCATGGTTCTTCGGAGGATAACTCCAGAAGAAGAGGGAACAAGATCTGACGCGGCCAAAAAGGAGCGATCAGAATCATGGTGCCTCGGTCTTGCTTGAGTTTCAACAAAGTCTTCCCCACCAGAGGTATGGGAGGATAAGCATACAGCAGAGCTTCCCCCCAGTCCAGGAGGAAGGCATCCGATGCCAGTCTGCCGTGGGCCTGAAGTCTGGAACAGAACTGAGGGACCTTGTGGTTGGCTCGAGATGCAAAGAGATCTACCAAGGGGGTGCCCCACACCTGGAAGATCTGGCGCACTACTCGGGAATTGAGCGACCACTCGTGAGGTTGCATAATCCTGCTCAACCTGTCAGCCAGACTGTTGTTTACGCCTGCCAGACATGTGGCTTGGAGCACCATGCCGTGACGGCGAGCTCAGAGCCACATGCTGACGGCTTCCTGACACAGGGGGCGAGATCCGGTGCCCCCCTGCTTGTTGATGTAATACATGGCAACCTGGTTGTCTGTCTGAATTTGAATAATTTGGTGGGACAGCCGATCTCTGAAAGCCTTCAGAGCGTTCCAGACCGCTCGTAACTCCAGGAGATTGATCTGCAGATCGCGTTCCTGGAGGGACCAGCTTCCCTGGGTGTGAAGCCCATCGACATGAGCTCCCCACCCCAGGAGAGACGCATCCATAGTCAGCACTTTTTGTGGCTGAGGAATTTGGAAAGGACGTCCCAGAGTCAAATTGGACCAAATCGTCCACCAATACAGGGATTTGAGAAAACTCGTGGACAGGTGGATCACGTCTTCTAGATCCCCAGCAACCTGAAACCACTGGGAAGCTAGGGTCCATTGAGCAGATCGCATGTGAAGGCGGGCCATGGGAGTCACATGAACTGTGGAGGCCATGTGGCCCAGCAATCTCAACATCTGCCGAGCTGTGATCTGCTGGGACGCTCGCACCCGCGAGACGAGGGACAACAAGTTGTTGGCTCTCGTCTCTGGGAGATAGGCACGAGCCGTCCGCGAATCCAGCAGAGCTCCTATGAATTCTAGTCTCTGCACTGGGAGAAGGTGGGACTTTGGATAATTTATCACAAACCCCAGTAGCTCCAGGATTCGAATAGTCATCTGCATGGACTGTAGAGCTCCTGCCTCGGATGTGTTCTTGACCAGCCAATCGTCGAGATAAGGGAACACATGCACTCCCAGTCTGCGAAGCGCCACTGCTACGACAGCCAGGCACTTCGTGAACACTCTGGGCGCAGAGGCGAGCCCAAAGGGTAGCACACAGTACTGGAAGTGACGTGTGCCCAGCTGAAATCGCAGATACTGCCTGTGAACTGGCAGTATCGGGATGTGCGTGTAGGCGTCCTTCAAGTCCAGAGAGCATAGCCAATCGTTTTCCTGAATCATGGGGAGAAGGGTGCCCAGGGAAAGCATCCTGAACTTTTCCTTTACCAGATATTTGTTCAGGGCCCTTAGGTCTAGGATGAGACGCATCCACCCTGTTTTCTTTTCCACAAGGAAGTACCTGGAATAGAATCCCAGCCCTTCTTGCCCGGATGGCACGGGCTCGACCGCATTGGCGCTGAGAAGGGCGGAGAGTTCCTCTGCAAGTACCTGCTTGTGCTGGAAGCTGTAAGACTGAGCTCCCGGTGGGCAATTTGGAGGTTTGGAGGCCAAATTGAGGGTGTATCCTTGCCGGACTATTTGAAGAACCCACTGATCGGAGGTTATGAGAGGCCACCTTTGGTGAAAAACTTTTAACCTCCCTCCGACCGGCAGATCGCCTGGCACTGACACGTTTATGTCGGCTATGCTCTGCTGGAGCCAGTCAAAAGCTCGTCCTTTGCTTTTGCTGGGGAGCCGAGGGGCCTTGCTGAGGCGCACGCTGCTGACGAGAGCGAGCGCGCTGGGGCTTAGCCTGGGCCGCAAGCTGTCGAGAAGGAGAATTGTACCTATGCTTACCAGAAGTGTAGGGAACAGTCTTCCTTCCCCCATAAAAACGTCTACCTGTGGAGGTAGAAGCTGAAGGCTGCCGGCGGGAGAACTTGTCAAAAGCGGTACCCAGCTGGTGGAAATTTTCTGCACGCCTTCAGCTGCCTGACCACCTCCTGAAATGGCTTGGCTTGCTCAGGAGGGAGCTTGTCCACCAAGCCCGCCAACTGCCACACATTGTTCCGCATGTGTATGCTCGTGTAGAGCTGGTAAGACTGAATTTTGGCCACGAGCATAGAGGAATGGTAGGCCTTCCTCCCAAAGGAGTCTAAGGTTCTAGAGTCCTTGCCCGGGGGCGCCGAAGCATGCTCCCTAGAACTCTTAGCCTTCTTTAGGGCCAAATCCACAACTCCAGAGTCGTGAGGCAACTGAGTGCGCATCAACTCTGGGTCCCCATGGATCCGGTACTGGGACTCGATCTTCTTGGGAATGTGGGGATTACTTAGAGGCTTGGTCCAGTTCGCCAGCAATGTCTTTTTTAGGACATGATGCATGGGTACTGTGGATGCTTCCTTAGGTGGAGAAGGATAGTCCAGGAGCTCAAACATTTCAGCCCTGGGCTCGTCCTCCACAACCACCGGGAAGGGGATGGCCGTAGACATCTCCCGGACAAAGGCCGCAAAAGACAGACTCTCAGGAGGAGAAAGCTGCCTTTCAGGGGAGGGAGTGGGATCAGAAGGAAGGCCATCAGACTCCTCGTCAGAGAAATATCTGGTGTCCTCCTCCTCCTCCCACGAGGCCTCACCATCGGTATCAGACACAAGTTCATGAACCTGTGTCTGAAGCCGTGCCCGGCTCAACTCCGTGGAAACATGGCCACAGTGTGAGCGTCGAGAGGTAGACTCCCTCGCCCGCACCGGCGAAGCTCCCTCCACCGACATCTTCGGGGAGCCTTCCTGGGAGGCGACCACAGTCGGTACCGCAAGCGGCACCGATGTCGGAGACCTCACCCCGGGCAAGGGGCCAGCCGGCGCCTCACTCGACGGTACCGGTGGCGCAAGCACCCCCGGTACCGGAGGGGAAGGGCGCAACAGCTCTCCCAGGATCTCTGGGAGAACGGCCCGGAGACTCTCGTGCAGGGCGGCTGTGGAGAAAGACATGGAAGCCGATGCAGGTGTCGAAGTCAGAGTCTGTTCCGGGCGTGGAGGCTGTTCCGGGCTGTCCAAGGTGGAGCGCATCGACACCTCCTGAAGAGAGGATGAGCGGTCCTCCCGGTGCCGATGCCTACTGGGTGCCGACTCCCTCGGCGACCCAGAGCTCTCGGTACCGACGCGGGAAGGAGACTGGTGTCGATGCTTCTTTGACTTTTTCAAACGAAGCATGTCACCGGAGCTTCCCGGTACCGACGAGGAGGACGTAGAATCCAGTCGTCGCTTCCTCGGGGCCAAGGCCGAAGAAGGTCGGTCTCGGGGGGGCTGTACCGCATGAGCCCTCAGAGTAGGGGGAGACCCACCCGAAGGCTCACCGCCACCAGCAGGGGAATAGACAGCCCTCACCTGCACTCCAGTCGAAGCACCACCGTCCGAGGACATCAGCACTAGTGGAGGTCCCGGTACCACCGACGTCGACGCAGCCTTCCGATGTCTCGGCCCCGACGATGCAGAGGGTCGATGCCTCGATGCAATCGATACAGTCGCGGCCGAGGGCGGAGGTCTTGACGCTGTCGACGTCGATGCACTCGATACACCCGATGCCAACGAAGAGCCCGAGAACAACACGTTCCACTGGGCCAATCTCGCTACCTGAGTCCTTTTTTGTAAAAGGGCGCAAAGACTACAGGCCTGCGGGTGGTGCCCAGCCCCCAGACACTGAAGACACGACGCGTGCCTATCAGTGAGCGAGATTACCCGGGCGCACTGGGTGCACTTCTTGAAGCCGCTGGAAGACTTCGATGACATGGGCGGAAAAATCACGCCGGCGAAATCAAAACTCGTAATTGCGGTAAGGCACCAAAAAGAGAGGAAGAAAAACTCGACCTGAGGCCTCAAAAGGGCCTACCCGAAAACGAAAGAAAACTTAACGGGGCAAAAAACTGGAAATACGGGAAGGGGAAAAAGACCGAAAGGCCCTTCTCTGAAATCCCTTTTCAATTTTTTTTTTTTTTTTTTTTAGAAGCGAAAGTCAAAAGACGCGCGAGGGTTAACTTAAGGGGCGCGAACGGCGCAAACACGACCGTACCGAGCGCGGACAAAAGAAGACTGACGAACACGAGCCGGTTTGGGCGGGAAGACGGCCACGCATGCGCGGTGCGCATGGGCGCGCGAGGACTAGCAAAGGCCTTTGCTAGAGAAGTTCCGATTGGAGGGGCTGCCATGGATGTCACCCATCAGTGAGAACAAGCAGCCTGCTTGTCCTCGGAGAAAAACATTTAAGAGCCCCTCTTTGTTCTCTCCTGTAGTCATCTTTCTCATGTTTAGCCACCATGTTCTGTAACAATTTAAATAATCAGCAACACTAGCACAGTTGTTGCCCACACATCTGGCTGCCTAGATCCCCCTCCACATCCTTTCACATTAGACACAGTTATGAAAGCACCTGCATTTCCTCAAGATGCACATTGGTCTGGACAACCTATTTTGGAAATGTGATCAAGAAATGTACTAAAAATGGTTTCTAGTTATTACAGTACTTGCAGCTTGTCAGACAGAATTAAGGTAGCAGCCAGGTCTACCACAGCCTGATTTAAGTAGACATGGCACCTATTTAGCCTGCTAAACAGACTCAGCTAATTAGAAATCATATTGGAAGAGTACTGCAACCTGCCAAAGATACCTCGGTGACAGCGTATTCAGCCTGCCAGACAAAAAACACCACATGGCTTAGGTTTTCACTAGGATGTCTACTTTCACAGAAATCAGACTGCTATCCATTTTGGCAGCCATAGCACTTACTGTTGGAATCAGCCTATGAACACATACTAGTCCAGCTGTTGAAAAATTCCAAAATACATTCACAAACTGAACCACAGAGAAAGAAATCTTTACCCAGTGAGATCAGTGCTCCATGGATTTCCATCATCACATTTCTGTAAAGTTCTTTTTGCCATTCTTCTAACAACTGCCACTCCTCCTCAGAGAAATAGACAGCTACATCACTGAATGTGACAGATGCCTGAAAACAGCAAGTGAGACATGCTCAAAACCACCTCCTTAAGTGTCACTTTGGCAGCAATGATAATTAGTGGCAGCACAGAGCAATAAGAGAAACAAAGGATAATTTCATAAAGCTTTTTCCACATATAAAGCATATTTTACATGAGGAAGATTAAATTAGATCTTACCTATTTTTTTCTCTTTAAATCACTCCAGATCGGTTCGGACTCTTGAGCATTTCTACCAGCAAATGGAAATTGAGAACTACTAACTTCAGAGTAATCCATTAATTTCCTGTGAAGTTCTCAGCTAGTCAGTGTTTCTTGTACCACAGCAAGCTACAAAGACTTAGCAAAAAAAAAAAAAAAAAAATCTATTCCCCCTGAAGAACTAGGATACAAACTGGAGGGTTACAGGATCACTCTGAAGTCAGTCATTCTCAGTCTCCAGGAGATGACAGGAGTGCATAAACCCAAGCACCTGGTCCGGTCTGGAGGTATGCTAAAGAAATAGCTCTTTGTGCATGGGCATACATGCGTAAAAATTGGCACATTAACACAGTGAAAGAAAAGTGTAAGAGAAAGATCCAATACACAGGAAATTAAGATGAATGAAGAAAGGAAATGAAAAGTTAAATGAGGACAAATTGAATGAGGAAAAATGAAAGGACAAAATAATCCACATACCCAAAATTACAGAACACAACCTTATTGTGGGTCTCTATTAGAAACAGTATGTAAACACATGGGATAAATATTCAACAGGCAGAAGTCAGTGGTTTTTTTTTTAAGCCGCTGCCAGCATTATGCCCAGATATTCAATGCTGGGCCATGTCCGAGCACTGGCACTGAATATCCGGGTTTGTGCAGGCAACTCTCTCTTATCGGGTTAAGTGAAACCGAATTAAGAAGACTCTCTCTCTGATGTAGTCCAATTTGCAGTTAAGTGTTGAATACTGGCACTTAAACGCATAAGTACCGATTCGGTTCCCAGAATGCCCAAAAAATAGCTGGTGTTCAGTATTAGCAGTAAGTGCCAATATTCAGTCAAACTAAGTGCTGCTGAATATAAGCAGACAGCCCCGCACAAGTCACTTAACTGACCAGCAGCTTCTCGTAACTGAATAAATCACTTTGAATACAGACAACTTTTGTTAATGGAATATTCCATCATACTTGAAAAACACGACCCATGTTTTTGAGTACATTATCAGTATTATCAACAATGCTCAGGGGCTGCTAAGGGGGGTGGGGTTTGTTTGCTCCAGTAATAGCAAATTTATGGCAGACTTTAAAAAATGATGGATTTATACCTCTGTTTTTTATCAGTGGGTAAAATGCTAGTATCATTTCACTGATGATATCTTTGTAGTTTGGACCAGGTCAGAAGTGTTACTCTGGCAGTTTGTGGAAAAACTCAATAGTTGTCACTGAACCATCAAGTTTTAAATTATTTATCATACTACTATTATTAATTTCTTGGATGTGGCAATTTGCTGTGAAGGTGGAATGCTGAACACCTTGGTTCATAATAAGCCCATTGATAAAAATACTTTGTTACAGTGTGAAAGCATGTATCCATATCATCTTAACAGAACCCTTCCATTTTATCAGTTTCTTCCCTATCGCTGTATTTGTGATTTTAAGAGTGTATAAAAATACGGCTACTGATATGGTGCAAACGTTTGTTGAACAGGGTTACCCCCAGAAGTGTATGAAACAAGCCTATAGAGTCTTTTTCAATCCTCATGATCTTCATCCAGAGTCACTTGTTTCTATTATGAAATATACAGCGTTGTCAACTAAAATATCCAAAGTTTTGGTCCGTTTGGGTGTACATAATTGTTTGGCAAACACCCATTGAAAGATATTATACTTGAGAAACACTAATTTATCTGACAGATGGTGTAAATCATCAGTATGATCTACATGCCCTACAGTGAATGAACATAAGAAAACCATACTGGGTTAAACCAATGATTCATCTAGCCCAGTATCCTGCTTCCAACATTGGCCAATCCAGGTCACAAGTATCTGGCAGGAACCCAAATAGCAGCAACATTCCATGCTACCGATCCTAGGGCAAGCAGTGGCTTCCTATGACAAAACAGGGGATTTATAAGTCTGTAACTTCTTATGTGAATGTATGATGTAATTGTTCCCTAGTGCATTTCCTTTATTTGGCCAGCAGATGGTGGCTGTCTTTTTTTGTAAAGCTGTTACAGAAGTGACAATTTTTTCCTCACCTAAGCTGTGAGGTAATCTTTAATCTCAGTATGGGAGCACAGAGGTAACATCTCTGTCCTGAGACCCTGTTCAAGGCTTGTGAGCAGTTAGGGTTTCTTTTACAAAGCCATGATAGCGATTCCCATGCGGCAAGAGAGGGAAAGCCCTTAGGAATTAAACGGGCTTTCTCTCATTTGCGCACCGAGAATCAGTAGCGCTGCTTTGTAAAAGAAACCCTTAATTTCCTAAAGCTTCCCAGACGCTACCCAGGTAGTGACAAAATGTTTAGACAGTTTTAATAATGATCCTTATTCAGTTACCTGTTATTGCCTGTTACTTTCCCATCTGTTTTATATGGTTCACTGTTCTAATTCTGTGACAATAAACCTTGTTAGTTTATTGGCTCTGCTGTCCTGGACTAAGAATCCTGGTGGTTTGTGTTTTGGGTCTGTGAGTGCTTTCCAGGAACTGTGAGACCCCTGAGGGTGTGGCCCCAGTAACCTAGAAATCACTGGGGAATGACTTGAGAGTGGGAGACTCGCCCAGAAGCAAGTGAGACCCAGTTGGTGAGGAGGAGGGTGCTAGTATAGAACACATGCCCAGATGCAGGCAGGCCTGAGCAGTGCTGAGGGCAGACCCTCTAGGTGGCCACATGGTTAGCCCCAGGCAGGTGCTAAGCATTCCGTGACACTTCCCCTATGTCTAACTCAAAACCTTCTCAGCTGTTTCCTTTGCAAACTGAAGAGCCCAACCTCTTTAACTTTCCTCATATGAAATTAATTCCATCCCTTTTATCATTTTGGTCGCTCTTTTCTGAACTTTGTCTAATTCTGCTGTATCTTTTTTGAGATACGACAACCTCAAGGTGAGGTCACACCATGGATCAATACAAAGGCATTACAATATTCTTGGTCTTATTTACTATCCCTTTCCTAATAATTCCTAACATCCTGTTTGCTTTTTTGGCCACCGTACACTGGGCAGATTTCAACGTATTGTCTACAATGACATCTAGATCCTTTTCTTGGTTGCTGGCTCCCAAAGTGAACCCTAACATCAGGTAACTATGATTTGGATTATTCTTCCCAATATGCATCGCTTTGCATCTGTCCACATTAAATTTCATCTGCCATTTGGATGACCATTCTTCCAATTTCCTAAGGTATTCCTGCAATTTTTCATAGTCTGCATGTGCTTTTTGAATAGTTTGTGTCATCTGTAAATTTTATCACCTCACTTGTTCCAATTTCCAGACCATTTATAAATATGTTAAATAGCACCAGTCCTAGTGGCACGCCACTATTCACCCTCCTCCATTGAGAAAAATGGCCATTTAACCCTACCCTCTGATTTCTGTCCAATAACCAATTCCTAATCCACAACAGAACAATGTCTCCTATCCCATGACTTTTAAATTTTCTCAGGAGTATCTCATGAAGAACTCTGTTAAAAGCTTTTTGTAAATCTAGATACATCAACAGTCTCACCTTTATCCACATGTTTATTTACGCCGTCAAAGAAATGAAAAATTAGGCAAGACATGCCTTGGCTGAACCCATGCTGACTCTGTCCTATTAAACCACGTTTGTCTATGTGTTCCTTAACTTTCTTTATAAAGTTTCCACTATTTTGCCCAGCAGGGAAGTCAAGCTAACTGGTCTATAACTCCCGTTTCACCCTGGAACCCTTTTTAAAAATTGTTATTACATTAGCCACCCTCCAATCTTCACTTAGTACAGTTTATTTTAACGACAGGTTACAGATAACTAACAGCAGATCAGAAATCATGTTTGAGTTCTTTCAGTACCCTGGAGTGTACACCATCCAGTCCAGGTGATTTCTCTCTCTTTAACTTGTTGATTTGGCTCAGTATGTCTTCCAATCACTGAGATTTCTTTCAGTTCCTCCACACTGTCACCCTTGAAATCCATTTCTGGTACAGGTAGATCGCTTAAATCTTCTGAAAAGACCAAAGCAAAGAATTAATTCAGTCTCTCCGCTATGGCCTTGTCCTCCCCAAGTGCCCCTTTCACTCCTTCATGATCTAATGGTCCCATGGATTCTCTCGCAGGCTTTCTGCTTCTGCTGTACCTAAAAAAAGTTGTTACTGATGAGTTTTTGCCTCTGCAGCAAGTTTCTCTTCATATTCTCTTTTAGTCTTCTTTATAAATGCTTTGCATCTGGTTTGACAGTGCTTATGTTGATTATTTTCTTCATTCGGATCCTTTTTCATCCTTTGAAAGATTTCTTTTGGCTCCAACATGCTGGCTGTCTGCTCTTCTTTCCACCTTTGTTAATGCATGGAATATATCCGGTCTGGGCTTCCAAAATGGTATTTTTAAACAGGATTCATGCCTAAAGTCCTAACCATTGCAGCTGATCCTTTTAGCTTCTTTTTAAGCATTTTCCTGATTTTATCATAGTACCCCTTTCAAAAATTAAATGCTGCTACAGTAGATTTCCTTAATGACTTTACATCAGATATTAGCTCAAATCTCTCTCTCTCTCTCTCATATATATATATATATATATATATATATATAGAAGAGCACATGGCTCTGCTCTCACTCGCTTCCTTTCTCTGCACATCCCCATATCCAGCCACCAGAGCCCCTGGCACTGGCCCCCCTTTCTCCTTCAGCCCTACCCCAAAGCTTTCTCTCTCAGAGCACATGGCTCTGCTTTCTTAGGCTCTTTCTCTGCACACACACATCTTCAACCCTACCCCAAGGCTTCTCTCTTTCTCTGCACCCCCCCCCCCCCCATTCTTACTTTTCTCTCATTAATTCTCATCTAAACACACACCCAATTACAGCATTGCAATATTTATCTGTACTAAGTGCTGTGAGCCTATATATATGCAAATATAATACACTTTCTATCCAAACCCGTGTGGATTGTGCATTATTGAAAACCCACTGCCTCTACGGACTGGACACTGGACCATACCTAGACAACGAATGCTGACACCAGCCATCACTGCAAAGTTCAAAATCTTTTGATGTAGCATCCAGATGGGAATATGGAAATACGCCTCCTTGAGATCGAGAGCAGTGAGAAACTCCCGTTTGCACAGAGGCGATGACCAACCTCAGAGTTTCCATGCGAAAGAAGGAGACACAGAGGAAACAGTTCAGTTTTTTGAGGTCTAAAACTGGTCGCATAGTGCCCTCTTTCTTCAAGATTACAAAGTGTCTGGTGTATCTTCCTTGTCCTTGCTCTGAGGGAGGGACAGGTACAATAGCCCAAGTGCCAGCAAGCCTTTGATTGTACCTGGGATCTGGGCCGCTTTGGCTCTGCCTCCACATGGGGACCGTAAGAAGAGAGGAGCGAATGGGTGGGAGAACTCCAACTTGTAACCATTTTGCAGAATATGCAGAACCCATTGGTCTGTAGTTATTTTAGCCCACTTCTCCCGAAACACTTGAAGGCACCCTCCAACTGCAAGGAAAGGGTGGACCAGCCTGACATCATTGAGATGGTCTGGAGGCATTAAGTGCCTGCACCACTTGTGAAAAGGGCTGTAACCATAAAAGGAAGACTGACATGATTGAAAGAGGGGCCTCTAGTCATATTGTTGCCGGCCAAGCTGTATATCTTCTACTATCCCGAACCCACGTACAAGCAAGCCCTACAGAGCAAGTAGAAGACTTTGGCATCGTTTCACCCAGCTCCTTAACCAAATTATTCAGGTCCTCCCCAAACAGCCACTTGCCCCCAAAAGGCAACTTCATCAGGCGGGCCTTAGAAGCCACATTGGCAGCCTAATTCCTTAGCCATAACTGCCGACGCACGGTGAACACTAAAGACATGCCCTTGGCCTTAGCCCGCAACATGCTGTACACTGCGTCAACCAAATATGCTAAACCAGCCTCCAACTGTGACCCGGACTGCTGATGCCTCTGCAAAAATGCCCTCGCCGCAAATGGATGTCTGAAGACATAGGGCAGCCACCTCAAATGCCTGTTTCAAGTTTCCTATCCTGCAAATCCTTCAGGGCAATGCCCCCTTTCACAGGCAGGGTAATCTTCTTGGTTACTGCCGTAACCAAGAAATCCACCTTAGGTAGGTTGTTTTTCCTTTTCCTCGGGAACCAAGGGATAAAGGAGCAACCATGGCTCTTCCCACCTTGTCCTGTATCCAGGGAGAACCATTCTGCTGAAATCAACTCCTGAATGTCCAGATGCATGGGAAACACCTTAGACAGACCCCCAGGACCCCACATAATAGAATATGACTGACTCTCAAATGGTGCTACAGAGGGCTCCTCAATAGACAGGACTACCAGAGCCTCCAAAATCAGGGAGCTCAATTCCCCTCTATGAAACAGCCAAAAAACTCTCGGGTCATTCCCCTCTTCAGGAGGGAATTCTCCCTCCTCCAAAGGCCCTCTGAGGGAGGGTCACTCTGAACAGCGTGAGGCCACTTAAAAATATCCTCAATCCCTTCCTGGAAGTCCAAAGAGGACCTCTTCGGAGCTGCCAGGAAACCAACTGAAGAGCTATGTGCTTTCTCCTGCTTAAGTAAATAGGCCCGATGGAACAGCCGAACAAATTTTTTTTTTTTGGGGGGGGAGGGGGACGCTGCCCCCTGAAACTCTGTCGAGCCTTGAGGCCTACACATGTGTGTCCTGTGCGGGAAAATCCTGCCCCAGTGCAACACTGTCTGTCTGACCCATCAAAATGGTCACCGTTTCAGCTTCTTCCTGAGGGGGAACCATGCAGCTGCTGACCTGGGGAACCTGATGTGGCTGATATTGCCCGCTGCAGCAGATTCTTCTTCTGGCTCCACCGCAACCCTCAGGTTTGCCAGCCTGCACCCCATACAGCAGCCCGAGGACGTCCGATGGGCCCCACAGCGGAAATATTGACTCCTTCCGCTGGTGCCGCACCACCAGATATGACTACTCAACCTCTATGGGGACTAGCTGACCAACTGGACCAGGAGCAGAGACCTCAGAACCAGAGGCTGAATAGTCTGTCCATCCACCTGCTGCAGATAGAAAACACTGAGCTAGCTGGCTAGGAATATATGGCACAGCTCAGTTCTATTTTCTTTATTTCCACCTGCTGGTTGATGAACATAACTATTCCCACAAGTCCTGGACTGGTGGAAGAGAAGTAATGCAAAGCCTCAGTTATTATTGCCACCTTATTGAGAATCTATCACCCTCCTAGGACTTAAGATCAGAAATATCAATACTGCTTGGATATTCTGCTTTACCGTCAGTTTTATTCAAACAACATGACAGCCCATGTTTTCTTGGTAACTGCTCTTACGTTTTGGAATGCTCTACCCACAAATTTACATTCAAAACTGAAGTAACATGGTGTTTCCAGGTGAAGTCATAGTTTTATTTCTATTTTTAGCCTTTAGACGGTTAACTTGGATTTTCAGTTTGTCTTATATTTTTAGTTTAGTGTTTTTATTTTTTATTTTAATTTTTAGTTATCTAATCTAATTAGGACATTTTATATTTTGCTTAACCAAATATGCCACAAGATGGATAACACCACAAGAAATGGGGCTACGGTCAGAAAAGAAAATCCACATTTCTCAACTAGAAGTTAATTACCTGTAAAGAAATTCCAAACACATACCTATTTGTGCTTTCAAACGATGCTTAACTAGATGGTAAAGTTCTACGGAATATAAAGGTTTTTGATAACTTGTTCCAAATACAAGGTATCTGGTGTTCTGCCCACTATTGATCTATGTTTTGTTGAAGTTTTCTGACAATTGAAACAATCAAACATCATGGGAGGAACGTAAAATTTTGCTTGGAGTATATAAGGAAATCCGAGTACCGAGATATTCTGGAGCTAGACCATACAAAATTTTAAAGACTACAGTCAGGAGTTTAAAGTCAATTCTTGCTTTTATCAGGAGTCGATGCAGTTTTAACAACATTAGGGAAGCATGATCTGTGGATTTACCTCCCAAAATCAGTTTAGCTGAAGAATTTTGTACAAATCTGATGTCTGTGTAGTTGCCTATCCAGCAAAACCTAATAATACAATCTTGCAGTAAGCAGAGTTAGAACTGCAGCCTGTATTACTAACTGCAAATGTGATGAGTCCAAAAACAGTTTAACCCTTTGTAGTTATTTCTTTTTTTTTTTTTTTTTAATTATTAATTTACAAGCATTTCCATCTTGTATACAGAAATATAGAGCTAAGATAAATTTCAAAACACTATGCTTAGGATTGTATATAAACAGAAGAAGAAAATTAAACCCACAGAATTATATCCCAAGCATTAAACACTTATTAAAATAAACCCTCAACCTCAGATCACAAAATCAGTGGGGGGGGGGGGGGGGGGGGTAAACTAAATGGAGGAGTTATATAGAAAGAAAAACGAAAGAGGCATTATGGCCTGGTCGTAAGAACACAAATTATCTCATAGCTCATGTATAATAGACTCTAATTTAGGCAGATATTTTCTTTTGCTCCAAAAAAGTTTTGAGTTGCTCAGCGTCGAAAAAAACATATTTGTTAACATAGTAAATAATACATTTACATGGGTATTGAAGAAGAAATTTAGCCCCAATAGACTTAGTGTCTTCTCTTAAAGCCAAGAATAATTTCCTTCTTTCTTGAGTAGTTTTAGCAACATCCGGGTATATCCCAATCCTGGCCCCACAAAAGTGAGTCACGGTATTCTTGAAGTAAATTTTCATTAAAGAATTAACATCTTGTTCAAATATAAATGACACAAGTAATGTAGCTCGAGTTTTTATATCACTAAAGGATTGATCCAGGAATGCTGAAACATCCAAAGTTGTATTTTCGTCTACTTGTAATTGTACTTGAGTTCCAATTCCTTCTATATCACCCTGTTTTTTTGAAGCAGTCGGTAAATAATATATTTTGTTTATTGGAGGTATCAGAGTGGGTGAGTAATGAAGAACTTCCATCAAGTATTTCTTAAATAGTTCCATAGCTGAAATTGCTGTACCTACTGGAAAGTTTAGAACTCGTAAATTCAGTCTCCTATTATAATTCTGCATCTGTTCAATTTTCTGAGCTGTTATTAAATTATCTTTAACCAGTGCTGCAGATGTAGCTTTTAAATTTGATATATCTGATTGTACTTGGGTCATTTGTTTCGATGATTCATTTTTCAATTTATCAAAAGCTGAACTTAAAGATTCAAGCTTACTTACTATAACAGTAGTTTCTTGAGCCGTTTTCTCCGTTACCTTGGTCAACTCTTGAATGGCTTGCCAAATTAGTTCTAATGTCACCACCTCGGGAACCGCTTGTTCCACGCTAGAACTCTCAGCTAACTGGGATACGCTACCGCCAACAAAGGAACCTGTATCACCACCTTCAGATACCGTCGGGTCCTCTGGCAGACTCCTCGCGAGAGCTGGGCAAGGTGGTGGATAATGCTCAGGCAAGAAAAGAGATGTTTCCAACCCTGAGGGCGTCAACGCTACTCCGCTGGTGTCCTTCACTGGGTCCACTACGCCTGAATCTTGTGTTTGACTCATGGTAAACCGGTCTAGGGTAAGCTGCACCGGCGAAGAGGTGAGAGTTGTTGGCGGTTGCACTCTCACCAAGCCTTTCCTCTTTGTGTGGGGAATCGTAGAGGTATACTTTTAGAAGCAAAGAGCAGCTTAGCTGTCCGGTCTAGTCGCGCGTAACGACCGCCATCTTGACACGCCCCCCACCGGCCTCCTCCTTTGTAGTTATTTCTAATTGGCAAATATTTTCTCCATTAATTTGCTTTTCCTTTGTTAGACAAGAATGCATTGCAATTCTGAGGATTTTAATACCTGAATGAAGTAACATTTCTGAATTAGATAACCTTAAGGTCAGATTACGCATATCTTCCTCACGACCTCCAACCCACAGCACGTTTATTTAACTTTAACCCATTTGATAACATACATGAATGAATTTTCTCAAAAATTGAATTTATATATGTGAAGGTATCAACTAATTTATGTTCCACAGGAAACAATAGTGAGATGTTTATATACACACATATACACACACATATATATATATACACACATACATATATATATATATATAAATACAAAAATTGAATTTATATATGTGAAGGTATCAACTAATTTATGTTCCACAGGAAACAATAGTGAGATGTTTATATACACACACATATATATATATATACACACATACATATATATATATATATATATATATACATACATATACATACACACATATCCATACATACACACATATCCATACATACACACACACACATATATATATATATACATACACACACATATATATACATATACATACACACACATATATATACATACACACACCAAATTGGCTCAAAAAAAATGTTGAACAAGTCTGGCAAGAGAGAAGAACTCTATGGAACCTCCCGAGACATATACCAAAAGTCTTCAAGAGTTTCCCTTCCTGGGGAGGGAGAAGTGACGTCACAGACAATAATGGACGCTTGAAGAACAAGCTCCTGCTCCCCTTCGATTTAAAGCGTGATTGCCCTTTACAAAACAGCCTGGCGAATGGCAATTTTGTGTGAAAGGTGCTGGTAAGGCTAACGGGACTTGATATTTTAGCAATCAGACGATGCACCGACAGCTCAATCTGTCCCAATTTGGGTTCGCAAGTACAGCTGCGGATCGCGTGGCGGACCCAGTGTCAGAGGCCCCGCAACCAACTCAGCACTCCGGGAGCTCCTCTCCTAAGGATCTGTTTGAGCCGAATATGGAGCCGGTCAGTGCAGAGATAATGCATTTTTCGGACTTTAAAGAGTGGTTGCAAGAGATAAGAAAGGATCTTAAAGCGGTTCGGGCGGAACTAGTGTCTTTGGGAGCGGATCTCCGTGGAGAAATTAGAGAGCTAGGAGTCAGAATGGAAGATGCGGAAACTCGCACAAACGAGCAAGCGGAGGAGGTGGGTGTGCTAAATAAATGATTAGAAGCGACGCAAGCAGATCTACAGCAACTAACTGAAAAAATGGAAGATCTTGAGAATTGAAGTCGTCGCTGTAACTTGCAGTTCAGAGGCTTGCCTGAAGTGCCGCTCTACCAGGACTGTGAAGCAACGAAAAAACAGCTAGTTGGTTCGCTGCTATCGGAGATGGGAACGGTGATCGACCCTGAGGCGATTATGCTACAGCGCTCGCATAGGGCACTGGGCCCGGCACGTGGCAACCTCCCAAAGGATATAATAGCGTGCTTCAAAGATTTCAAGCTCAAAGAACAAGTGGTACAAGCGGCTCGCAAGGTTCCTAATTTCAAATGGGACACTTATGCCGTCGAGATATATCAGGATTTGGCCTCTGCCACTTTGAGGCGCAGAGCTGCACTGAGACCTGTGACCGTAAAGCTTCGAGAAATGGGGATTAAATACAGATGGCGCTACCCGTTTGCCCTTGTCTTCTATAAAGATGGCCGAATGCATCAAACTAAATCCATAGAAGAAGCTCAAGAGGTTTTACCTGATGGAACTGTGAAAGATTTGCCAGCGGTTTCCCGCACTTCTAGAATGTCTTCTTCGGTGGGCCGTCCCCAGTGGCAAAGGGTAGAGAAAGGACATAAGCTACTGCAGCGCGAAAAATCTGAGGGGCATCCCACATGAATGTTTCAATGTAATTTGGGCTTCTTTGCCAAAGAGTTGATGTGGGGTTAAAGATTGTCTTGTTTTGATGATAATGGGATGGGTAACTGTATTATTGAGTATAAGTTGTTTAATGCAATGAGATGTATTATAACTGAGGGGAGGGGGGAGGGGCATGTTTCACTTCCTCTGTCTAGAAGGCCTCTCTACAATGGTCATAGAGAGGGCTCTGTTGTTAGGGGGGGAGTTGGGAGGGCGAGGGGAAGGTGGGAAAGGGTCATTAGAGAATGCATGTGCAACTCTGAGGAGGGTGAGCAAAACACAAGGGTACTGGTCTGATAAAGTAAGGGATGTGAGGGCAGTAATAAGACCAGAAGAGGGGAAACAATTGGAGAAAGTCAGTCATGCGATGTTATATATGCTCTTTGTCTAAATGGCTAGCATAACATTAGTAAGTTTGAATGTAAGGAGCCTTAATGTTCCAATGAAGCGGCAGTTGCTATATAGAGAGTTGGAGCGTTTGAAAGCCGATATAGCCTTCATCCAAGAAACACATTTAAAACCAGCTCACGAGTGATTGTGTAAGCACATTAAATATCCCCATCAATATTCTGCTTCTAATCGGGAGGGTACTAAGACAAGGGGGGGTGTTGATTGCCCTGTCCCGTCCATGGCATATAGATAAGGTAATTAGGGATAAAGAGGGCAGGTATTTACTACTGGTCCTCTCTTTGGGAGATACTAAATACACTCTGCTTAACATCTATGGACCAAATGCAGACCATGGAAACGTTTTCCAGCAGATGGACCAAATTATATTACAACATAAAGCAGGTCGGTTGCTAATAAGGGGGGACTTTAATTTAACCATTAATCCCTATTTAGACAATTCTATAACAACAGTGCTGTACGCAAAGAGAGATCAAGAGCTCCTTCGGCAGGTCCTGGAAAGATGGCAGCTCATAGATTTTTGGAGGCACACTAATTCAAATGAGCGAGATTATACATGTTTTTCACAGGTTCATCAGACCTTTTCCCGTACAGATCTTTGGCTGGGGGATGTAGAGATCGGGCACGTAATTCTGGAGCATCAGATCTTAGGCCGCATGGTCAGACATAGCCCCGTGGTTTTGAAATTGAATCTTTTGGGGTGGCAGAGAGATCGGCCTGAGTGGCACTTGGACGATTCTATTCTGTCTGACATGTCGAATATTTCCCAAATTGAATCCCATCTTAAGGAGTATATCCAATTTAATGATAATGATGAGGTCTCGTTGGGTGTGGTATGGGATGGTTTGAAGGCGGTCCTACGTGGCCATCTTATAGCCTTGAAGACTCATACACAGCGAGAGCGTAGGAAGGTAGAGGATGGCTTGAGGTAGAGACTACTAGCGATGGAGAAGAAGCTATATCGGACACCCTCTCAACATTCATGATTGCTAGTGCAACAACTACACAAAATCAGATGAACTACATGAGTTACAATTGGTGGAAATTGCTGAGCAGTTGCAACAAGTCCGGCAATGTCATTTTGAGTTTGGCAACAAGTCAAGCAAACTTTTAGCACACAAAACTAAAGAAGCAGGTCGTACGTAACTATATCCCCAATCTTAGAGATGAAGATGGTAGTGTCACATCTGATCCATTGCGTATACAAAATAGGTTTCAACAGTTTTATACACATCTCTATACTCCTGATGCTGATCCGACGAGGGAGGAGATCTCAGAGTATCTATATCATATTGAGGTGCCACAGCTTTCCGAGACAGCATGGCTTCAATTATCTTGTCCCATTGAACTTGATGAAGTGGAACAGGCGATTCGTAGTCTTCCTGCAGCTAAAGCCCCAGGCCCAGATGGGTTTTCTAATAAATTTTACAAGGTCTTTGCAAAAATTCTGTGTCCGTTGTTAGTCCGCTTGTTCAATTACTTTAATGAGGGTCAACCAATGCCAAAAACCTGGAACTTGGCAAATATCTCAGTATTATTGAAGCCGGGCAAGGACCCTCTCAGTTGTGGGTCTTAGCGACCTATTTCCTTGTTAGGGGTGGACTACAAGATTTTCACTAAGATTTTAGCTACCCGCTTACAGAGACATCTCCCGTCTTTAATACCAGGCGGGCTTTATCAATGGCAGGCAAACATTTGATAATATACAAACGTCCCTTCATCTCATATATTATGCTAGATCAAAGAATATACCCATGGGCTTGCTCTCTTTAGACGCGGAAAAAGCGTTTGATAGAGTGCATTGGCCGTTTATGTTTGCAGTACTAGAAAAGATAGGTTTTACAGATCAGTTTCTCTCTTGGCTGCATTATATATATGAGGAACCCTGCGCCTCAGTGAGGGTCAATGGAAGAGGCTCCCCCACATTTTACTTGAAGAGGGGCACAAGACAGGGGTGTGCTCTATCGCCTTTGCTTTTTGCATTGGTGGCGGAGCCTTTGGCTTGTCACATCCGAGCACAACTGGAAATTACAGGATTAACGGTAGAGGGATTAGAGTCGCGAATTTTGTTGTTTGCAGATGATATCCTCCTGTTGTTAACTAACCCAGACACCTCGTTTCAAGCTCTGCACTGAGGCAATACAAACTCAGGCTTTTGAATTAACATGGAAAAGTCGGAGGCTTTAAACATTAGTCTGCCTGCTGGTCAAGTGTTGCAGTTACAAAACACCTTTCCCTTTCGTTGGGCTAAACTATCTATTCGTTATCTGGGGGTAAACCTGACATGTGACTTAAACAAACTTTATGAAGCAAATTTTCCGGGGAAATTGAGAGAGCTCTATGCGGAGTTAGAACGCTGGGAAAGTCTGATGCTCTCTTGGTTGGGCCGCATTAATGCATTCAAAATGATAGTGCTCCCGAAGCTACTTTATCTATTTATGGCCCTTCCAATCTATCTGCCAAATCAGTTTTTTTAGGAATTTGAAGCGAAAGGTTTTTGCCTATATATGGAAAAAGAAACCACCCAGGGTGCGTGCAGGGGTGATGTTCCAGAGGCGTGAGCAGGGCAGAATGGGGGTTCCCTCTTTTGTAAATTACCACAGGGCAGCACATCTCCGCATCCTGGTGGAGTGGCTCGGGGGCGCGAGTAAGTCCTGGCAGTCTTTGGAGAGCTTAGAGCTGGCTCCGTATCCCCTAAGAGCGGTTCCGTGGCTACCAGACAAGTTACTGGGGAGGATCATACGAGAGGCATCTCCACTTGTTCGATGGACCCTTTTGACATGGCATACAATCAGGAAACGGTTCTTTCCAGTACGGAACTATTTTTTGCAATCGTATCTTAGGTTTGCTCCACAATTTGTCCCGGGGGCAATGGACCTGTGCTTTAACAAATGGGAAAGGATGGGTCTGTGCACATTGGGCCAATTTTGGGTGGAGGGTGAGCTTATTTCATTTCAGGAGCACTGTGAGGAATATGGTCTCTCCGCTAATCATGCTTTCCAATACCAGCAGGTGCAGAATTTTGTGGTTAAAAGAGCTAAAGTAGAATTAGCTCTGGCCGAGACATCCTTGGAAAGGGCAATGAGGGGTGGAGCGAATAGGGGTTGTGTTTCCAGAATATACAAGGCCCTCAATGCATAACAAGCCAATTATGTACTATGTTGTCTAGATGGGAATCTGCTTTGGGCATTTCTTTGGAATATGAACAATGGGAAGTTGTGTTTACATCTTTGCTCAAAGGTTCTGTCTCTAGTAACATAATGGAAAATGGCCATAAGATTTTATACCAATGGTATTATATGCCCAAGAGGCTTTCCAAAATGTTTCCTGGCAGCTCAGCCTTGTGTTGGCAAAAATGTGGCCTGCAGGGTGATATGGTACATATCTGGTGGTCTTGCCCATGGGCCCAAATGTTCTGGACTCTGGTGCTAAAGTTGGTGTCTAGCCTAAGAGGAACCCAATACCCTTTGAAGATGGAACATTGTCTGTTGCATGTTAAGCCTCGGGGGGTAAGATCACCTATGCACCAGCTGGTCACCTCGCTGTTTGTGGCTAGTAAGCTAGTGTTGGCTGGGGCATGGAAACAGCCCACTATCCCAGGTATTGGACAAATTTTGAAAAAAACTGGACTATATTCATTTAATGTCAAAGCTGACGGCTTTGCGTACTGGTCTACTGATACCATACCATCGTATATGGGACCCTTACGTGAAATGGTCAACTGGACCTGAACTCTGCACATTGTTACAGTAACAGAGACATTCATGCATTCTCAGTAAACATAACCAGTAGGGGGAGTTGGGTTTGGGAGTGGGGGGAGGGGGTACTAATAATACTTGTTGTTTTGCTGTGTTCTACACAATACGGTTGGAAAAGTTATTTCATGAGCTATTTCAAAAATAAAAATATAAAAAAGAAGAACTATATAAAAAAAAAAAAAAAGTTTCCTTTCCCTAGAAACTTGTAATGATCTGTTCTTTAGAAACCCAGTAAACTAATCCAGTACTGTATAAGTAATCACGCTTTCATTTAATCTGTAGATCATAATCACATGATTAACAACGTTGAATGCAGCAGATAAGTCTAGCTACATAACCAACATCGGGTTCTTTGAATTTAGAACTAATTTGGATAAAAGTAGACAGCAATACAGTTTCAGTACTACATCTGGGCCAGAACTCAGATTGTCTAGAATGATCAAGCTAGCACCTGATGTTGCGAGATAAACTCTTGAAGCTGTCTTCCCACCACTGTCTTTGTAATCTTAGTAATGAACAGTAGACTGGCTACCAGTTAATATAATCAGAGCAGGAGGTAGTACATCAAACACTAAAATTCAATGTGCCAATGCACGCTAAGTAAGTGTGCCTAGATCAGATGCTCAGCATACAGGTGTAAAAGCAGCAGGCCTAAAATCAAATCCTCAGGGCAGCGATTTTCAAACCTATTCTGAGGGGCCCCCACCAGTCTAGTCTTCAGGATATCCATAGTGGATATGCATGAAAGAATACAGATTTGCATGCATGGTCTTCATTGCATGACAATTTCTTTTCATGGCCATTCATTGTGGATATCCTGAAAAACAAAACTGGCTGGGAGTCCTCCAGGACAGATATGGTAACCACTGTCTCAGGGACTTGAAAAAGATTGGCGACAGGAATAAGAGAACACCAGAGGGGAAACAATCAAGAAATAACTGTAAAAAATAAGGAGAAATTAGACCTACCTGCTAATTTGCTTTCCTTTAGTTCCTCCGGACTGGCCCAGAATGTGACTGATGGGTTTGTGCACGCCTTACAGTAGGTGGAGACTGAGAATAAAAAACTGTGACTCTAGAGAGAGCCAATAAGAGCCCTTGGCAACGAGAAAGATCCAGTAACAAAGTACCAAAGCAGAAGGAAGTAAAACAATAAGTAAATAAATAAAACAATATGAAAGCCTGAGCAGCCACCGGCACATTGCCAACACAGGGTGTGTGCCACCAACAATAATGTGACCAATGACATACCCCTGCATATCATGCACAAAAGATTACATACTGAACCATAGAATTTGTGGTTTGTTTGTTTTTAAACAATGAAACCAGAAACCAGCAACACAGCTCCCAAGAAAACAACATCACTTAACTCTTGAAGACACAGAATACCTAAAGGGAGGGATCTGGGCCGTCTGGAGGGACTAAAGGAAAGCAAATTAGCAGGTAAGGCCTAATTTCTCCTTCCTTAGCGTCCCTCCGGACCAGCCCAGAATGTGACTGATGGGAAGTAACAAAGCAGTAAGATTATGGGAGGGTCACTAATAGCCCCGCCGTCAAAATGTGTGCCCCGAAAACAACTTGCTGATGACTCAGGAGGTCCAATCGATAGTGCTTTGAAAAGGAATGCAAAGAAGACCAAGTTGCCACCATACAAATGTCCTCCAGAGGCACAAGACAATGCTCCGCCCAAGAAGTAGCCTGACCTCTGGTAGAGTGAGCCTTAACTCCTTCCGGAACAGCTTTCCCAGAAAGAAGGTAAGCTGATGCAATAATTTCCTTAAGCCAACGAAAACTAGTGGGCTTAGAAGACATAAGCCCTTTGCGTGAACCTCTGATGAGAATAAACAAATGATCAGACTGACAAATCTCCTCCGTAGACTTCACATAATGCTTCAGAACTCTTTTGACATCCAAACGCTTCAAGAGACGCTGCTCCTCTGACTCGGAGAAAGAACCTAGAACAGGCAACACCACCGGTTGAGATGAATGAAAACAAGTCAATACCTTGGGCAGAAAAGAAGGAACTGGTCTTAAAACCACTCGATCCAAGCTGAATTCCAAAAACAAATACCTACACGAAAGAGACTGCAACTCCGAAAATCTCCTAGCTGAGGCAATAGCCACTAAAAACAATGCATTCATGGTTAAGTACTTCAAAGTACAAGAAGATAAAGGCTCAAAGGGAGGCTTGGTAAGAACAGAGTACCAAATTAAGATCCCAGCGGGGAAAAGAACAGCGAGACGCAGGACGCAGGAGGTTAACCTCCCTTTAAAAAACGGAACACATCCAGGTGGCTAGCCAGCAATCTTCCTTGAACACGACCTCGAAAACACGACAGAGCTGCAATCTGCACTTTAAGAGAAGCCAAAACAAGGCCTTTGTCAAAACCACGCTACAGAAAATCCAAAATTTGCAAGACGGACGCGTGAAAGGGAGCTATCCCGAGCTCCTCACACCAGGCCTCAAAAATCCTCCAGGTCCAAACATAATTCAAAGAGGTAGAACGCCGATGAGAGCAAAGCTGAGGCAAAAGATCCTGCCTGACCGGGAGCTTGGACGGATCCTCTTTAGAAGCCGCTGAAGATCGTCATACCATGGTCTGCAAGGCCAATCCGGCGCCACCAAGATCAGATGGTCCCTGTGCATCTGAAGTAGATGCCCTATCAATGGCCAGGGAGGAAAGGCATAAAGAAGACCGGTCGGCCAGGGAGCATACAGGTCCATCTTAGGAAACCCCCAATGGTTCACCACCGCCCGATATGCCACATCGCTTAGAGCCCACTCCCTGGGATCTAGCATGTTTCAACTGAGAAAGTCTGCTTGAACATTTTCAACTCCTGCCACACGAGCCACTGACAGCGCCACCAGATGCACCTCCGACCACTGTAACAGCTGTGACGCTTCTTGCTCTGTCGACTCCTGGTTCCTCCTTCCCGATTGATGTAAGCCACCGCGGTGGCATTTTCTGACATCACGCGGACTGCCTTGCCCCTCAACAGATGGACAAAGGTCTGGATTGCTAGTCTAACTGCCCTGGTCTCCAATAGATTCATTGAGCAAGATCTCTCCTAAGGAGACCACAGGCCTTGAGCATACTGTTCCTGACAGTGAGCTCCCCATCCCTGGAGACTGGCATCTGTTGTAACCACCCTCCAGTTGGGCTGATCCAGAGGCATTCCCTTGGTCATACTGGCATCTCGCAGCCACCAATCTAGGCTGCTCTTCACCTGAGCCGGAAGTGACAATTTCTGATGTAGAGAGTCCTTCTGTGATGACCACCGAGAAAGAAGTGACCTCTGAAGCGGCCTCATGTGAGCTCTGGCCTAGGGCACTGCCTCAAATCGCCGCCACCATGGAACCCAGGACCTGAAGATAATCCTTGGCCGCTGGCCTCAGTGACTGCAATAAGTGACGAATCTGAGACTGCAGTTTGAGGACACGAGCCAGCGGAAGAAAAACACGGCCCTGCAACGTGTCAAAACAGACTCCCAGGTACTCTAATGACTGAGATGGCTGCAGACGGATATTTTATGCAATGACTACCCAACCTAGGGACTTCAAGAAGTCTACTACTCGAGCTGTCACCTAAACGCTCTCCTGGTAAGACTTTGCTCTGATCAACCAATCGTCTAAATAATGATGGACTAGACTGACTTCCATTCTGAGTGCTGCGGCTACTACGACCATGACTTTGGTAAACATCCGAGAAGCAGTCACAAGCCCGAAGGGAAGAGCCCAAAAATGAAAATGCTGGCCGAGCACCGCAAACTGAAGGAAACGTTCATGTGCCAGTCATATAGGGATATGCATGTAGGTTTTTGTGAGGTCAAGCGACGTCAGAAACTCCCCGGTCTGCACCGCCACAATGACCAACGACAAAGTCTCCATACGAAATGAGGGCACCATGAGGGCTAGAATGACCACCTGGAGATCTAAAATCTGCCTGAAGGAACCCTCTTGCTTGGGAATCAGAAGGTTTATGGAGTAACGTCCTAGAAGCTGCTCTGCCAAAGGAACTGGACAAATAACCTGAAGGTTGAGAAGTCTGCGTAGAGTGTCTCTGACAGCCCTGGTTTTGAGCAGAGGACATCAGGGAGATTCCATGAAAGCATCTGACAAAGGATGAGGAAACTCAAAGGCGAACCCCATCGCAAATAACCTCTAGCACCCATTGGTCTGAAGTAATTTGGGCCCACCTCACATAAAACTCGCCAACTGAGCTCCTACCTGAACCAGGGGCTGGTCCCGCAAACCTTCATTGCCGAGGACGGGAGGAAGACGAGAAAGAATTTCCTATTTCCTGACTGCTTCTACGACCACCCCAAAAGGAGAGAGTCCTCTGAAAAAAACTTGGATCGTTGAAATGGAACTACTCTGCCTGGTCTATACCGAAAAGAACGGCCCCTACCACGGCTGGAAAAAAACATCAAGTCCAGGCCTCCTGGGACGATCCTCAGGAAGCCTTGGAACTTTAGCCTCACCTAGGCTACGCAGCAGCTTATCCAACTCATCGCCAAAGAGAAAAGAACCCTTAAAAGAAAATTTACTAAGCTTGGACTTAGAGCCCGCATCCGCAGACCAGCCACGAAGCCAAAGAGAGCGACGGGCCGCCACGCAAAGAGCCATAGACTTATTAGAGGCCCGAAGCAAGTCATAAAGAGCATCTGCCAAAAAGGCCAAACCCATTTCCAACTTCGCCACTTCGGCATCTATCCCTGAAAAATCATCATCAGAACGGTCCAAGACCTTTTCAAACCAACGAAAACAGGCTCTCGCTAATAAAGAATCACAGATAGCAGCTTGCACAGCCAGAGCAGAAACATCAAAACTATTCTTTAACAAGGATTCTATATGGCGATCCTGGACATCTCTCAAAGCCATCCCACCATCCACAGGAACCGTATTTCGTTTAGTGACTGCAGACACTACAGTCTCCTGTTCCTCAAATCGCAAGATAGTGGAAACCTGAGAAATAAGCTCCTGCAGGTCATCTTTATGAAAAATTCTCGCCACTGAAGGATCTTCCCCCGCAAGGAGAGGCTCCGCACCATCTTCCAGCTGACCGAGGTCCTCAGGAAAATGACCTTCCAGAAACACCTATGTCTCCTCCAAGGACCCACTTCCAAAACTTCTTTTAAATCTCAAAACTGCCTGGGCTGCTTAGCAGCCGCTGCTTGACCCTCCTGAGACCTCTTCACTGAAGCCTCTCCTGGAGCAGCTTTGTGCAATAAAAAAGCTTAGTACATTTGTACCACAAAGTCAGGCGGGAAGCCACCTTCACCTGCTGAAGAAACAGGAGTCTGAGGCAGAGCTGGTAGAGAGGCCGATAAAGCAGGCAGGGATGCAGCATTTAGAGGGGAAGACAAAATGGCGGCGTTTCCCGCCGAAATTGGCACTGCCAGCGAGGCTGACCCGACTGCACTTAAAACTGCTGAATCGGAACCCCCACTAACAGCGCCGACATTTTTACAGCACCTGCTCCCATGCTCCGACGAAGCATCTACCGCGGTGCAAAACTTACAAGCAACGCTCGAGTCAACTCTGTGACGCTGACAGACTGAACAGCGGCGGAGCTTCTCTGCCATCACGTCTGCCTAAGCCAACTGCGAATCAAAACAGAAGCCAGAAAAAACAGGAGCAAACCGTCACAGAGAGAAAACAGAAACTGTCTTGCTCGTTTAAAGAGAAAGTAAAGGGCAGAGAACCAAAATCAAAGCTCGTCTTTGTTTTTTTCCTCGTGGCTGCCTCTCCCTGCCTCAAAAGCGCTTCCCCTGAAGAGCTTGAGGAAACTGCCTTTTTGTGCTGAGATTTCCTCTTATTTTTTTTTTTTTTTACTCAAGCACAGCTTAAAAGAATACCAGGAAGGACATGGAGGGAGGGACCCATCCACCCGAGTTTGACACCCCCGAGGCGCTAAGAAAAAAAAAAAAAAATATATATATATATATATATATATAGTGATCACTCTGGAGTGCTGACGTGGGGAAAAGGGGATAGTGGTTCTTTTAGACGTCAGCATCCCTTGTCAGTCAGCCCTGCTCAGCGAGCAGTGCGCCCTCTAGTGGCCAAACTGCCAGAGAAAGCTTTAGTTCAGGTGACAAACTACTCTCGCCAGAAGCCAGTGCAGGGTCAGCTGAACTCCCAGGAGGGGGGAGGGAGGAATGAATGATTGGGAGATGAGGTCTGATCCTGGAGATAAGGAACAGCTGGTGGAGCCTGGGGGGGAGGAGGAGGAGGAGACGGATTGTAATAAAGGGGAAGTGGAAAGAGAACGGGAGGAGGAGTGTATGGAAGTGGGTGGTTTGGCCCTATCTCATGCAGACAAGTTGAGAGTTTTTGTGGCCTCTGTGTTGCCCCGTGGACTTTGGGAAAGTCGAGAGTAAGGCAGTGGAGAGGAGGCTGGGTGAAACGTCTTGCTGCGGGACTGTCTGCTCTTAAATGGTAGTGCTGCTAAAAGGTGGAGTGTGTTGCTGAACAGGATTGTGCATGTGAAAAACTCAGACTGTAAGAGATGATGTGGAAACACCTAACCACCAAAACTGTCTGCTGTTAAGAGGTAGTGCTGCTGGAGGTTCGGCAGATTTTTGAAACAGAAATATGCAACTGTTATGTGGGAAATGAGTCTGCACTATGTAAAGAAAGGAGGACTGTTAAACTATAATGACTGAAATAGGTGTTTCAAGCAAGAATAATCTGGTGTCAAGAGAGCCGAAACAATAAAAACCTTTGATTGTTTTCTGACGACGTTGAGTGTGCAAAAGTTTCTAAAAGCAACAGGAGGGAGAGAGAGGAGGAGAGGCTACAGGCTGGCTCAGCCCACAGGAGGTGAAGGAAGCTAAGCAGGGACGGCCTCGGTCCCATCCGGAAGGGTGACCTGGTTACTATATATATAAATATAAAGATTGAGACTAAAGGGCTCACCACCTTCCACCTGCTGGAGACAGATTACTGGATCTTTCTCTTGTTGCCAAGGGCTCTTATGGGCTCTCTCTAGAGTCACAGTTTTTTTTTCTGTGTCCACCTACTGAAAGGCATGCACAACCCATCAGTCACATTCTGGGCCGGTGCGGAGGACGCTAAGGAAGAAAAGAATTAGAAGACCAAACCAATGTCACAATTTAAAGACTAAATCGCTGCTGAGAATAACCCATTGCCAATCATATCAAAGCTAGTAGAAAGGTTGAAGAAGGTAGCACCTTAGAGCTAATCCAGGAGGAAAGCCTCTGGTACTTTAGTGAAGACTTTCAATGAAATATACAGCACAGAAACAGTATGGAAGGGACCAATAAAGTGAGAGAAAAGGAAGTTTAAGTGTGAAGAACTAGTAAAATAAGCAAAATAAAAAGATACAAAGAAATTGGAAATAAATGAGACGACAGACTAGATACCGACCAAAATGGGGTTGTTGTTTTTTTCAGTTTAGAGCAAAACTGAAATTGCCACCAAAACCATCTGAAAGCTTTCAGCTGAAACAGAACCTGCAGCCAACACCTACCACCTGGTTATGGCCAAATCCAAAACCAAAGACTCAAGTTTAGTTGTGTAAAGGTGAACCAGTGAGAGCTGCTGGAGATTGTAGGTAATTGCAGTTTGCATCCCTCTGCTAAACCCACATTATCCAAGCCAGAATATTTATTTTTTTTTAATTTTTGTTACATTTGTACCCCGCACTTTCCCCACTCATGGCAGGCTCAATGCGGCTTACATGGGGTAATGGAGGGTTAAGTGACTTGCCCAGAGTCACAAGGAGCTGCCTGTGCCTGAAATGGGAATTGAACTCAGTTCCACAGTTTCCCAGGACCAAAATATAACTTAAATAATGAAAATCTGTATCTTACCTCAAAGCAAAACAGCCTCCACACAGACTGCAGATAATGAAAACAAACTAAAAGCCAATTTTACTGCAGCTGACTTTGTGCCTATTCGAGCGACAGCTGATGTCACAACTCTACAGAAAGGCTAATTCCTAAGTAGTTATCATCACAAATTTAAAGTCTTAAATTCCAAAAACACACGGTCATTTCTGGCCAAGACATGACCAAAAATTAAAATAACCTTTCAGTTGAAAACAAAACCAGCCAGAAAAAGGATTTCGGGACAGTTTCAGTGCTATAACTGAGACTGAAATTCGACCAGCCTCTATGACAGTCGAGCAATAGCTGACAGGCAAACTATGAATCTTTAGTGCACACCAAACCCTGAAAAGTGGAGAAAACCATTTTGAAGATGCAATAGGGGAAGCATATAGCGAATGCTACATACCTGTAGATGGTATTCTCCGAGGACAGCAGGCTGATTGTTCTCACTGATGGGTGATGTCCACGGCAGCCCCACCAATCGGAATCTTCACTAGCAAAAGCCTTTGCTAGCCCTCGCGCGCCAATGCGCACCGCGCATGCGCGGCCGTCTTCCCGCCCGAAACCGGCTCGTGCCGGCCAGTCTCATATGTAGCAAGACAAAGACTAGGGAAGACACAACTCCAAAGGGGAGGCGAGCGGGTTTGTGAGAACAATCAGCCTGCTGTCCTCGGAGAATACCTTCTACAGGTATGTAGCATTCGCTTTCTCCGAGGACAAGCAGGCTGCTTGTTCTCACTGATGGGGTATCCCTAGCCCCCAGGCTCACTCAAAACAACAACCATGGTCAATTGGGCCTCGCAACAGCGAGGACATTACTGAGATTGACCTAAAAAATTTACCAACTAACTGAGAGTGTAGCCTGGAACAGAATAAAACATGGGCCTAGGGGGGTGGAGTTGGATCCTAAACCCCGAACAGATTCTGAAGCACTGACTGCCCGAACCGACTGTCGCGTCGGGTATCCTGCTGCAGGCAGTAATGAGATGTGAATTTGTGGACAGATGACCACGTCGCAGCTTTGCAAATCTCTTCAATAGTGCCTGAATTCAAGTGGGCTACCGACGCTGCCATGGCTCTAACATTATGAGCCGTGACATGACCCTCAAGAGCCAGCCCAGCCTGGGCGTAAGTGAAGGAAATGCAATCTGCTAGCCAATTGGATATGGTGCGTTTTCCCACAGCCACTCCCCTCCTGTTGGGATCAAAAGAAACAAACAATTGGGCGGACTGTCTGTTGGGCTGTGTCTGCTCCAGATAGAAGGCCAATGCTCTCTTGCAGTCCAATGTGTGCAGCTGACGTTCAGCAGGGCAGGAATGAGGACGGGGAAAGAATGTTGGCAAGACAATTGACTGGTTCAGATGGAACTCCGACACAACCTTTGGCAAGAACTTAGGGTGAGTGCGGAGGACTACTCTCTTATGATGAAATTTGGTGTAAGGGGCCTGGGCTACCAGGGCCTGAAGCTCACTGACTCTACGAGCTGAAGTAACTGCCACCAAGAAAATGACCTTCCAGGTCAAGTACTTCAGATGGCAGGAATCCAGTGGCTCAAAAGGAGGTTTCATCAGCTGGGTGAGAACGACATTGAGATCCCATGACACTGTAGGAGGCTTGACAGGGGGCTTTGACAAAAGCAAACCTCTCATGAAGCGAACAACTAAAGGCTGTCCTGAGATCAGCTTACCTTCCACACGGTAATGGTATGCACTGATTGCACTAAGGTGAACCCTTACAGAGTTGGTCTTGAGACCAGACTCAGACAAGTGCAGAAGGTATTCAAGCAGGGTCTGTGTAGGACAAGAGCGAGGATCTAGGGCCTTGCTGTCACACCAGACGGCAAACCTCCTCCATAGAAAGAAGTAACTCCTCTTAGTGGAATCTTTCCTGGAAGCAAGCAAGATGCAGGAGACACCCTCTGACAGACCCAAAGAGGCAAAGTCTACGCTCTCAACATCCAGGCTGTGAGAGCCAGGGACCGGAGGTTGGGATGCAGAAGCGCCCCTTCGTCCTGCGTGATGAGGGTCAGAAAACACTCCAATCTCCACGGTTCTTCGGAGGACAACTCCAGAAGAAGAGGGAACCAGATCTGATGCGGCCAAAAAGGAGCAATCAGAATCATGGTGCCTCGGTCTTGCTTGAGTTTCAACAAAGTCTTCCCCACCAGAGGTATGGGAGGATAAGCGTACAGCAGACCCTCCCCCCAGTCCAGGAGGAAGGCATCCGATGCCAGTCTGCCGTGGGCCTGAAGCCTGGAACAGAACTGAGGGACTTTGTGGTTGGCTCGAGATGCGAAGAGATCTACCAAGGGGGTGCCCCACACCTGGAAGATCTGTCGCACTACGCGGGAATTGAGCGACCACTCGTGAGGTCGCATTATCCTGCTCAACCTGTCGGCCAGACTGTTGTTTACGCCTGCCAGATATGTGGCTTGGAGCACCATGCCGTGACAGCGAGCCCAGAGCCACATGCTGACGGCTTCCTGACACAGGGGGCGAGATCCGGTGCCCCCCTGCTTGTTGACGTAGTACATGGCAACCTGGTTGTCTGTCTGAATTTGGATAATTTGGTGGGACAGCCGATCTCTGAAAGCCTTCAGAGCGTTCCAGATCGCTCGTAACTCCAGAAGATTGATCTGCAGATCGCGTTCCTGGAGGGACCAGCTTCCTTGGGTGTGAAGCCCATCGACATGAGCTCCCCATCCCAGGAGAGACGCATCCGTTGTCAGCACTTTTTGTGGCTGAGGAATTTGGAAAGGACATCCCAGAGTCAAATTGGACCAAATCGTCCACCAATACAGGGATTCGAGAAAACTCGTGGACAGGTGGATCACGTCTTCTAGATCCCCAGCAGCCTGAAACCACTGGGAAGCTAGGGTCCATTGAGCAGATCTCATGTGAAGGCGGGCCATGGGAGTCACATGAACTGTGGAGGCCATGTGGCCCAGCAATCTCAACATCTGCCGAGCTGTGATCTGCTGGGACGCTCGCACCCGCGAGACGAGGGACAACAAGTTGTTGGCTCTCGCCTCTGGGAGATAGGCGCGAGCCGTCCGAGAATTCAGCAGAGCTCCTATGAATTCGAGTTTCTGCACTGGGAGAAGATGGGACTTTGGGTAATTTATCACAAACCCCAGTAGCTCCAGGAGGCGAATAGTCATCTGCATGGACTGCAGGGCTCCTGCCTCGGATGTGTTCTTCACCAGCCAATCGTCGAGATATGGGAACACGTGTACCCCCAGTCTGCGAAGTGCCGCCGCTACTACAGCCAAGCACTTTGTGAACACTCTGGGTGCAGAGGCGAGCCCAAAGGGTAGCACACAGTACTGGAAGTGACGTGTGCCCAGCTGAAATCGCAGATACTGTCTGTGAGCTGGCAGTATCGGGATGTGCGTGTAGGCGTCCTTCAAGTCCAGAGAGCATAGCCAATCGTTTTGCTGAATCAAGGGGAGAAGGGTGCCCAGGGAAAGCATCCTGAACTTTTCTTTGACCAGATATTTGTTCAGGGCCCTTATGTCTAGGATGGGACGCATCCCCCCCCTGTTTTCTTTTCCACAAGGAAGTACCTGGAATAGAATCCCAGCCACCTTAGGTGAAAAGCTTTCAACCTCCCCCCGACTGGTAGGTCGCCCGGCACTGACACTTGGATGTCGGCTATGCTCTGCTGGAGCCAGTCAAAAGCTCGTCTCTTGCTTTTGCTGGGGAGCCGAGGGGCCTTGCTGAGGCGCACGCTGCTGACGAGAGCGAGCGCGCTGGGGCTTAGCCTGGGCCGCAGGCTGTCGAGAAGGAGGATTGTACCTACGCTTACCAGAAGAGTAGGGAACAGTCTTCCTTCCCCCAAAAAATCTTCTACCTGTAGAGGTAGAGGCTGAAGGCTGCCGGCGGGAGAACTTGTCGAATGCGGTATCCCGCTGGTGGAGCTGCTCTACCACCTGTTCGACTTTCTCTCCAAAAATATTATCCGCACGGCAAGGTGAGTCCGCAATCCGCTGCTGGATTCTATTCTCCAGGTCGGAGGCACGCAGCCATGAGAGTCTGCGCATCACCACACCTTGAGCAGCGGCCCTGGACGCAACATCAAAGGTGTCATACACCCCTCTGGCCAGGAATTTTCTGCACGCCTTCAGCTGCCTGACCACCTCCTGAAAAGGCTTGGCTTGCTCATGGGGGAGCGCATCCACCAAGCCCGCCAACTGCCGCACATTGTTCCGCATGTGTATGCTCGTGTAGAGCTGGTAGGACTGAATTTTGGCCACGAGCATAGAAGAATGGTAGGCCTTCCTCCCAAAGGAGTCCAAGGTTCTAGAGTCCTTGCCCGGGGGTGCCGAAGCATGCTCCCTAGAACTCTTGGCCTTCTTTAGGGCCAAATCCACAACTCCAGAGTCGTGAGGCAACTGCGTGCACATCAGCTCTGGGTCCCCATGGATCCGGTACTGGGACTCAATCTTCTTGGGAATGTGGGGGTTAGTTAATGGCTTGGTCCAGTTCGCCAGGAATGTCTTTTTTAGGACATGATGCATGGATACTGTGGACGCTTCCTTAGGTGGAGAAGGATAGTCCAGGAGCTCAAACATTTCAGTCCTGGGCTCGTCCTCCACAACCACCGGGAAGGGGATGGCCGTAGATATCTCCCGGACAAAGGAAGCGAAAGACAGACTCTCGGGAGGAAAAAGCCGTCTTTCAGGAGAGGGAGTGGGATCAGAAGGAAGACCCTCAGACTCCTCGTCAGAGAAATATCTGATGTCTTCCTCTTCTTCCCACGAGGCCTCACCCTCGGTGTCAGACACAAGTTCACGAACCTGTGTCTGCAACCGTGCCCGGCTCGACTCCGTGGAACCACGGCCACGGTGGGAGCGTCGAGAGGTAGACTCCCTCACCCACACCGGCGAAGCTCCCTCCGCTGACGTAGTCGGGGAGCCTTCCTGGGAGGCGACCGCAGTCGGTACCGCACGCGGCACCGACGCCGGAGACCTCACCCCGGGCGATGGACCAGCCGGCGCAAGCACCCCCGGTACCGGAGGGATAGGGCGCAACAGCTCTCCCAGGATCTCTGGGAGAACGGCCCGGAGGCTCTCGTTCAGAGCGGCTGCAGAAAAAGGCATGGAGGTCGATGCAGGCGTCGAAGTCAGTCTGTTCCGGGCGTGGAGGCTGTTCCGGGCTGTCCAGAGTGGAGCGCATCGACACCTCTTGGACAGAGGGTGAGCGGTCCTCTCGGTGCCGATGCATGCTGGGTGCCGACTCCCTCGGCGACCCAGAGCTCTCGGTGCCGACACGGGAAGGGGACCGGTGTCGATGCTTCTTCGATTTTTTGGAGCGAAGCACGTCACCGGCACTTCCCGGCACCGACGAGGAGGACGTAGAATCCAACCGTCTCTTCCTCGGGGCCGAGACCGAAGAGGGTCGGTCTCGGGGGGGCTGTACCGCAGGAGCCCTCAGGGTAGGGGGAGACCCACCCGAAGGCTCACCGCCACCAGCAGGGGAATGGACAACCCTCACCTGCACTCCAGACGAAGCACCACCGTCCGACGACATCAGCAGACGAGGTCCCGGTACCACCGACGTCGATACAGTCGTCCGATGTCTCAGCGCCGATGCAGAGGGTCGATGCCTTGATACACTCGATGCACTGGCGGCCGAGGATGAAGGTCTGGACGCTGGAGACGTCGATGCACTCGATACCCCCGGTGCCGATGCCGACGAAGAGCCCGAGAACAAAATGTTCCACTGGGCTAACCTCGCTACCTGAGTCCGCTTTTGTAAAAGGGAACACAGACTACAGGCCTGAGGGCGGTGCCCAGCCCCCAGACACTGAAGACACGACGCGTGCCTGTCAGTGAGCGAGATTACCCGGGCGCACTGGGTGCACTTCTTGAAGCCGCTGGAAGGCTTTGATGTCATGGGCGGAAAAATCAGGCCGGCGAGATCAAAACTCGAAATGGCGAAAATTGGCACCACAAAAATAGGGAGAAGAAAATTTCGACCGAGGCCTAACTAAGGCCTACCCCAACGACGAAAGAAAGCTTACCGGGGCGAAAAGCTCGAAATACGGGAAGGGAAAAACCAAAAAGTATCTTCCCGAAACACTTCTCAAACTTTCTCTGAAGAAACGAGTCGAAAACGACCCGCGAGGTCAACTTTCCAGGGCACGAACGGCGAAACACGACCGTACCGAGCGCGGACAAAAGAAGACTGGCCGGCACGAGCCGGTTTCGGGCGGGAAGACGGCCACGCATGCGCGGTGCGCATCGGCGCACGAGGGCTAGCAAAGGCTTTTGCTAGTGAAGATTCCGATTGGAGGGGCTGCCGTGGACGTCACCCGTCAGTGAGAACAAGCACCCTGCTTGTCCTCGGAGAATGCATTTTCTTACATCATCACAAATACAGAAAGGTATTCAAAAGTTTGCTAAATGCTTTTTTTGTTAAACCATTTTTATTGATTCAAATGCAAGTACATAAAAGCAAACATATCTGCAAAACAAAACCATTGTTATAACAGCTTTCAATGTAACAACCCCACCCTCACCCCCCCATACCTCCTTCCACTCCATGCTCCTCAAATCCAAGCCGTAACCCAAATTACATAAGCAAAAATCCTTAATCAAGAAGGCGACTGCGAGCCACTGGAGCAAGGAAGTTTCATAAGGGCTCCCAACAGGATTGAAAATGATGGCCAGGTGTGGAATCCATCGAAGTAAACAAGCATCTCTACATAGCAACAAGTTGTAACATAGGTGATCGCCACTCTGCCACTGTAGGAGGCTCCTCTTCAAGCCATTTTTGTAGGATACATTTCTTCCCTAATAAAACAGAGCATTTAACAAATCCCCAAAAGCCCCTTGGCGCCGGCCGCACTAGACCCACAGAATCAAACAACATAATAGTTGTTGGGCTCCACTGCCATCGCCAAAGGTGACCCACATGTGATGATATAGATTCCCAAAACGACATTATCCTTGGGCAACTCCAAAACATATGGCCTAAAGTTGCCTTATCTTGTGAACACTTTAAACAGACATCCTCAGGGCGGAGCATGACTGAAAAGGATCTAGGAGGGAAAACATACAATCTCAAAAGAAATTTATATTGCATTTCCTCGTGCAAAGCATCTTGTGTAAGTGCCCCCCTATGATGCACACATCTTTTAAATTGTTCTTCAGATAGAGAATTTGTACCCAAACTTAACCTAAGATATTTATGATAACATTTTAGAGGTACAAGGAATTGAGGATCTAACCAGCAGGCCTCCATGTAGGATTCATGAGTGCACAAAGTAAGTGCCCCTGGTGGGCAATGAAGCCACGTAGTGCCGCAGGTGACAATATTAAAATGGCGCTCAAGCCCCCAAATGGTATTCCTCTTGTAGATCAGCTAAGGAGTGAGGCCACGCAGTGCCACAGCTGACAATACTGAAATGGCGCTCAAACCCCCAAATGGTATTCCTCTTGTAGATCAGCTAAGAGTCGCATCTTACCCTGATCAGTAACCACATGTTGAATATATATTCTAGCAACCCAGTAATCAAAGGCCCCGTCAAAAAGCCCCGGAAAGAAAGCTGCATTCCCGGCTGGGGCAAAAAGGGTGTGACCTGGGGAATTCAATGATAACATCTTCACTACCTTCCTCCAAACAGCACATAATGAAGTATAGAAAGACTCGCACAGTGAAGTCCCAAGTTAATAGATTTTGTGTGCAAAACATAACTAAAATACCAAGGACTACCTTGACCAATCTCCACTTCACACACAGAGAAAAAAGATTTACCTCTAAACCAGTCTGATATATGACATGTGCCACTAGCCAGAGAAAAGGTCTAAAAGGCCCAAACCCCCTATGTCTATTGATTTATATAAGACTGCCCAAAGGCACACGTGGTCACTTCCTCTTCCATGTGTGACAAGGCAAGCCCCAGAAATTCCCCAGTGAAGCAGTTGAGCCCAGAACTACGGGTCCCAGAAGTCCTTGCAAGAATGAGAGGAGAGAGTAGTCCTAAAAAAATGGAATGGATTCCCAGCCCCAGCAGGGGGAGCAGTGGCTCGAGGCAGGGTGAGCCTGTTACTCCCTTCCAAACTAGAGGGAGAGGGAAGGATGAAGCTCAGTTCCTTGGCTTCGCCATCAGTATATAATTCCCCCCAGCTGTAAGAAGGGGAGAGCAGATTTCCTGGAGGCTCTCAGTCACCAGGAGAGGGGGGGAGACGAATGGAGGAAGAGATTCCATGGAGTATGTGGAGGAAGGAAGTGGCCTGCCACTAGAGCTACCAGCTACCATGGAGTGGGAGAATTCAAAGGTTGCCCTGCCCAGCACTTGAAGGCAGTGGAGGAGGCCACATCGGATGTGGTGCTGAGAGGTGGGAGAAACTGCCAACCCTGCTCCTTACAGGGTTCCCTCTGTGCTGTGAAAAGGCAGGTGATTTGTGGTATTGGTTTGATGTGCAAAGACTGTCCATGAAGATTTGTTCCGAACTGTGCTGAACTCTTACTAAACCCTTCTGAAGGAGGGGGAAGGGAAAACTAATGCCCTAATAGAAGACCTGAGGTCCTGAGGAGCTGAGCGTTTGCTGAGGGATTTTGGGACTTGGATTGTACCTTTTTTCTTCTGAAGATTATCTTATGAGGACTGTACCTTTTTCTTTTGAAGACTATATTAAGAGGGCTGTACCTCTTGTTTTGAAGAATATATTATGATTTTTGGTATGATATGAAATTGCCTTGATAATAAAATACTTTGGCCCTGAGTCCCAGTATCAGCAGCATTCTGTCCTGGAACCCTGGGAGCCCCGCAGGCTTGCTGGCTCTACCCAAGAGGAAGAAGCAGACCCCCCATTTACACAAAAAAAAAATGATGTAACAGATGATCAAAGATCTTACCATAACATCTGCAAAACATAAACACTGGAGTATGAGAAGCCTGTTATACACAAAGCAATAAGACCATACAGAGCAGAAGGCTGCACGGGAACGGGGACAGCGGGAATTCCGTGGGGATCCCCTTTAGGTCCGTGGGATCCTGTGAGGATGGACCCGGATCCTGTGGAACCACAACGGTAACCCACCTACGCTTTCCCTCTCCTCACAAACCTGAAGTCACCCTGGTGGTCTAATGGCTTGCTTCAGGGCAGGAAAGATCCCCACTCTTTTCTGCCCACCACCGCTGATCTGTCTCACTGCCGTCACTTGTTTAAAATGGCTACCAAGATTTCAAGTGGCAGCCTCACAAGACTTCAGTGGAAGTCTTGCGAGGCCACCGCTTGTAGTCTTAGCAGCCATTTTAAACAAGTGGCGGCAGCGAGACGGATCAGTGGGCAGTAAAAAGTGGGGATCTTTACTGCCCTGAAGCAAGCCACCAGGGTGACTTCAGGTATGTGTGGGGAGGGCACCAAGGGCTGGAGGTGAGGAGGATGCAGAGTGTGGGAGCAGGGAAGAGGGGAAAATGGGGCAAGAAGGTTAGATTGAGAACAGATGGTATGAGGCTACCTAGCCCAATGGATTGAAGTCAGTAGGCGAAGATTGCCGTCACAGTGGTTCAACCAAAACAACAGCAAACATTATAGAAAACAATAGCAAAAGAATTTTTAGAAATAAGGGATTGCCTATGTGTGGTCCACCTGTGAAAAGTCAAAAGCTGTTCCAGTTGGTAGGAAATGCCTTAAAAGGTGGAGGACAAAAAAAAATTTTTTTTTTTAACTTTTTTGACAGCTTTTTAATTTATTTGAAAGCTTCACATATATAGATGTAAAGATCGTGAAATAAAAACCAAATATCACTAAAACAGCTTCATAAATGATTACTGGTAGAAACAGCACTAATAACAGCTCGTGATTTAGCTTGCTCTTTAAAATGCTTATAAGTTTTAACTTTCTATAGTGGCTGCCTCTCCCAAAGACATACACCTTTCTAAACAAAGGGTAGTCCTTCCCAGCTACGTATGGGAGACGGGGAGGAAGGAGGGAGGGACTCGGGGACACCAGAGTTTAACACCCCCAGAGGCTGTAAAGAAAAGAAACAAGAAAGGAAAAGAAATTCCTGCCTGACCAGCGTCTAACAGAGAATTCCTAGGCACAGAAGAAGAGGTAGCACAGTTGTTCTTATTATTAACCTCTAAAAGAGAAAGAAAGAGACTAAAGGGCTCGCTTCCTACCTGCTGGGAGACTGAGAAAATACTGAGGCTAAGGTCACATGGCCAGGGCTCCTATTGGCTCTCTAGAGTCAGAGTTTTTTTCTCAGTCTCCACCTGCTGGTAGACGAGCACAACCTATCAGTCCAATCCTGGTCCGGTCCGGAGGGACGCTAAGGAAACAGCACTAATAAAGGCTGTGTTTTGTGCACATGTTTCTACACTGTTCTATACAATACAGTAATATATGGCCAGATTTCAGTGAGAATATCCTTTTAACGGACGGGTTCATCTTAACTGTTGTAATCTGCTTTGGGAAGCCTGGTGTTATAAAGATTGCAAGTAAAATTAAACTCTCTTTTCATTGGGGCACATGAAATCACAATTCTGTTTTGAGCATGTTTCAGGGACAAGTGGTTTTCATAAGTCAAAATAATAAAAATAAATATTTCATGCAGATCTCTTTCTTGGTGGGGAGGGGAAGCAAGGTGACTGCGGTGCGGCGGAGGGCTGGGATGAAGGAGATTACTTGTGGTGGGGATGGGTTAGATTTCTATCCCCGTGCAACTCTCTAATACATAGTTGCTAAGTGCTTTTAAAGTTTCTGATACTTGATTTTGTTTCGCCCTCAATAGAAGGAGACAACACAAAGCAGCTCTAAAGAAGAATAAGGAACACAAGCATGGAAGAAATCAAAATGGCAAGGTGGTCAAAACTCGTTACTCAGTTTCCTATGGCTCCAGTTAGGCACCTATGGATGCTCATACGGCTTGCCATGCACAATATCCAAGAAATGGGGAAGTACTGAGCCTAACTCCTGAAGGAGCTTGAGGTTATCACTCAGCTCAGGCAGTAGAACCCCTTCACCGCAACCACAGATGCAGTTGGAGAGCGATGTGCAAATTGCTGAGGTGGCACTCATGGATCACCAAAAGATTGATTGGGTAGAACAAGACGATGCTGCTTAAGATGAAACAGATGTTTAAATATTCTTTTCCAGAGAAGAATAAGCAAAAGAACTAGAGAACATGAGTTGAGGTTACAAAGGGGTTGACTCCGAAGTAATATTATGAAATACCTTTTCACAGAAAGAGTGGTGATGTCTGGAATGCCCTCCTACAAGAGGAGGTGGAGAGGAATACAGTAACAAAACTCAAAAATGTGCAGTATAAGTACAAAGGATTCCTAAATGGAAAGAGGATGAAATCAAAACAACTTAGCTGCGCTTAAACATCAAATCAAGTAGTTGGGAACTAAGGCTAGTGCCCGGCAAACTTCTATATATCGTGCCCAACTCTGTGCGAGCATCAGAGATGTGTGCAAATAAATTGATTAATGAGCTCGTAAACACCAATAATTGGGTGCTAACCAACAATTATTGACAGTCTCAGAAATTTATGCACGCATTTCGCTGTGTGCTATTCTATAAAGCACGGTGCCTAATTTCAATCACATAGATATTAAAAGGAGGCGTGGCCGGGGGGGGGGGGGCGCGTTCCAAACAGTTATACATGGATTTACAGAATTCGCCCGAAGCACGCCTAAGTTGGGCGCTGGCATTTACACCTACTTTTAGCAAATGTAAGTAGGGCGCCCAAAAGTCAAGCACCAGATCCAAGCCAAATGCTATTCTATAACTGGTGTGCTCCGTTTATAGAACAACGCTTAGTACTCAATTTTTTCGGCACCATATATTGAATTGCCTCCTCTATATCCCAATTATGGCTACATCTGGTTGGCTGGAGTGGGCTTTGATGGTAACTCCAGTACTTGAATATTAAGCTAGTGCTGGGCAAGCTTCTCAGGTCTGTGCCCTGAAAATGGCAAGGACAGATGACTGGATGGACCATGCAGGTCTTTATTTGCCATTACTTACTATGTTACTATGTAACAGTATAAAATTGAGAGCGCAGCAGCTCACCAGGGAACTCCCATGCTGGTATATGGTCTAGCAACGAAACAAGCTGGCACAAAAATTCCTGTTAAGTTTTCAGCTTTCCTCCCAAAGGTGGTATCCGGGTCTGTTGGACTGGCTCCTAGGCAATCTGGAGCCAGGCAGATCATTTTGGAAGATAATGGAAGGGTACTATAACAAATCAAGGCAACTCTTCAGGACTCTGACTTCAACCTCTGAATTTACTAAAAAAGCAATGCCTAAGCTGGGAGATCATAAAAGTAGGATGGGAGTTGTTGAATATGTGTTGAAGACCAGTAAGCCAGAAGAGACTAGGGTGTCTAAATTTTTATATGCCATCTGGGAAATAGGATGAGCCTAACTTTTTTCTTACATTTGTACCCCGCGCTTTCCCACTCATAGCAGGTTCAATGCAGCTTACATATTATATACAGGTACTTATTTGTACCTGGGGCAATGGAGGGTTAAGTGACTTGCCGAGTCACAAGGAGCTGCCTGTGCCTGCAGTGGGAATCGAACCCAGTTCCCCAGGACCAAAGTCCACCACTCTAACTAATAGGCCACTTCTCCACTCGATGAGGAAGGAGCTATGGATACCATAGTATATAAATTGCTAATTTTCAAAAATTTTTCTTTAAACTGATAGAAGATTACCTTGGTTTCAGAGGTGACTACGGGCATGCAGACTCTGACAACTGAGGCCAAAAGTAGCTACTCTTGGCGCCACTCTCTTCTTGAGATTTCTGTGCAAATGTGTATTCAACTTCAAGGGAACAAATTTACCTTTGTGGATCCACTACATTTAAGATATTTTCTGGTAGATAAGGGCTCTTCAGATTTAATGTTTTTTTTTCTTGTAGCAACTGAATCAATTTTTTTGTGAGAAGGGTGGGGTTAAATGGTAGTATATGTCAGTAGGCTGTAAGTACATAGTTCAGTGGTTCCCAAACCTGATCCTGGAGGCATCCCAACCAGTCAGGTTTTCAGGATATCCACAATGAATATTCATATTAACCGTATCTGTACAATCAACTAATGGCTTCTTCACAGATAATACTAAAAATTGTTGATTTTATTACTATATACCATAATAATCTATTAAATATTCAAATCATGAAAAAGTGTAATAACGGTGGCTCAGTATATCCCCATATTGCCCCACTCGATAATGATGGTAACAGATGAAGATCACTGCACCAACAGCGCTAAACATCAAAGAAAAAAGATAATAGATGTACTTATATTGAATGATGCACTATTGGTATTTAGTAAAATAATCAACAATTTTTAGTATTATCAATGAATATTCATGAGATAGATTTGCATGCAGTGAACATGAATATTCATTGCGGATATCCTGAAAACCTGACTGGCTAGGGTGCCTCCAGGACCAGGTTTGGGAACCACTGACATGGTTTCTTTTGTTTCTCTATCGTTTTTAGCTTCCCTTACAGTGAACTATAGACATCAATGGACAGGTGTCCTCTGACTTTGTTCTTGTGTATTTTAAGAGAAATTGTTTATCTTTTTTTAGAAGGAATATTTGAAATTGTGTAAATAAAAACGTCAATTTAAAAAAAGGAAAACTTATATTCTCACCTGATAATTTTCTTTCCTTTAATCATACCACACCAGTCCTCTGAACGGTACAAGTTGCTCATCTACAGTAACATTAGTACTAGGATTGTAAAGTTTTGTGCAATTTTTGATAAATATGTTCCAGATATAACTGATAGGGGCTAATTTGTCTGTTTCAAACCTCGCTGCACGAGTTCGCTTATCATCAAAGCGAATGATCCTTCTAATTTCCTCATATCTGCCCACTGACATTGTCGCCTTATAGTGTGGATCAGAAAGTGGGTCCAGAAATAATTCTCGTATTGGGACATCATACGATTTTTGACTCCCTGCCAGCAGGAAAAGTCCAATATATGCATAAAGTTCCTCTTTCGAGATATTTTTCCAGGACTTATTTTTTGCTGAAGCGATACGTCTTCCTTCTAGGTTTGAACATAATAGGACCTCTTCTGCAATATTGTCAGAAAAATAAGTACAGAATACATCTTTAGGGGTAAAGTAACTGGGACTTCCCACAGCTCCTTGAGCCTGTCTCACAACATTGTGTATTGGAGTACGTCCGACTAATGTAGGATTACTGTCCCAAAAAACATTCGTTTTGGATGTTCTACTTATCACTTCTTGAGGATCCACTAGATTCACTTCTTCATCATCAGAAGAATCACTGGATGAGGATGTTTGATTAGCTGGTGGCAGATATTCTTCATCAGACAAAGATAGTTCACTTTCATCATCGCTTTGAAACATAATCGCTTCAATCTCTTGGTCAGTCAGACACTTGGAGGAAGACTGTGCCATTGCTGACTAGATGTTAGAAAATGAAACAGATTTCCTCTTCAGCAATTAGCTCACAGTGTATACTGTCCTCAGTGTTCAGAGGACCTGAGGTGATGTCATGGCCTTATCACTCCCTCCAAAAATCACATGACATCCTCACATGTTATTATCCACACCCTGGCCCCTCCACCAGCATTACTGAGTACAAATAAAGTAACTTGAGACACAAACACTTCTGAGAACATGATAAAAACAGCGGGGGCCTAAAAGGCCCCCAATTAGTACAGATGTAGTTTTCACCAAACAAGCATTGTTACACCATAATGCCTATGAAAAAAAATTATATGAACAACTGGATATTATCAACAATGACATACTTGAGTAATACCTTGAGTTTCAAAATTCTAACTAAAGTAATTTTGCAGATAATAGCAAAAATGTAAGCATGGGGGCCTAAAAGGCCCCCAATATGCGTTCTAGGGTTAAAGTATGCACATTAGTCCACAAAATCATTCACGGTGAAGCCCCAGCCTACATGTCTGACTTAATAGACCTACCACCCAGAAACGCTAAAAGATCATCCAGAACATTCCTCAACCTCCACTTCCCTAATTGCAAAGGCATAAAATAGAAAGCGCTGCACGCATCAACCTTTTCCTATATGAGCACGCAATTCTGGAATACACTACCACGCAACCTGAAAACGATCTACGAACTAACCAACTTCCGCAAATTATTGAAAACTCATCTCTTTGATAAAATTTATTGAAAGGATCAAAACACATGAAGTCCACACACACTGTTAGTAATGCATCAATACATTCTCTTCGGAATTCTCATCCCCCTTTAATTTTACCACATTTATAGCTTACTCACAGAAAAATGGTATACCGAATGTTCTCCTACTATTGTTTTGTTGCCCTATCAGTTTCCCGTTGTTTCTTTCCATTGTTCTTTCCCTCAACGATACTCTTTGTCTTCGCATAATTCCTCACAATGTAATCCATAACCGAGTTGTAACAAATTGTATTTCCATCATCCACAATGTATTGTAAACCACACTGAACCTGCAAATAGGTGGGAAAATGTGGGATACAAATGCAATAAATAAATAATAAATAAAGCAGCAAAAGATACTCATGCCAAAAGGACCCCCCCCCCCCCTTTGGAAGGAAGGCAACAGTCGTATCCGAGCAACAAGGAAAAGAACTGTCTCTCCTAGACCAGGATCCACTTCTCTGAACCCTGGCAGGACGAAGACTAACTCCCAAACCTGCCGGTCTGCCTTGAGTTCAAGATGGTCAGAGGAAGCAACCCTAACGAGTACTAGGAGTACGCAACCCAAAACAGTGCGCCACACTTCATAGAAGAAAGGAAGCAAGGCCCAGGAACCACCCAGACCCGCACCTAGTGAAAGAATCAAACTCCACAGAACAAGGAGAGACTCCAGAGTCGAGAGAACCAATTAACTGGAGCGCTAGTCTCTCCAGAACCATGAAGAAAAGGGCAGCAGCATACCAAGATACAACCGTAGAAAGAGAGTACTCCTCAATCAGCTCGCTCTGGACTTAGGGATGAAAGAACAGAGCCAAGAGAACAAAAGGAGACAAAAAGAAAGTCGAGAGCCACACTGTGGCGAAAAGACCCCCAAGGTGCCAAGTAGCCACAAAAGGAGCAGAGATGAATTCAAACTCCAGCAATGGAAAAGCTTCTCGCCAGCCACCAAGAGGCAACAGCAAGAAAAGGTAGCACAGGAATGGTAGCTAACAGGAGACAAGACAGCCTTGTCTAGCAATCTAAACTGTGGTATGCCACAGCTGCCGAGAAGTTACTGTATCTAACCCGCAGAAAAGAGCTGGGGTTGACCGACAAGGTGAAACAGTGCTCAACAGGCAAAGGTGAAAATACTCTTCTCCACAGTCAGAGACTGAACTGTCCTCAAGGGACAGAAACGAAGCTGCGCTCATCAGGCAGAGTAGGATCTGTGCTCAACGAGAACAAATGGATTTGCACTCAAAGTACACAAACTGAGCCACACACCACGGGCAGAGAAACAGTTGCACACCTCTGGGAAAGATAGAAATGCACTGAACAAGTAGATAAGCTGAGAGTAACAGACAGAGGATGAGCAATGCTTCCTACACAGACACGAAGCTGTGTAACACCTGCAGTCACAGAGCTGTGCTCCACACACCACCCTGGAACTTCGCCCAATTTGCAGAGAAGAGTTGTGCTAAACACACAGAGATGGAGCTACACTCAACAGGTGGTGGAGCCGCGCTCTGCACGCAGACAGGGAGCTGTGTTCCACACACAAAGAGAGCCGCGTTCTACACGCAGACACAGGACTGCACCCCACACTGAGACCTGCAGAGAAAGAACTGCACTCAACATGTAACAATGGACCTGTGTTCAACATGCAGAGATGAAAGGTTGCAGAATAAGCAGCGAAGGAACTTCACTAAACATGCCATGATAGAGTTGACCTCAACATACAGTGATGGAGCTAAAGCCAACCTGGAACTGTGGAACTGTGATCAACATGCAGCGATGGAGCCGCGCCCAACATGGAATAATGAAGCTGTGCTCAACATGCAGCGATGGAGCCGCGCTCAACATGGAATAATGAAGCTGTGCTCAACATGCAGCGATGGAGCCGCGCTCAACAAGCAAAATGCATAGATGGAGACCCAGGGAAGAGCCAGAGAAGAAAGTGCTGCCAGGAGGTCAACAGGAATGGAGCACAACTTGTGGAAATGCAGACCTGGCGCAGCACTCCCCTGGCCCAGAGGGATTAAAACTACAAGAAGAGAAAGCCCCATGCCCCAAGAGACACTCTCGGCCCCCAAGAGGTCTGAGCCACAATGGCCGCCCTCCTAGGCAACCAATACGGAGCAGCAGTCAACGTAGAGAAAGAACTACCGCCAAGAGGAAGGTAAGCATCACAGATCTGGAATCCTCAGACCATAGGGAGCAAAATGCAGCCATAAGGCAGTGAGAAGAAACAACTCTCGCCAGGCCAGGAACAAAGAGGAAGCTGGCCACTAACACCAAACTGAGGAAAAACCAGCTAAGGGAGAGAAACTCCAGACCTAGAAAAGAGCCACTTCCCTGCAGAAAAGTAGAGAAAAGCGCAGAGCTAAGAGGCGATAATCCAGATGCACAGCAATACATCTGCTCAGCAGGAAAGAACTGCGACCCTTACAGAAAAAGGAAGGAGTGCCAAATGTGCCAGGAGCAAGGCGCCTGAAACTAGAAAAGGCAAAATCTGCCTTTGCCAGGCTAAAACTCCAGCCCGAAAGCAAGGGAAGCAAGGAAGCGCTGTGGCAAACTAGTCCTAAAAAGGGACATTCCCATAAAGAGACACTGAACTAAGTCCAAGCAAAAGACTGGCAACAATGGCGCTCCCGAGGGTACTCAGAAGAGGGATGTGAGCTAGACGTTGCACACCAAGGGCAACTCGGACCCCCGCCAAAAGGAATGTACCCTGCAGACAAACCAGAGCAGACAGGAGGGATCCATGGGGATGAGAGAACCAGAAGCTCCCTAAAGAAGGGAGGAAAAACTGCTGCCAATAGCAGGGGCGTCTCAAGCAAGATGCCTGAAGCAGCAGAGACCGGACGGTCTGAAAAAGAACTGACCAACAGCCACGTAAGGCTGACAGGAATGAAAAAAATAGCCCTGGACTAAAAAGACAGAGCCTGCAGCCAAACAGAGCCAGCGAGAGACTTCCTCCACTTTGAAAATGGCACACTAAGACCTCCGAACCGCAAAGGTGCAAGTTCAAGCAACAGGGCTGCCCTCTGAACCAGCCGCCATCTAGGACCGTGAAGAGGAGAAAAAAAAACAACTGAGTTTCGTGATCGTGATCCAGACACAAGCCGTGCCCCACAAAAAAAAACAAAGAAACTGGTACCAGCTCGGAAGGGTCCAAGATCAGAATCAGACGCTGGCCAGCGAAATTCAAAGAAACTTCACAAGTGGACCCCTAGAATACATTGCCAAAGGTGGGAAAATAAATCAGGTAACAGGCAAGAGAAAGAAGAAAAAACAAAGTTTCTTCTTCTTTTTTTTTTTTTTAAACAGGAATAAATAAAGGTTTACCTCAGAGAGAGAAAAAGGCAAAACAAAGTTTCTTCTTTTTTTTTTTTTTTTTTTTTTAAATAACCTTCTTTACTAGTGACAGGAATAAATAAAGGCTTACCTCAGAGGCAGAAATTCAGATATACCCACCACCACAGAAGAGAAGAACCCCACAGGGGAGACAAGTTACTCCATGCCACAATCAACCATCACCCTGCTACAAAAAACAGCCGGGGGGGGGGGAGGGGAGGGAACCAGGGTCACTGGATATCACCCTAGCTGGCAGATGAGGAACTCAGAACCACTGAGAATCATCTAAAACTAGCCCCTAACACGGCTACCAGCACACCCCTGGCTCCACTGTCACCAGAAGAATCTGGGACAGGAGCTACCAGCCAGCAATCCAGAGCAGCTGCATCATCCGCTAGGAGACAGAGAAAATACTGAACATTCCAGGCTGAATGATACCCTTAAGGGGCAGTTTACTTGGAACTATTTTCTCTGTCTCCTTCCGCTGGTAGATGGACACAACCCATTAGTCTGGACTGGTCTGGTATAGATGACAAATTCAAAATTTTACATTTACTAAAACAGAAAATATTTAATTCCATCATTATAATGATGCAGTAGAAAAACTTTCAGATTATGTAACCTTGAACAGTCAAGTAACTATTCTCATCAGGTAAAACTTAGCAATCAAATTAGCTATTCTGGACTTATGAAAAGCTTAACAGTCAAATAATTCCATGTACAAATTACATTGTCAAACTGATGAAAGCAGGGTAAAATTATTCCAGCTTATGCAACATACAGGAGTACAAAAGCCAAAGAACGGAATGAAATGCTTTAGCCATGTGTGTGTGACTATGGCAACAAAAGTCCCTTCAAATATAACATGGAAAAATTTTTTACCTGGTGAGAAAATTGTTCAGACATTTTTTCTTTGTTTACTGTAAATTTTCCTGATATTTTATAGTGTTTCAGCTGTAACTTCATATAAGATGGTAAGGAAAATAAAGAATCACATACACCTTCCTGCCATTTGACCAGACCTATGGAGAAGAACAGAACTACATGGTAACATGACAGCAGAAAATAAATCAAGAATAACTGTTTGTAAATTGCTTTCCAGAACTGGAATTAAAAAAAAACAGCCCTTCATTTTCTTCAGGCACCATTGTCCAGAACAGGAATGGCAAATATCCACTAGGGCCTTCCAACAAACTTGTGCTGTTACATACATTAATGTAAAGTTATCTTCCAAAAAAAGAAACTGTATAACTTACAATGACCATACAGAATGATTTGCTAAAACATGTCGCCAGTTCAGGGGGGTAATTCTAATCAGGAGCTACCTAGACTGAGGCAGTAATTATGTGCGCAAATACTGGTATTTTAGTCATTTACACATATATGTAAACAGATATGTCTGTAAATGACAATATTCCAGCTACGCACTATTCTTTATGTGCCTGAATGCGACAGTACATATTTTAGAGACAGGCATTCACATGGGTGGACTGCACAATTATGTGCACAAATTATAGCATTCTTTGGCAATGTAGACACAAGCATTTACACCAGTTCTGTATCTAATGCACTATGAAGGAAACTGGGTGCCTTCTTTCCTTTATAAAATAGGCATCTCTTTTTAGAATTACCTTCCACATGTTGGGCCCATAGCCAGAATTTTTTTTAACTCGTCACGTGTGTTTTATGAGAGACAAGAGTAATCATGCAATCATCAGCAATAATGAACCCATAATAGTAATAAGTAGAAAACACAGCCATTTATTATGGGTCCCTTTCACCAAGCAGCGGTAAAAGGGACCCTGCAGTGGCATCGGCTCATGGGTTTGCCACATGCCGAGGCCTCCCCCTTTACTGCCGCCCAGAAAAATGAAACTCCGAGCAGGGAACAAAAAGGGCCATGTGGTAAGTGAAACACTTGCCACGCGGACATTTCCTGGGGGAGCCCTTACCGCCACCTGTTTAGGAGGTGGTAAGGGCTCCCACAGTACCCTGGCGGTAACAAGGCAGCACCTGATTACTGCCAAATAAGCCCCGGCACAATTTTTTTTTTTTTTAAACACGACATGCCAGAAATGGCACAATTGGGGGCAGAAGCCCAGCAGCAGTGCCAGATTTGTGCACAGAAATGCATACTGCCGCTTTCTAAAAGGGGCCCTTCATCTTGAAAAACAGCCATTTGTCTTGAAATTTGAAGGATAAACAACAAAAAAATCCTCATCGCACAGCAACATTTATCTCCATGAAATGACAAACCCTATATCCCAAAAACAGATTAACCGGAAGCAAGTACCAAAATAATTAAGACACAACAGTAAAAATAAAATGAGTGAGACTAAATTAAGTCTCTAATCGGTAAATTTTCTGTGAAGGTAATAAGCAAAATCTTTTAAAACTCTAGCTACAGTGCTGCATATATATAACATTGACCACCACCCACTATTTATATAACAATGATATTCAGCTACTATGAGGCATATTTTCAAAGCACTTTGGGAGGCAAAGTTCCATAGGTTTCTATGGAACTTTGGGAGGCTAAGTGCTTTGAAAATGAGTCTCTATATAAACTAGCAGTTCAATATTTAAACTTGCTGAAGCAAGTACAGTACAGTCTTGATTATCCAACCATCCAGTATATCTGACAGACCCCAGTGACGTCATCACCTCACCGTTAAGAAGCATGCGTCTTCTCTTTCCGTTTTCTTGCATAGACAGAAGGAAGTTTTGCATCTGAGACAGTATTGACCTCGGTGACCCTGCTTTCACCGCAAAACAGCATTGTTGTGACCCGGGACCCTTTTACTACGCAGTGAGTTTTACGCTTTTTCTGCAACATTTTTAACAGGTACGTAATACTAGTGTACTGTATTTTTATTCTACCTCTTCAGATCTGTAGAAGACAATTTATGAAATGGTCAGTCAAAAGAGGAAAACAGTTGCTTTGTCTATAGAGCAGAAATTTGACGCTTTAAAAAGAACTGACAAGGGTGAATCCAACCAAAATGGCAACAGACCTAGAAGTGGGGAGAGTAACAGTTCTTGACTGGAAAAGGCAACACAATGAGCTGGAGAAATGGCCTCAACTTGTGCCTCTACTTTTTCATTAGACACTAGAAAAACTATGAAAACGAAGGTGCGCAAAGCCTTATTCCTGTGGTTCACACAGCAAAGAGAAAAGGGCATACATATATCAGAACCTATACTGCAAGAGAAAGCCCTGTTTTTTTCAATTTCACTGCTAGTACCGAATGGCTTGATTGTTGGAAAAAAGATATGGAATAAGGCAGTTCTACGTTGCTGGGGAAAAGTTGTCAATGAACTCTGAAGTATCTGTCACATTCAAAGTGAAACTTCAGCAGCTCCTTAAAATGGAAAAAGGTGTATCAAGGAACCAGATATACAACTGTGATGAACTTGGGTTACATTTTAAAATGTTGCCACGAAGAATTCTTGCATCATGGCTCGAAGCCTCGACTCCAGGTTAAAAACAGAATAAAGAAAGAGTGACTATTCTAGCCTGTAGCAATACAACTGGTAAGGTAAAATTGTGTCTTACCGGATATTTTCTTTCCTTTAGTCGTAGTAGATCAATCGCAGAACTGGTGGGTTGTATCCGTCTATCAGCAGGTGAAGCTAGAGATAGCCAAACTGAAGGCGTTGATAGCAGACGGCCAGTCCCTCTCTGTTAGTATATGTCTTATCCAAAGAATTAGGAAAAAAACTGAAGAATGCAATAACAATCAACTAAGATTTAACCTAAGTATACATAACAGGATGGACTCGTCCCGAGCATCACTCTGATATGTGTCTAGCATCAGTGCTTCTTCTGCTTTTATGTTTTTTCTTTATTTTTTCTAATGTGCAACTAAAAAGAAGCCACAGCCCCCCAAAAAACGAAACACCGGGCGATCAGCAAGACAAAGGAGCAATCGCGGCGGCCAAAGAAAACAGGATGGGATCCTGGATTCATCTTCTGCAACTAAGGCCCCGATGCATGAAAGTAACGTCCACAGTAGAAGTTACAGATTTTGAAAAAACAACCAATCATGAAAAGAAATTGCATGCAAATGAGCCGCACGGTAATCCAATGGTAAACGCATGAAAGTCTCCCTAACCTGTTGAAATCCACAGTAGTGAGGTTGCAAACATATGTACAATAGCCATTCGCTAAATACACGGCAAGCGCTGCAGATGTTGTATGCATGTCTAAAAAGATCACATCATAGAAGTGTGTCCAAAGACATGTGAAATATATGTCACACATAAGCATAACCTTATAGGCCCAGCCTGTGCGCGGTTTTTCGGCCGCTCTGCTGATGGTTGCTGTGCCATGCTGTGTTATTACACGTTGCTTTGCATCGCTTTTTTCTGTGTGCTTTCACATTTTTGTTGGCATGTAACGTTTTCATGTTTCTCGGCAGTTGAGGGACTAAGGGGCAGGATGGAGAGGGGCAGGGGGAAGAGGCGCTTCTCATTTGTTACAATAAGCTGTGCCAGCCACAGCACATCCATGTCAGAGAAGTTGGACTTTCGGCCACGGGGACCAAGCTGCGCAGCCATACCTTCTCCAACAAGGATGTGTACGCACACATGAATAACACGTCAATGACAGCACTTACGCACGCACTTTATGGACGTGCTTATGTTGGCAGCAGATGACAGCTCCTGAGCCCCCGTAAAGCGAAGATACTTACCTGTAGCAGGTATTCTCTGAGGACAGCAGGCTTCACATTCTCACAAGTGGGGTAGATGATCCGTGTCGCCCAGGATTTGGCACATTAGCCAGCAAGAAAAAAAGTTTTGAGAGCCTTCTGGGGCGCGAGCCACGTCCCACCCCAAATGCATGGAGCGCCTTCCCACCCACAGCACATCCGCTGCTGTTCAGTTTAATACACTAGCATAAAAATAAAAAAAGTACAAAAAAACAACTCCAGGATTGTGAAAATATGAAGCTGGCTGTCCTCGGAGAATACCTGCTACAGGTAAGTATCTTTGCTTTCTTCGAGGACAAGCAGGCTTACCATTCTCACAAGTGGGGAATCCCTAGCAACCAGGCTCACCCAAAACAATAAACAATGGTCAACTGGGCCTCACAACAGCGAGGATGTAACGCAGATCAACCTGAAACTATATACATCTAGATGAGGGTGCAGCCTGGAACAGGACAAAACAGGCCTATGAGGGTGGAGTTGGATTCTAGACCCCAAATAGATTCTGCAATACTGACTGCAAAAACCGACTGTTACATCAGGTAGCCTGCTCAAGGCAGTAATGAGACGTGACTGTTACATCAGGTAGCCTGCTCAAGGCAGTAATGAGATGTGACTGTGTGGACTGAAGACCATGTTGCAGCCTTGCAAATCTCTTCAATGGAGGCGGACTTCAAGTGGGCTACCAACACAGCTATGGCTGTAACATTATGAGCCGTGACATGACCGTCTAAAGTCTGCCCCACTTGGGCATAAGCGAAGGAAATGCAACCTTCTAGCCAATTAGAAATGGTGTATTTACTGATGGCGACCCCCCCCCTCCCCCTTCTGTTGGGATCAAAAGAAACAAACAACTGGGCAGACTGTCTGAAGGGCTTCGGTCACTCAATGTAAAAGGCCAATGTTCTTTTGCAGTCCAAGGTGTGCAAACTGTTTTCGCCAGGATGGGCATGAGGACGGGAAAAAAAAGTTGGCAAGACAATCGACTGGTTCAGACGGAACTCCGACACCACGAACTTAGGGTGCGTGCGAAGGACTACTCTGTTGTGATGAAACTTAGTATAAGGTGTATCCACTACTAAGGCCTGAAGCTCACTGACTCTACGAGCTGAAGTAACAGCCACCAAGAAAACGACCTTCCAGGTCTAATACTTCAGATGGCAGGAATTCTGTGACTCAAAAGGAGCTTTCATCAGCTGGGTGAGAATGACATTGAGATCCCATGACACTGGTGGAGGTTTGACTGGGGGCTTTGACAAAAGCAAACCTCTCATGAAGAGAACAACTAAAGGCTGTCCAGAGATAGGCTTACCTTCTACACGCTGATGATAAGCACTAATAGCACTAAGGTGAACCCTTACAGAGTTGGTCTTAAGACCAGACTCTGATAAGTGTAGAAGATATACAAGCAGGGTCTGTGTAGGACAAGAAAGGGTTTCTAGGGCCTTGCTGTCACACCAGACGACAACCCTCCTCCTCTTAGTGGAATCTTTCCTGGAAGCCAGCAAGACCCGGGAGATACCCTCCGAAAGACCCAAGGAAGCAAAAGATTGGAGGTTGGGATGTAGAAGTGACCCCTCGTTCTGTGTGATGAGGGTCAGAAAACACTCCAATCTCTACGGTTCTTCAGAGAACAATTCCAGAAGAAGGGGGAACCAAATCTGACATGGCTAGTAGGGCGCAATCAGAATCACAGTTCCGTGGTCTTGCTTGAGTTTCAACAAAGGCTTTCCCACTAGAGGTATGGGAGGATATGCATACAGAAGACCTGTCCCCCAAAGAAGAAGGAAGGCATCCGATGCTAGTCTGTCGTGGGCCTGAAGCCTGGAACAGAACTGAGGTACCTTGTGGTTGAGCTGAGTGGCAAAAAGATCCACAGAGTGGGTGTCCTAGGCTCAGAAGAGCTTGCGGTCTATGCCCATGTTTAGAGACCACTCGTGAGGTTGATTATCCTGCTCAGTCTGTCGGCCAGGCCATTGTTTACGCCTGCCAGGTTAAGTTGCTTGGAGAAACATGCCATGACAGTGTGCCCAAAGCCACATCTGGACGGCTTCCTAACACAGAGGGCAAGATCCAGTGCCCCCCTGCTTGTTGGTGTAATGCATCGCTACCTGATTGTTTGAATTAGGACAATTTGATTTAACAGCTGATCTCTGAAAGCCTATACAGCGTTCCAGATCACTCGAAGCTCCAGGAGATTTATCTTAAGATTCGTTTCCTGAGGGACCAAACTCCTTGGGTGTGAAGCCCATCTACATGACCTCCCTACCCCAGAAGAGATGCACCCATCGTCAGCACTTTTTGCGGCTGAGGAATTTGGAATGGTAGTCCCAAGGTCAGATTGGATCCAATTATCCAACATTAAAGAGAGCGCATAAGCTCCGGGGACACTCGGATGACATCTTCCAGACTCCCCGAGGCTTGATACCACTGAGAAGCTAGGGTCCATTGAGCAGATCTCATGTGAAGACGTGCCATGGGTGTAACATATACTGTGGAAGCCATATGACCCAACAATCTCAACATCTGCCAAGCTGTAACCTGCTGTGATGTCCGAACCCTGGACGCAAGGGAGAGAAGGTTGTCCGCACGTGCCTCCGGGAAGGCTTGGACATTTTTCATATCGAGCAGGGCTCCTACGACTCCAATTGTTGAACTGGAGGGAGATGGGACTTTTGGTAGTTCATTATGAACCCTAGTAGTTCCAGCACCTGAATAGTCATCAGCACCAGCTCTTCACCAGCCAATCGTCAAGATAAGGGAACACATGTACTCCTAACCTGTGTAGCGACTCTGCGACTACCACTAGGCATTTCATAAAAACCCTGGGAGCTGAAGCGAGGCCAAAAGGCAGCACTCGGTACTGAAAGTGATGTGTTCCCAGCTGAAACCGAAGATACTTCCGGTGGGCTGGAAGTATCGGGATGTGTGTATATGCATCCTTCAAGTCCAGAGAGCATAGCCAATTGTTTTCCTGAATCATGGGAAGAAGGGTGTCCAGGGAAACCATCCTGAACTTTTCTCAGACTAGGAATTTGTTCACAGTCCTTAGGTCTAGATGGGACGCACCCCCCCCCCCCCCTTTTCTGCACAAGGAAGTATGTGGAATAGAATCCCTGCCCTTTTCCCCCCGGTGGAATGGGTTCAACCGCAGGGGCCTATAGAAGGGCGGAAAGTTCCTCTGCAAGTACCTGCTTGTGATGAGAAATGAATGAATGAGCTCTCGGTGGGCAAAATGGGGGTTTGGATGATAAATTGAGGGTGTATCCTAACCGGACTATTAAAAAAACCCACCGATTGTAGGTTATAAGAGGCCACGTTTGGTGAAAACATTTCAATCTTCCTCCAACTGGCAAGTCGTCCGACATGGACACTGACTGCGGCTATGCTCTGCTGGAGCCAGTCAAAAGCTCGTCTCTTGCTTCTGCTGGGGAGCAGCAGGGGATTGGGCACAAACTGCTGATGAGAACAAGCGCGCTGGGGCTGAGCCTGAACAGGCTGGCAAGCCGCAGGAGCATACCTACGCCTAGAAGGGGCTGCTAGCGAGGAAGAAACCTGCATGGGTACCAAGGAATCTACCTCTGAAACAGATGCCAATCGTCTGCATTTGAGGGCTGGATCAGCAACCTGAGAAGGCAGGATCTGCCTCAAATCCCCAGTGGGGCCCCCCGGACCCGCAATGGAGAGAGATTGAGGGAGACTGCGCTTCAGGACAAAGGTCTGATGCATAAGAATAAATTGCGGGGAAAAGAAATTCTCTGAAGACTCAGCTGCTGGAAGAACTCCCAGCAAAGATGCAGATGTTTCAGGCAGCCCAGACAAGGCCAGGAAGTCCGAGCCCCCCCCGGGAGGCCAGCACCGTTGGAGCCTCAGATGAGAAAGCAGCTGGACCTGCCAGCGCAATCGCAGCGCCAGACAAAATGTTGTTCGTGCCAAAAAGCTCCACGCAGAAAGATGCGCCATTAGCAGAGGCGAGCACTCCCTCACCCCCACTAATGTCCACGCACACCACGCTGCATAAGCCAGCCGCTGTCCATCATATCCCACCGTGGGAACAGCGCTTGACTGTTTCCACTGCCATCCATCTGCCGAAACCGAACCAGCACTCACCATGTCATGCAGTAATCCAGCAACAGCAGGATCTCCTAGCGGGAAGTCAGAAAACAAGCTGATTCCGTACAGGCTGCACAACAGCCCTGCCTGATTCAACTCTGCACTGTGAATTTCTCCCGAATTCACTTCACTGTCTGTTTGTTTTTTGGGTTGTTGTTTTTTTTAATTGTGAGGAAGGGAGCTTAGTTACAGACAATTCAGTCAGGAAAATGGAAGACAAAGGGAGAAGAGGAGCGAGGCAGGGACCCTGACCCCCCCCCCCCCCCCAGGTATGCCCCTAAAGATGGCACCACTAGCCAAACACCCCCTATCTCAACTGGCTAACAAGCCCAGGAGAACTCCCCAAGCAAACAAATCCAGGAGCTGGTAAAGAGCTGTCCACCACCTGCTGGAGATACAGATAAAGTAACTGAGAGAGAAGCTGGCCATCTGCTATCAATGCCTTCAGTTTGGCTATCTCTATCTGCACCTACTAGTAGATGGATACAACCCACCAGTTCCTAGATTCATCTGCTGCGGATGCTAAGGAAACATAAATTACCACTGATTTCATTGGGAAGTCAAAAAATCCTTGGGTCTTTAAAAAACATGGCTCCTGGCGCTTCCAGTGTCCTAAAGGAACCAGAACACCTGAATAGACAGACATTTTCCTTAACTGAATTTTCAAGGAATTTGTTCCATCAGTAGAAAACATCTTGAAAATGATAAACCTGCCTAGGAAAGCAATTTTTCTCTTGGATAATGCACCGTCTCATCCTAATGAGAACAAACTGAGAAGTGCTAACAGAGTGCTTTTTCTGCCTCCCAATGTCACATCATTGTGTCAGCCAATGGACCAGGGCCGTACTGGAAGCCTTAAAAAATATATACATCACCATAAGCTTCTTACAATGCTTGTTTGTGCAATGGATGAAGGGAAAGGAATGATTGAAGTTTTAAAGAGAGTGAACATCAAAGATGTTATCTACTGGATCGCTCAGTCATGGGATGAAATCGAACCTCCAACCCAGGAAAAATCATGGAGAAAGTTAATTTCTGAGAATGAAAATGAACACCTAGCAGCCAAGGAAGATCTCCTTCCTTTGTTACAGAAAATACCGGTCTGTGAGAATGCTTGTGAGGATAATATACAAGAATAGATGAAGGCACACGAGCAAGAAGAGCTAAATGACAATGATGTGATTGCTATGGTGAACAAGAATGGAGATGATGCCAATGAGGACACCTCAAATGAGGCTAAACATTCAATTGTAAAAGTTAGTCATAGTGAAGGCATCAAAGCAATTGAGGTTGCACTGGCAAATGTGGAAGAAGAGGAAATGACAGCTACTGATGTAATGTTATTGCAGCGAGAAAGAGAAGTATGGAAAACAAACAATCACAAAATTTTACAAAACAATTTAGCTTACCAGTTGAATTGCTACTAAGTATATAGTATAGTATTCTTTCTGATTGTGTTTTTACAGTTCTATAATGGTTTTATTTTACAGTATGTTTTAGCACTCCAATCGTGCTGCAGAACACGCTATAGTGCTGTAATAAAGAATTTTTGAAAATCACAAACTCTATGCCTTTGTTTATGCATTGTTTGAGGAGTTACCTTTGTTTTCAGTATTATCCGACTTTTCACTTATCTGATAAAAGGCCGGTCCCAGTTACGTCGGATAATCAAGACTGTACTATATGTACATACTCAGATATTCAGATAACAGAACATCAGCACTGAATATCCAGGTATGTTGCCAACTGCTGCCATTACCTAGGTAACAATGATAGTCAGCAAAAAAAAGAGGTCTCTCAACTTATACAGATACTGGCACTTAATATTTCATGCCCCTGGACCACCCTAGCACTATCTGGATAACACCAGGGCAATCTGCAATGATTTTCAGGAGTATTATCTGAATGCCGCTGAAAATCAGCTACTGGCCCCAGTTAATGGCATTTTTTCCAAATAGCAAGTACTGCTACCCTAATAAATGCTTTTATGCACAACACGTAAGTGTTTTACTTTTGGATTACTAAACAATATTGAGGGCAATCTCTAAAGTAATCTATCCATATATAACAACTGGATACTGCTGCTGTACTGATACGTGGATCCCAGCCTCGCTTGGGCACTATCCATACAGGGGCTGAATATTGATCTTGTAGGTTTATCTGTTAACATTTGAAAGTCCATTTGACAATATACAACCCCCACCAAGTTTGGAATCCAGAATATTTTTCTTATAATTAGACAAACCTGAGCTTTCCACAGACTTAGCTATGCAAATTCGACTAATCAAGGTTACAGAAAAGGCTGAATTAACATAAACTGTTTATGCTATGCAACAAAAATCATATTTCCAAATCTCACAAGATTAATAGAAGAGAAGCCCTTCATTAAAATTAAAACACTAGCAGAAAAATGTCCCTGAGCCAGGAACATGTATGTCAACCCATAAAAATAGCTCAGGCGTTCCTAACCAGTAGTGCCTTCACCCCCAAGGGGTGCAGGGAGAAGGGTCTTAAAGTCTGAGGTAATTTACTGAAACTTTCTAGGCAAAGTGAAGGTGGTTATTAAAACAGTTATTAGTAGCATAACTGTATACTATTGTAATTTTAGGACATGTAAGTGGCTAACAGCAACACATACCAGTAGTCACTTGTGGACATGTGGTTTAGAAGGGGGATGCAAGGGTTTCATTGATCAGGTAAAGTTATATGACAACCAAAAAAAAGTTAAGAACTCTTGATCTAGAGAAGCAGCTCTGTTGTATACTACCTCCAACTTCTGAAATACAAGAAATCTAAACTGGAAAAAAAGTTATTTACAAATCATAACAACTTAGTCATTCAGACCAACATGGAAATAATCAAGCTGATGTGCATGAGTTTTCAGGAACACAGTGATTAAGTCTTCAATTGGAATCCTTTCAAAATAGTATTTTAATTATTTCAGTCAAGGGCCTTCAGAGTGGTGGGGGGAGCTGGGCCATTTGTCTCAGGTCTCACACTGGAAAGGGACCTCCTTTGGAAAAATGTTTATTTTTTTTTAAATTAAAAAACACAAAATTAATTCAGCATCTTGATTTGTCCTTAATTACCATCAGGTTTATACACTTCTACAACTAAATATCAACCTCAACAGCTTCTGTATGTAGGGCTTTGTAACTTGCACTAGCCCATTCCCTCTGACCCAGGCCCCACTTTCTCCAACCAGTCGCAGAGATACCAAGTCACATGCATTTGACTGCCCTCAACACTCTCACAGCTCAAGCACTATTCTTCACACGGATTCAGCGACCAGGAGCCACTCCTCTCCCCTTCCCCACGGTCTATCATCTCTCCCTCTCTCTTCCACACGCCCCTATCCAGCATGTTTTTCCCCCCTCGTCTCCCAGTCCGCGGTCCAGTACCCGTCCTGCATTCTGAAACTCCCAGTCCCACCTTCCAACTCGTATTTGAAGTCACCCGAGATCGGCCTCAATGGGTTTCTTCTCCAGCGTCCCGCCACCTCTGACGCAACGTCTTTCCCTCGGCCGCATCCCGCCTTTCCGGAAGCAGGAAGTCGCATCAGAGGGGGCGCGACGCGGCCAAGGAGAAAAAAAGACGTTGCGTCAGAGGTGGTGGGACGCCGGAGGAAAAAAAACACACATAGTAGGGTCGGTTATGGGCGACCTGAAAAATAAGGGTGAAGGTAGGACACCAAGTGGGAAGTTTTCGAAAGAGAGAGTCGTATGTGGGTTGTTAATATTTGTTTCTTTTACTTTGCCTTTCACCACACTTGGAGACGTTGATACCTTGGATGGCTTCTACCTCGTTGACGTCCACCTGTTGGGGTTTGGCCGCGAGCTGCCTAAAAGGAAGGGCGCAGGACCCAAGCCGCGATTGGAGATAGGCCTTGCGCGTGATCTGCGAAGCGTCTCCAATATATATTACACCCAATTTTACACACGCACGGACTTGCATATGTACTACTTAATGGCTTTGAAGCTATAAATGCAATACCTTTTTATGCCCCGTAGCTATATTTTACTGTTGCGGTTTTGAAAAAGGATCTTCCCATTAATTACTTTGAATATAATTTCCTGAAGCATTTTCTGTGTGTGAGCCATGTTCTACCAGTGAAAATGACTTTTATTAAATTGTGTGGATGTATACGTATGTGTTAATACACTTGCCACAACAGGAAACACTTTCCAACAGAGGCTTTTGTACTTTCGTGTTCCAGAGATCTGCATTTGGGTGGAACTGTTTTATAGCTGTGTATTTTGTTTAAATCTGTTTTATTGACAACAACACATTGTTATTTATTTATTAGGATTTATTTACTGCCTTTTTTAAGGAATTCACCGAAGGCTGTGTACAGTAAAAAAAAAAAAAAATAGGTCAAACATGAGCAGTTGGTAATTAAAGTAGTAAAAATATTCAAATACAAAGTATGGCATGGTATACTACTTACAGTGTCAACACAAAACATAATAGAACATTTTAATTGATAGTGGCAAAGATGGAACATATAGATAGGTAAGAAGAGTTAGAAAGTAAGGTGATCAAAGAAAGTTGCACATGAGGTCAGAGAGATGGTTAAATACCATCTCAGCTTGGGTAGGAGTGGATAAACATGTCCCGCTGCAGTATGTGCAGCCCGTGTCACTCCTTGTGTGAGTGAGACTAACAAGTTAGTTACTTCTTCCCATTAAAGGCCTAGTTGAAGAGCCAAGCTTTCACCTGCTGCCTGAAGTAGAGATAGTTTTGTGTTAAGCGGAGCCTTTCAGGCAGTCCAGTCCAGAGCGTGGGGGGCTACTCCGTAGAAGGCTCGCTTACGGGTATTACATCGTGTAATGTCTTTTGGAGAGGGTGTGGTTAGTAATGGCCCTTGAGAGGACCTCAGTGTCCTTGGCAATGTGTAGAGGATCATCCTATTCTTCAGGTACTAACATAGAGAGGTATAATCGAACGTCGCCAGCCAAATAGATCGCTGGCGGCGCTGCAGCTGGTCGGAACCATATTATTGAAAAAGATGGCCAGCCATCTCTTTTTTTCGATAATACGGTTTAGTCCGGCCAAATGCCGTGGAGTTCGCCGGGTTTGAGATGGCCGGGTTTGTTTTTCAGCGATAATGGAAAGTTATGTCGGCCATCTCAAACCCCGGCCAAATTCAAGGCATTTGGCCGTGGGAGGAGCCAGCATTTTTAGTGCACTGGCCCCCCTGACATGCCAGGACACCAACCAGCCACCCTAGGGGTCACTGCGCTGGACTTCAGAAAAGCTCCCACGTGCATAGCTCCCTTACTTTGGGAGCTGAGCCCCCCAAACCCACTACCCACAAATGTACTGCACCCACTAAAATTGTTCTAGGGACCTGCATACAGCCTCTAGGACTTATTGCTGCTGTATAACTTTGGCACACCTGAAGACTAATCTCTCTGAAAAAGTCCTTCCTTGAAATAACCACGTTAACTGCAGATCAGAGGTTGTGCCCCACTGGCAAAGAGTCCCCTGGTACTAAGATTAGCAGTAGGTCAGAGCTGGCACAATGGTGTACAATGCCCTCTTTCAGCACCATGCAAGGTAAGAACTACGTTCTCTAACGTGGGTAACACAGGAAAGGGAACTAAAACTGGCTTACAAAAATGGCCACTACCGCATGGACTACAACAGGAAACAAAACAGGGCACACTCTGACCCAGTTAGCAGGGGGGAAAAGCACCATGGGTGTAGAGCCCAGTACCCTACACCCACCACAATGCATTGCTGATGTGACCTTCTCTCCAAAAATATTGTCCGCACGGCAAGGCGAGTCCGCAATCCGCTGCTGGATCCTATTCTCCAGGTCGGAGGCACGCAGCCATGAGAGTCTGCGCATCACCACACTTTGAGCAGCGGCCCTGGACGCAACATCAAAGGTGTCATACACCCCTCTGGCCAGGAATTTTCTGCACGCCTTCAGCTGCCTGACCACCTCCTGAAAAGGCTTGGCTTGCTCAGGAGGGAGCTTGTCCACCAAGCCCGCCAACTGCCGCACATTGTTCCGCATGTGTATGCTCGTGTAGAGCTGGTAAGACTGAATTTTGGCCACGAGCATAGAGGAATGGTAGGCCTTCCTCCCAAAGGAGTCTAAGGTTCTAGAGTCTTTGCCCAGGGGCGCCGAAGCATGCTCTCTAGAACTCTTAGCCTTCTTTAGGGCCAAATCCACAACTCCAGTCGTGAGGCAACTGAGTGCGCATCAGCTCTGGGTCCCCATGGATCCGGTACTGGGACTCGATCTTCTTGGGAATGTGGGGATTACTTAAAGGCTTGGTCCAGTTCTCCAGCAATGTCTTTTTTAGGACATGATGCATGGGTACTGTGGACGCTTCCTTAGGTGGAGAAGGATAGTCCAGGAGCTCAAACATTTCAGCCCTGGGCTCGTCCTCCACAACCACCGGGAAGGGGATGGCCGTAGACATCTTCCGGACAAAGGCCGCAAAAGACAGACTCTCGGGAGGAGAAAGCTGCCTTTCAGGGGAGGGAGTGGGATCAGAAGGAAGGCCATCAGACTCCTCGTCAGAGAAATATCTGATGTCCTCCTTCTCCTCCCACGAGGCCTCACCATCGGTATCAGACACAAGTTCATGAACCTGTGTCTGAAGCCGTGCCCGGCTCGACTCCGTGGAACCACGGCCACGGTGGGAGCGTCGAGAGGTAGACTCCATCACCCGCACCTGCGAAGCTCCCTCCGCCGACGTCGTCGGGGAGCCTTCCTGGGAGGCGACCGCAGTCGGTACCGCAAGCGGCACCGATGTCGGAGACCTCACCCTGGGCAAAGGGCCAGCCGGCACCTCACTCGACGGTACCGGTGGCGCAAGCACCCCCGGTACCGGAGGGGAAGGGCGCAACAGCTCTCCCAGGATCTCTGGGAGAACGGCCCGGAGACTCTCGTGCAGGGCGGCTGTGGAGAAAGACATGGAAGCTGATGCAGGAGTCGAAGTCAGAGTCTGTTCCGGGCGTGGAGGCTGTTCCGGGCTGTCCAAGGTGGAGCGCATCGACACCTCCTGAACAGAGGGTGAGCGGTCCTCCCGGTGCTGATGCCTACTGGGCGCCGACTCCCTCGGCGACCCAGAGCTCTCGGTACCGACGCGGGAAGGAGACCGGTGTCGATGCTTCTTTGACTTTTTCAAACGAAGCATGTCACCGGAGCTTCCCGGTACCGACAAGGAGGACGTAGAATCCAGCCGTCGCTTCCTTGGGGCCGAGGCCGAAGAAGGTCGGTCTCGGGGGGGGCTGTACCGCAGGAGCCCTCAGGGTAGGGGGAGACCCACCCGAAGGCTCACCGCCACCAGCAGGGGAATGGACAGCCCTCACCTGCACTCCAGACGAAGCACCACCGTCCGACGACATCAGCACTATTGGAAGTCCCGGTACCACCGACGCCGACGCAGCCTTCCGATGTCTCGGCCCCGACGATGCAGAGGGTCGATGCCTCGATGCAATCGATACAGTCGCGGCCGAGGGCGGAGGTCTTGACGCTGTCGACGCACTCGATACTCCCGGTGCCGATGCCGACGAAGAGCCCGAGAACAAAATGTTCCACTGGGCCAATCTCGCTACCTGAGTCCTTTTCTGTAAAAGGGCGCAAAGACTACAGGCCTGCGGGCGGTGCCCAGCCCCCAGACACTGAAGTCACGACGCGTGCCTATCAGTGAGCGAGATTACCCGGGCGCACTTGGTGCACTTCTTGAAGCCGCTGGGAGACTTCGATGACATGGGTGAAAAAATCATGCCGGCGAAATCAAAACTCGTAATTGCGGTAAGGCACCAAAAAGAGGGGGAGAAAAAAACTCGACCCGAGGCCTCAAAAGGGCCTACCCCGAAAACGAAAGAAAACTTATCGGGGCCAAAAACTAGAAATACAGGGAAGGGAAAAAAAGACCGAAAAGCCCTTCTTCGAAATCCCTTTTTTTTTTTGAAAGCGAAAAGTCAAAAGACGCGCGAGGGTCAACTTAAGGGGCGCGAACGGCGCAAACACGACTGTACCGAGCGCGGACAAAAGAAGACTGACGAACACGAGCCGGTTCGGGCGGGAAGACGGCCGCACGAGGACTAGCAAAGGCCTTTGCTAGTAAAGTGTTCCGATTGGAGGGGCTGCCGTGGACGTCACCCATCAGTGAGAACAAGCAGCCTGCTTGTCCTCGGAGAATTCTGTGCTCCACAGTTGCACAGAATTCTGGCAGGAGTAGAATATGTATACCCTACAGTAAAAAAAGGGACAATGGAGATATGATACAGATGTTTAAATACCTGAAAAGTATTAATATAGAAACACATCCTTTCCAGAGAAGGGGATATGGTAAAACTAGAACTGAGGTTGCGAGGCGGTAGTCTTAGCCTGGAATACCCTCTGGAGGGAAGTGGGAGAGAAAAATGGTGACAGAATTCAAAAAAGCATGGGATGAACACAGGATCATGTATTTGAATTGAGCATGTGCGAAAGTCTGAATATTGAGTTAACTGGTCATTCGCTAGCCAGCATTGAAAAACCTGAATATTCAATGCCAGCACCGGAAGCAGCCCAGCAGTGAATATCCAGGTTGAATGCCGGCAGCGGGAAGTCAAAGCACTGCCCGCCACCAGCTGAATATCAGGGGGAGCAGGTGTTTATTTCAATAGGATATAGCACAGTAGAGCCCTTCATATTTTAATTTAAATCACAATTTGGCCAAATCAAATCGAATACAATATTCAGTACAGCCCTAGTATTGGGTGCACATGTGTCTGGGTATGTGTGAAGTGCATGTGTTTGTATTCCAGTTGTGTGGTATGCATATGTGGGGTGTATATCTGTGTGTATCACTGTTTTGTGTGTGTGTGTGTGTGCTGTGCATATGAGGTGGTGGTATTTGCAGGGGTAAATGAAAGGGAGTGGGATAATTTGGTTAGTGGTGATGTGGGGAGTTTAAAGGATAGGTGCAATTTGGGGGTGGTGGGGCAGTTGAAGGGGGAGCGTTACAATTGGGTGCTGGCATTTGGGCTCCACTGTCTGGAGGCACATTATTTTTGGGCACTGTTGTTTGGGCGCATATACAATTGGGCATTGGCTCTTTCTTAAGGCCAGAGTTCCACTTTCAGCGCTGTGCTGCACCATGATGGGGCCCAAACAGCAGCACTCCTCTAACTGTCACATTGTTCCCCTACACCCACCCCTCCCTCACCCCGATGCTGTGTGGCACCACTGTTTTGGCCTTAGTCTACCATCCCATGGTTGGTAGAGCTCGCCCTGCCTCACAGCTTTTATTTACCTGGCTTGCCAGGTCTCCATGTATCAGCTCTGCAAAGGGGCGGGGCCATGACATGCCTGTGTTCAAAGCCTTTTCCATGTCTCAGTGCTGCTGAGGGGCAGGGCCATGATTTGACCAAGCTCAAAGCCCCCACTATTGGTCAGTGTTGCTCCGAGTTCATGTCATGGCCTCCCCCCTCTTCCGGCAGCACTCACCAGTGGAGAGGGCTCTGAGCTCAGGCTGCCGAGGGAACATCTGGGAATGGAATGGATACTGCACCATTTATGGAAGAATGTTTATAAACAGCTTGAGAATCTGAAGGTGGACAAAGCTATGGGGCCGGATCGGATACATCCCAGGATACAGAGAGGTACTGGCAGGACCTCTTAAAGATTTATTTAATAGATCTTTAGAGATGGGAGAGGTTCGGCAAGATTGGAGACGAGCAGATGTGGTCCCTCTTCACAAAAGTAGAGACAGGAAAGAAGTGGGAAACTACAGACTGATAAGTCTTATGTCGGTGGTAAGAAAAATAATGGAGTCGCTGCTGAAAGAAAGGATAGTTAACTTTCTAGAAGCCAATGGGTTACAAGACCCGAGGCAACATGGCTTTACCAAAGGAAAATCCTGCCAAATGAATCTTTGACTGGGTGACCAAAGAACTGGATGAAGGACGTGCGCTAGATGTAATCTACTTGGATTTTACCAAAGCCTTTGATATGGTCCCACACAGAAGACTCACTAAGCTGAAAGGGCTGAACCTAGGACCAAAAGTGGTGAACTGGATAGGAAACTAGTTGACCCACAGGTGGCAGAGGTTGGTGGTAAATGAAATCCATTTGGAGGAAAGGAAGGTGAGCAGTGGAGTTCCTCAGGGGTCGGTGCTGGGGCCTGTTCTGTTTAATATATTTGTGGGAGATATTGCTGAAGGGCCCTATGCCATGGAGGTTATCTTTTCTCCCATACTCCTCGCCCGGTTGGCCGCAGAGGTGGTGTCGGGCTACTCCTTTCACCCTCTTGCAGATTTCAACCTCTTCTTCTACCTCAGTCTCACTGTTTTTCTTCCTTCGAAGTCCACTCCATCCATCTATTTGCTCCTCTGCCTCTCCGAGTTGCAGTCATTTATCGACCCCCTGATAAGTCCCTTTCTTCCTTTCTCACTGACTTTGATGCTTGGCTTTCCTTCTTTCTTGAACCTTCATCTCCTTCCCTCATTCTTGGGGATTTTAACATTCATGCTAATGATCCCTCTGATTCTTATGCTTCGCAGTTCCTTGCTTTAATATCCTCTTTCAATCTTCAACTGTGCTCCACTGCCCCCACTCACCAGAATGGCCACTGTCTCGGTCTTATCTTCTTCTGAAACTGCTCACTCTCCAGTTTCTGTGCCTCAACTCTTCCTCTCTCTGACCATCATTTGATAACTTTCACACTTAAACACCCTCTTCCCCAGTCCCGTCCAATCTTAACCAATACATTTAGGAATCTTCAGGCTATTGACCCTTCTACTCTGTCCTCCAATGTTTCAGATCTCCTCTCTACCACTATGTTATCCAAGTCTGTCAATGAGGCTGTCTCTTCCTATAATACTATTCTATCCTGTGCTCTGGATACTCTCACTCCTCCCATTCCCCATTCTGTAAAACGTACCAAACCCCAGCGTGGCTGACCTCTAGAATCTACCTACGTTCCTGTGCCCGCTCTGCAGAACGCCTTTGGCTGAAATCCCGTGCCCATGCTGACTTCATACATTTCAAATTCTTGCTGACTATTACATCCAGTTGACAAATTCTCTTGGCCCAAACCCTCAATGTCTTTTTGCCACACTGAACTCTCTCCTCAAAGTGCCTTCACCTCCATCCCCCCTTCACTTTCCCCCCAGACTCTGGCTGAGTTCTTTCATGATAAGGTTCACAAGATTAAACTTGAATTCTCAACCAGGTCACCTCCACCTCTCCTTCCCTTAGTCCATTCTCTCAACCCTCCAACGCCTGCCTCCTTTTCTTCCTTTTCTGAAATCACATTTTCTTTCCTCCTCAAAACTAACTACCTGTTCCTCTGATCCTATTCCCACCCATCTACTTAACACTATCTCTCCTACTGTCATCCCTTTTATCTGTCATATCATCAATCTTTCACTGTCCACTGTGACTGTTCCTGATGCCTTCAAACATGCCGTAGTCACACCACTCCTTAAAAAACCTTCATTGGACCCTACCTGTCCTTCCAACTATTGCCCCATCTCCCTCCTCCCTTTCCTATCCAAGATACTTGAATGTGCTGTTCACCGCCGTTGCCTTGACTTTCTTTCATCTCAAGCTATTCTTGATCCAGTTCAATCTGGCTTTCGCCCCCTTCATTCAACTGAAACAGCGCTTGCTAAAGTCTCCAATGATCCGTTCCTGGCCAGATCCAAAGGTCTCTATTCTATTCTCATCCTTCTCGATCTGTCTGCTGCTTTTGACACTGTTGATCACAGCCTACTCCTTGATACGCTGTCCTCACTTGGATTTCAGGGCTCTGTTCTTTCCTGGTTTTCTTCTTATCTCTCCCAGCGTACCTTTAGTGTATACTCTAGTGGATCCTCCTCTACTTCTATCCCTCTGTCAATTGGTGTACCTCAGGGATCTATCCTGGGACCTCTTCTTTTCTCCATCTATACTTCTTCCCTTGGTACTCTGATCTCATCCCATGGTTTTCAGTATCATCTTTACGCTGATGACTCCCAGATCTACCTCTCCACACCAGAAATTTCAGCCAAAATCCAGGCCAAAGTATCAGCCTGCCTGTCTGATATTGCTGCCTGGATGTCTCAGCACCATCTGAAACTAAACATGACCAAGATTGAGCTTCTTATCTTTCCCCCTAAACCAACCTCTTCTCCTCCCCCATTCTCTATTTCTGTGGATAACACTCATCCTTCCTGTCTCATCAGCTCGTAACCTTGGGGTCATCTTCGACTCCTCCCTCTCCTTCTCTGCACATATTCAGCAGACTGCCAAAACCTGTTGTTTCTTTCTCTATAATATCACCAAAATTCGCCCTTTCCTTTCTGAGCACACTACCAGAACCCTCATCCACACTCTTATCACCTCTCGCTTAGACTATTGCAACTTGCTTCTCACAGGTCTCCCACTTAGCCATCTCTCTCCTCTTCAATCTGTTCAAAATTCTGCTGCACAACTAATATTCCGCCAGTGTCATTATGCTCATATTAGCCCTCTCCTCAAGTCACTTCACTGGCTTCCTATCCGTTTCCGCATACAGTTCAAACTCCTCTTATTGACCTATAAGTGCATTCACTCTGCAGCTCCTCAGTACCTCTCCACTCTCATCTCTCCCTACATTCCTCCCAGGGAACTCAATTCACTGGGTAAATCTTTCTTATCTGCACCCTTCTCCTCCACTGCTAACTCCAGACTCCGTTCTTTTTACCTTGCTGCACCATATGCCTGGAATAGACTTCCTGAGCCGGTATGTCAAGCTCCATCTCTGGCAGTCTTCAAATCTAAGCTAAAAGCCCACCTTTTTGATGCAGCTTTTAACTCCTAACCCTTATTCACTTGTTCAGAACCCTTATTTTATCATCTTCACTTTAATATTCCCTTATCTCTTGTTTGTCCTGTTTGTCTGTCCTAATTAGATTGTAAGCTCTGTCGAGCAGGGACTGTCTCTTCATGTTCAAGTGTACAGCGCTGCTTACGTCTAGTAGCACTTTAAAATGATAATTAGGGAGAGTCACGTGATGGGCTGAGGGAAGAGGTCGCATTCCTTTTCACTCTCGGGTCCTCCCTCCCTCGAACCCTCCACAAACTGGATTGACTTGCTGATAAACAAAGGAAAGTAATCGGAATCAAACTTAAGACACATGGACTCTTATATCATCCGCGAAACTAGAGCGATGACGGGGAAAACAGCAAAAAAAGAGCCAGAGAAGCAGCGAGGGGTCGGCGAAAGCAAGATGGCGCCGAGCCCAGCGTCAGACTCGGCGCCAAGGTTCCATCAGGCCCAACTCGAACAGCTCACAGAAGCGGTAAAGTCCGCTTTGGAACCGCAACTAACCCAGATCGCTGAAAGGCTAACAAGCGTAGAAACGAAGCTTGGTGAAACAACAAAAAGAACGGGCGAACTTGAAGCACGTGTATCGGAAGCAGAGGACGCCGCAGTTAGCGCTGTGGCGTCGTTGCAAGAGATACAAAAAGAATTGAAAGCGCAGGCAATGAAAATGGATGATCTTGAAAATAGATCTCGAAGATCCAACTTGAGACTTATAGGTGTCCCGGAGTCGATACCGGATCGGTCACTGGCGGAACAATTAGAACGCTGGTTAAAATCAGAATTTGCCCTTTCTGACAGTATGGGACCACTCTGCCTCGAAAGAGCTCACAGGTTGGGGAAAAGACTTAATAATGGAACTCGACCAAGAGCAGTGATTGTTAAAGTACATAATTTTGTACATAAAGAAGAAATTTTAAGGGGAGCACGATTAAAATGGGATTCCTTAAACTTTGATGGAGTTAGTATTAAAGTGTTCCAAGACTATTCACAGGCGTTACAGGAACGCAGGAAAGCTTTTACCCCGATTTGCAGACAACTTGCAGAGAGGAACCAACGATTTTTGCTACTATACCCAGCACAATTAAAAATCAACATGGATGGCACTTGGAGATCCTTTGGCTCTCCTAAAGAAGCTCAAGAGGCACTTCAATGTCAGGATCATAAAAACTCTGAACAGGAGGGAAGCAACAGTTGAAGAGCACAACTTAATTCAATGAGAGCTAGAAACTCAGTAATCTGAAGTCAAGTCTCAGTTGGATGTTAGAAAGTTGGCTGAATAGCCTAATGTTGAATAGTAAGTACAATATGTAGTGATTTACAGCGCTGTGTTTTTTCCTGCAGAGAGAGATGAACCAGTTTGAACAGTGAGATACTATCTATGGCAAGTGTGGAGGGGGGAGGGAGGAGACCCTACCATCGTTGACTCAGCACACCTGATCTAAGATAAGAGAGGGGAGTGCAAGGTTGGAGTCAAGGGGGATAGGGGGGGAGGGGGGGAGGGGAGGGGGGGGCGGGAGAGAGGGGGGGATGGGTGGGAAAGTTAAATGTAGGACTTTCTGGGACATATATAGAGATCATCGCGCTGTTGGACACATAGAAAGGGGAAGGGCAACAGAACAGGTCACTGGAGTCATGTGGACAGATAGGAAGGAACACGGGTGGAGCTGGGCCCCGGGGTTCCTCACAAACAAAAAATTTCACCGCTACTCGACAACCGGACATAGTAATGACTAAGCACAATTTAGTTCGGTTCCTTACTTGGAATGTGGGGGGTATTTCATCCCCAATCAAAAGAACAAAAATTCTAACAGCCCTTAAAAAACATAGAGCGGATGTAGCCTGCTTGCAGGAAACCCGCCTCAATACAGAGGAACATCAGAAACTGAAGCGGGCGTGGGTAGGAGAAGTACATGCGATTCCAGCTGAGGGGAGGAGTAAAGGAATAGCTATTCTGATCCGCAAGGGATTAGTGGCCAAATCGGAAGTTATAGAAAGAGACACTCAGGGGAGATATCTGCTGATTCACCTATGGATTCAACATCGCGAATATACGCTGGTAGCACTGTATGGGCCAAATCTATTTGACAAATCATTCTATGAGCGGGTGGCCCAAAGATGTCTCATCCGCAAAACTATCCCCCTAATTATAATGGGAGACTTTAATCTCGTAGCAGATCCAACATTAGATTGTTCAACACCTAGACGGGCCAGCAGGGGAGGAATGAGATCGAGAGCCCTTCCACAATTCATGCAATCACTAAATTTGGTAGATGCGTGGCGGACTCTACATCCAGACTCACGAGACTATACTCATTTATCACGGGCACATGGCAGCTGGTCAAGGATAGATTACATACTTGTAGATCAAAACATGTTTCATATGGTAGCAGACGCAGTAATAGGGCCAGAAGAGGTCTCAGATCACGCGATGACATGGATTGACTTGACAGATCCAGGGTCATCTGGAGCCGGGGCGGGGTGGCGCTTCCCAACATACTTAGCCGCAGATACTGAATTCAAACGATACATACAAGATAGCTGGGAGGAATATGAAAAATTTAATGCAGTCCACAAAAGCCAGCCATCCTTGTTTTGGCAAGCAGCTAAAGCAGTATTAAGAGGGGCAATTATAGCCTTCACAGCAAAAAGAGAAAGGCGAATCACTAGAGCAATCACCAACCTAGAAAAAAGACTCCAAAAAGCAAAGCGCAGGTACATTAATAATCCCAACACACATTTCAAAGAACAAATGCAGTCAGCAAGAATAGCGTTAGATTCCCTCCTACAAGATCGAGCCTCTAGGGCATTAATACGTAGGAAATATCGGTTACAACGTTTTGGGAACAAATCGGGAGGCATGTTAGCACGTGTAATAAAAACCTGGGGAGGAAGCAGAGTAATAGTGGCGGTCAAGGATAAGGAGGGCCATATTCAAAACCAAAGAGACAAGGTAGCGAAGGTGTTTCGAGATTTCTATCAAGACTTATACTCTACGCCCATGCCCCACTCTACAGACTCTATTAATCAGTATCTAGAGCAGGCAGGGCTAAACAAACTTGGTGAGATGGAGTTAGAGGAACTCAATTCACCAATAACAGGGAAGGAGCTACAAGACATAATTAAAACGATGCCTAAACACTCGGCTCCGGGGCCAGATGGGTTCTCTAGTGCATTCTACCAAATGTTAACCCAGCAGATAATAAGACCTCTGCTCTCATATTACGAAGAGGTGGTGGATCTGGGAGAGTTCCCACTCTATGCTAATGAAGCGTTAATCACATTACTTTTAAAGCCAGGAAGGAAAGAAACGCAGGCAGACTCCTACAGGCCCATATCACTAATCAATGTGGATACAAAAATCATGGCCAAGCTTCTAGCAAACAGAATTCAGAGAGTGTTGCCGACATTAATAGATCCAGAGCAAGTGGGTTTTGTACGAAATAGACATGCCGCAGTAAATGTGAGGCGTCTACTTATGGCAATGGGACAATGTAGTTGTACAGAAACAAAGGCGGTCTTGGTGAGTCTGGATGCCGAGAAGGCGTTCGACAGAGTGGAATGGGAGTACATGTTTGCAGTGCTACAACACATAGGTGTCAAGGGATGGGCATATCAGGCGATTCAATCGTTATACTCGGGTCCCACAGCCGCAGTACTGATTAATGGCTCAAGAACAGCACAATTTTCTATAGCAAGGGGCACGAGGCAGGGCTGTCCATTATCTCCGGCCCTCTTCCTCCTCTCGATAGAACCACTGCTGAGGAGCCTGAAACTAGAAAGGGAGATAGCTGGGGTAGAGGTAGGGGGAGAGACAGTGAAAGCATTAGCGTTTGCAGACGACTTATTGATAATGACCTCTAAACCAACAACGTCACTGAGTGTGCTGATAAACAGGGTCTCCCAATTTGGTAAACTCTCAGGCTTTAAAGTCAATTTAGAGAAATCTAGTGTTATGCACATCCAGTCCAGCCCCGATGACATGAAGAGATTTAAATTCCCATTACGTAGAGCGGCAGGCGCCATCAAATATCTGGGGGTACAGATCCCGAGCGACTTATCCCAACTCTATAATCTGAACATTCAAAAACTGCTGACTGAAACAGCAACAAGGCTGGGTCATTGGCAGGGGCTACCTCTCTCTCTATCGGGACGCATAGCGTTGTATAACATGATGATAGTGCCACGCTGGCTGTATATCTTTCAAGTTTTGCCATTATACCTTTCTAGTAAAGATGAAAAGCAGTTGAATGTAATGCTAAAGAAATTCCTCTGGCAGGGGAGAAGACCGCGACTGCCTCAGTCAGTGATGGAGATACCAAAAGAATATGGGGGAATGGGAGTGCTGAGCATGCGGCATATGACGGTGGCCTGTGCAATGAGACACATCAATGACTGGTTCCGTAACACATCAGATTTTTCAGCGACTCAAATGGAGAAAAACTTATTAAAACCCTTCCACTTCAGTAGTGCCCTTCATGGTTTGGGTAAGAGAACATTCCCAGTTTTGGCGGCCACTAACATTTTACAGACTGCGCAAAAAACCTGGAAGTGGATTTGCAGAATGCATCAATTCTCTTATAAAACTACTCCATACTTGACATTGAAGGGGAATCCAGACTTCCCTCCCGGAGATTTATACACGATGTTTAAACGATGGGAAGACCAAGGAATAATCTACCTTCAACAAATACTAACAGAGGAAGGGAAACTAAAATCATCTACAGATCTTCAAAGGTCAAAGCTGATAACTCCGAAAGACTATTTCCACTATTGGCAGCTACAGCATTATGTGTCTAGCCTGGAATGGGAAGACCTAACAGAAGATGTCCAAGTGGAAGTGGCAGAGGCATTCTCATTCAACTCTCAACAGAAAGTGCCTTTGAAATACCATCACAGACACATCAAAGATCATAAGCTGGAATTGGACTATGATAAATATGCTGGGGGATGGGAGAGTGACTTGAATATCACAGTAACGTCTGACATGTTCAAAAGACATGTCCTGACAATCCAACGATCCTCCTTATTATCAGCACATTGGGAGATGCAGTATCGATTTGCCCTCAGACTACACATTCCCCCACGGCGAGCGTTTCACATGGGAGCCTCCCCAGACGGAGAATGCCCCAAGTGTGGGAAGGAGGGAGCGACTTTGGGGCATATGTTCTGGCTCTGTGTACAGGTGGAGGAATTTTGGAAGATCATTCTGAGACAAGTCTCTAAATTGTGGGCTATAGATTGGCGATATTCCCCGTTGCTGCTATTTGGTAATCCTGAGGTGAATGCCCCGGTCCCAGGAGGATGCATTGCATTCATAAACCGGGCCATAGTCATAGCGAAGGCAACAATAGATTGGCTTTCCCCAGATGGTCCCTCAGCACAGGTGTGGAGAATGAAAATGGTGGCATTAATGCGTTTGGAAAGACAGATGTGTCAAGGCAGGCCAGAATCAGACTTGCAGCAATTCCTAAAGAAATGGAACCCATTTATACAGACATTACCACATGCTTCAAAGAGTTACCTGTTGAACTTTTAGTGACAACAGCTTGTATTCAGACTGTCAGAAAGTATCCTAGATTTTGAAGGGAAGGGAGGGCAGGGAGGGAGGGTTTGATAACTGGGAAAGGTAGGAGAAAGGGGTTAATTGCGGATCAAAGAGTTACTCTATGATTCATTGTGGAATGTGAAGCGAAACTTGACAACTCCATGATATAAGATTGTTTATTATTATACGCTCTGAAATAGTATGTGTGGTCTCTGTCAATATCAACTGCAATGGTTAAATATAAACAGATTTAAGGCAGAGGGATAAGAAACGGGGTTGGGGTGTCTGGGGATAAAAAGAAATTTCATTGACTGTGAAATGCTGACTGATGTTCTTGTATAAGATTTGTGTACAAGTTGATGTTTCCTGTTCATATGTATTGACCTTTCAGTCAATAAAAAGATTTAAATATAAAATGATAATTAGTAGTAGTAGTAGTGAAGGGTTGGAAGGAAAAGTTTGCCTTTTTGCGGATGACATGAAAATAGCCAATAGAGTAGATACCCTGGCGGGAGTAGAAACTATGAGAAGGGATCTCCAAACGCTAGAAGAATGGGCGAGGGTCTGGCAGTTAAAATGTAATTAAGTATACCTTATGAAAACCAATAATCTATATAAATTCTTAGTACGTGATAATATTGTGCTGTATTTTTTTCTTTTTTTAAATATGCAATAGTGCTCAATGAGAAAGGGCTGTCCTGCAGGACTTATACACAACATGGACTGTTATATCGCCCAAAGTGACATCATAGCACTCCAACCTCCCTCTCTATGAGTCATCAATAAAATGTATTGGCATTACCATTCAATTTCACACTTTAGTGGTAAGAAAGTCAATAGAACGTTCCACTTATTTATTTAGATCATTTATACCCCGCTTTATACCACACAAAGCAGCCTCTAAGCGGCTTACAATGAACTAAAGAAGCAAATACATTGTCAGAAGAGAGAGTAGAGGGAACAGGGAAAGAAGGGAAGGGAAGTGAGATACAATAAGAAGTAAGGAGGCAAGGAAAAGAAAATAAAAAGAAGAGGAGGGAGTCCAAAAGCAGGTCTTCACTCACTGTGACACATTAAGGCAGGTAAACAGATCCTGCGGACGGAGGCCAATGGCTGTTGAACGGCGAACCAGGTGAAAACAGGGCCCCCTCGACATGCAGCACTCCCCAGGCAGAGTAGATGGCCAGCAGCCAACACTAAGGATGATCATATAGGCACCCGGGAAGTGTGGACAAACAGGCTCCCAGCAGTGCTCTAAACCGGACTCCGTTCACCGGCATGATCGATGCAATCGGGCTCCCTGCTGACTCACTGATACGCCGGTGATGAAGCAGCAGCAGACAGCCTTGAACTTTCAAGCCAATGTCCCAGCTATCCAACGCTCTGCACTGCTGGAGAGAACCAGCAAGGGCCCCTATGTACAGAGCAAAGGACCCTCTTTAAAGGACTTATCTTTTAGTGTGCTGCCAATGCGTCCTATAGGAGTCCTTATCCCAATGTATGTGTGTCAATAAAACATTCTTTTGAACTTCAAGCGCATAAGGCTTAAAATCCGTCAGCTGCGGTCTTCCATTCTTTTTAATGTCCCCGTTCCCTATATTCCTTCTATTCCAGAATCAGTGGTTCGTTCCCCTGAAGATGCCTTTGCGCAAAACATGCTCACATGTAGGGAACGGGGATTTTAAAAAGAATGGAAGACCACAGCTGACGGATTTCAAGCTATTTCACCCCCCCCCCCCCCACACACACACACACACGCACATTCCTTCATCACCTGTACCTCTGTCACCTGTCCTTTCTCTTTACCATCCCTGGCTCTCTCTTACAGACACACACTCCATCACCACCTCTGCCCCAATACCACCTCAGCGTCATCAGTGGTCTTCTTTCACCACTACTTCTGCTCTAAAATAGCTTAAAGTGGAGTGGTTATGTCTTCAACACAAACTAAAATTGTGAAATCATCTGACTGAATACAGAGACCTCAGTGTTTACTGCCCATATCACAATGTGTATAGAAAAACCAAGGGGCTACAGGCAGTCTAATCACCGATCACAGGATTTATTTGGTCTTGAATACATTTATAGAACTTGTTGCATCAAGTTTTGTTTTACTTGGTGATTTATTGATAATCAGACAAAGCTTTTTTTCTTTTGACTTAACACTGAGTGACTTTTCCTTATATAATTAGAATTTGATCTAATTTCAGGGTGGAGTTTTTTGACCAGGAGGTCTTTTTTCCACTTTAAGTTGGCTTTAAAAATAAATTGTTTTTAATCTTTTGAGGATTTGTAGAGAAATCCCTGTGACCAGTGTTGTAGCCTCTTGGTTTTTCTATACACATTGTGATATGGGCAGTAAACACTGAGGTCTCTGTACTCAGTCAGATGATATCACAATTTTAGTTTGTGTTGAAGACATCATGGATTTTTTTTTTTTTTCATTTAGTCATCAAAGATAACATGAAATGTTATTTACAGAAAAAGAAGAAAAAAAAATAATAATATCAATTATACATAGGTAAATTTACATCTTGTAGACCACAACTTAAGGACAAGATACAAGGTAAAAATTTCTGAGTAAACTCATAGGAAAAAATAAAAAAAAGAGCAAACCAACAGAGGCATGAGGAACACCCACAGCCGGAGAACTCAGCACTTTCACTCTCTATTGGGCGTCCTGGGTTAATCTATCACTACTTTCTTTGGCTGATAATAATTCTCTCAACTTCTTGGGTTCCATAAATATATAGTTAACAGAATCCAGGGATATTATACAGCGACATGGAAATATTAACTTAAACGAGCCCCCTTTTGCAAGGGTTCTAGCTTTTAAATTCAAAAACTCCCGCCGACGGGCTTGAGTCTCCCTGGTTAGATCAGGAAATATATGCACAGTTTCCCCAAGAAATTTATCATTCAAATGACGAAAATATAATTTAAAAGTATTCATCTTATCCATTTCAAGTGCAAAGGAAACTATAAGAGTAGTTCTCTCTGTTACCAGTTCTATAGAGTTTTCCAAAAACTCTGTTAAGTTCATCTCAGGTTGTTGTGGTGAAGGATTCAAAGGATTAGACTTTCTTCCAGTTATGTATTGAAGCCGAACAATAGGAAGGAATCCCTCAAGTGGAAATCCAAGTATTTCTGTATAATATTTACGTAGCATCTCCATAGCTGGAATTAGGGGCGACTTGGGAAAATTAATAAACCGCAAATTATTCTTCCTCCCTTGATTTTCGAGAGATTCTAGTTTCCTCACTAGAACCTCTCTATCTTTGACCACTGTCCCTGCAAAATTCTGAAGAGCAGAGAGTTCAATCTTTAAAGATTCCATTTGACCTTCTTGGATTTGCATTTTCTCTGTAAACTGTTTCTGAACTTGTTTCACATTATCAAATTCTTGAGTAAAAGAATTGGTTACCTGGGAGAGTAGAGAATTCATACCCTGGATAACATCCCATATAGAGTCTAACGTTAGCACTTCAGGTCTCTTCACCTCCCGAAATACCGGTGCAACTCCCGTTGGAGTGGGGGTAGACGTGGACAAAACCCTCCCAATCGGGGAAAGACCACCAACTAGGCCTCCTGAAGGCGGTAGAATCTTCTCCACTCTGGGCGTTCCATCCGTCTTCTCCGTCGGGGTCATAATGCTTCCGGGTCGTGGAGGAATGGTATTCCCTGGCGGACTCAAAGAGATCGCCTCCGCGCTGTTTTCCGCCGATGTCATCACGGAAAGCTCCGAAGCGGGCATCCGCATAGCCAGCGGTTGAATCCCGAACTGCTCTAAGATTGCTTGGCGAGGAGGGGGTACATTCCCAGGTACGGAGGCCAAGCCCTTGAGTTTTCCCTTCCGTTTCCCCATGACCAGCACAGGGTACGGATCTAACTTCTCGTTGCACAGTCTAGTGAGTCGGGAGCTCAAACACGCACGTCTGCTCTATTCGGCCATCTTGTCCCACACACGTCGACATAATGGATTTTTAAAATTTTTCAAATCTTAGTTCAAGGTGGTTGAGAGAAACCGGGGTAAGGGGTGAATGAGTACTATATGGAAAGAGGGTAGAGTATTAAAGTTGTAGGAGATGAGTGCATGGGCACAAGAACTGGGGAAGGAGTGGGAGACTGTTGGTGTAAAGGGTATACAAGGTATGGGAGTGTTGGTGTAAAGGGTATACAGGGTCCAAGAGAGCTGAGGGAGGAGAGCTGGTGAAAGAGCAGTTAGAGAGTACATCGGAGACTGGCACAGGCAGAAAACAGGGGTTCAGCCTATACCTCGGCCTCAAAACATCACCTGAAGTCCTTCCTACCATCATATTTATGGACCGTTTTGGACTTTTTTACACCTCTCCTTATTGTCTATTTTTATCTGTTTCTTTTTTTCTATCTAATTAATTTCTGATTTTATTGTAATTGTATCTCCTCCGATCTGCCAAAGCCTTTCATTTTCCCTTCCCTTCTTCCTTTGTCCCTTCCACTGTCATTGTAATTGGCTCATCAGTTCATTGTAAGCCGCTTTGAGGCTGCTTTAAGTGGTATTAAGTGGGGTATAAATGTTCTGAATAAAATAAAATTTTCATCTGAAAATTCATCTTAATTTAATTTATGTGCTTAAAAGTCATGCTCATAAATTTAGGCCTGATATTCATTTGCCTAGCTTTATGAGCCTAGTACTCAAAACTGGTGCTAAACTCCTAACTTCTTTTCCTGGCCCTAAATCTACCCCTGTTACCACCAACTTTTTATGCTCCTAAATTTAAGAGTTTATTGAAATTTTTAGTAGAAATTTATGCATTCAGCCCTAGTAAATTTTCAAAGAGGCCAGTTTATGAGCATAACTCAAAATTAGGAGCATAAATCCTTTGAGTATTGAGCTTCATACTTTTAAAATAGTAAACTTGTTTTTAATACATACAGTATCCCCTTCATTCTATAACATAGCACCTACAGTTATGCTCCAGTTGCAGGTTATAGAATAGCAGCAGTTGTGCAGATAAGTATACACTTAACATGGGTAAGTAACACTTGCAACTCACTCAGCATGTAAATGTAAGGGAGTGTTTACAGGGGAAGAACATGGGTGGGACCAACATTTACACAAGTAACTTGCAGAATACTAAAGGGCACTTTTACTAAAGGGTTGGCGCGTGGCAACAGGCTTGCCACGTGCCAATCTGGAACTACCTTGGGGCTACAGTAGGAGCCCAACTGTAGTTCCCAACTCCAGCACATGCCATTTCCAGTGCTACAAACATATTTTCTATTTTTGTAGTGTCGGTGCTTACCCGGTGGTAATTAGGCGGCGGTAAGTGCTCTCCCCAAAATGGCCGCACAATAAGTGGTTCACTTACTGCATGGTCATTTCTTTTCCAGAACAAAAGACAGCCTTTTACCCACTGCGGTAAAAGGGGGCCTCAACGTGCGTCAAAAACGTACTGATGCTAGCGCAGGCCCCCTTTTACCACAGCTTGGTAAAAGGACCCCAAATTGCTGCATTTAGGTGTGCCCATTTCTGCCTACCATTGAAATGATGTGAGTGCACCTAAATGTAGGTGCATGGATGCCAATTTATGCTAGTGTTTACTAGTGTCTGCCATGCGCTAATGCCTGCCAGCCCATTCACTTTGAATGGGCTGTGTCTTCTGCGTAGCTTAGTAAACGGGGGGGGGGGGGGGGGGTTAGTGTCCAGATGCTGTTATAGAATTAAGTGCACAGCGTGAGCCATTTAGCTGCCTAAATTGTGGCACCCAGTTATAGAGTTGCCCCCCAAATACTCAATTTTGTAAATTCTATAAACCAAAAGGAGAGAAGGCAAACAAATCATACAGAAAATCAAATCTAATAATGCTCCAAAATAATGCTTTATGTAGAAGTGCTATGCGACACCCCTTAACAAAAAATAAAGTGGAGAAAAATCTGGGTGAATAGCCAGCAAATTGATAAAGGGTGTTGCAGAGTTTCTACCGAAAGCACTAGTTTTGAGCATAATTAGATTTGATTTTCTGGTTAATTTCTATAAAACATTTTCTGTGTTTAAAGCATGTCTTACACGTGTAAAGCGCTCTTATAAAACGACACAGGACAATACATGTGTAAAAAATAGACAAATAGTTCCTGTGAAGGCATTTCTAGGGACATAGTCTGGGTGGAGCAGAGGTGGAATTATGATGCACATGCATATTTCCTAAAATACATAGATATAGAGTACACGTACACATTTATACCTTTTTCAGAGCATGTGTAAATTTGCACTAGTAGCTGCAGTTCTTGGTACCTATTTTATGAAGTCCCATATGTCCACGATGGGCACCAGGACAGCACCCCAATATGCCAACCTTTTTATGGCTGAGCTGGAAGAGACATTTCTGAATACACACCAGACCAAACCTCTAAAATACTACCGGTATATCGATGACATTTTTATGATTTGGACGGAGGGTGAAGAAACTCTGAAACAATTTTATTCTGCCTTCAATACATACCATCCTACAATCAGATTCAAAATTGATTACTCCCCAGAAAAAGTCAATTTTTTGGACACCACGGTCTCAATCAGTGATGGTTGTATACAAACATCTATATACAAGAAACCCACAGACAGATGCAGCTACCTCCACAACTCCAGCTTCCATCCTTCACATACAAAAAGATCCATCATTTACAGCCAAGCCACAAGATACCACCGTATCTGCTCTGACCCAGGAGACAGAGACAGACACCTTAAAAGCCTGACTGCATCCTTCAAACAGAAAGGCTACAACCCCAAAATAATCTCCAAGAATATTGCCTCCTCCCTCAAAACACCCAGGGAGAATCTGCTACAGTACAAGGAGAAAAAATCCACAGACAGAATCCCGCTTGTAGTGACATACAATCCAGAGCTGGAAAAACTGAGGAAAATCATAAGAGATCTGCAACCTATACTCCAGGAGGATGAATTACTGAAAGAGATATTCCCATCCCCACCAGTACTGGCCTTCCGACAGCCACCCAACTTAAAACACAAGCTAATCAGAAGTAAACTTCCATCACAGACTGAAAAGGAACAGAAGGGCACACTTCCCTGTAATTTATCCAGTTGCAAACTATGCCAAAATATTTCACAGGACCCCACAGTCATCCACAAAGGAAAGATATTCAACATAAAGGGATCTTTCACTTGCTCATCTTCCAATGTGGTATATATCATTCAGTGTAAAAAATGTAACGAAGGATGCTATATTAGAGAAAGGCCAGATGCTTAAGACAAGATTCAATTTACATAGACATCACATGAACAATACTGGTGCCAGTAGGGTTCCCACACCTGTTGGTCAGCATTTTACAGGACCAGGACACTGTACCAGTGACTTCACAGTGAGAATCCTGAAAGGTAACTTTAAAACCATACAAGAACGTAAGACCTTTGAAGTCAGAATGATTGAATATTTTAACACCCAACAGAAAGGACTTAACAAGGATCTGGGGTTCCTAGCCCATTATAAACCATAAAGCTGTATGTCTCTGTTGATCACCCCACCCCTCACCTATCCACACCCATCCTGTTAGAATATCAATGATATGCTTTGATGTCCCCATGCATACCTCCTACCCACCCCCATCCTGTCAGACTGTCATAGTAATGCTTGAATGTTTTCACTTATATACACTGTCAGCTAGCACATTTGCTTATTTCTGATCTGATGAAGGGCAACCTTCGAAAGCTAATCAAGAAATGTATTAAGTTATGTCCAATAAAAAAGGTATCATCTTATTTTCTTTTCCATGTTTTATTTTGTTTGATTTCTATTGATAACCTTAAGAGTGGACTAACACGGCTACCACACTCCTCTACTTATGAAGTCCCATAAAAGTCCATACTAACTTTAAAAAATAGGCATCTCTTCCCAACTTGTACAATTAGCTCCCTCTATGGGTGGACTATATGTAAATTGCCCCCCTTCCTTACAGGTAAAAACATAAACTGATGGTTCTTTGAGTTGTGTGACTGTAAGGATCTGTTGTTTTGTTTGGACTTCAGCTGCTCTTTGCATCCCTCCTCCCACCTACAGAAGCTGTTGTCCTAGACATAAACCTTGTTTACTTAATAGTTCAGCCAGCCCTGTGTTTACTTCCTCAGGGGTGTCTGCGCTTTTACACTTCTAAGTGTTATCTGCAAAAAAGGCAAGCTTTTTAAAATATTGACCAGAACTCAAGGACACATCTCCGAAGCACTCTTTTAATCAACCTTATTTCCTCAGATCCATCAGTAGATCCTTCCAAACTTTTCCGAGCTCCCTTGATATCTTAGGATGCATTCTATCTGGCACCAGAGTTTTGTCCCCATTTAGGGTTACTATTTCCATACAACACTTTGTTCTGTAAACACAGTCATATTCTACCCCATTACCAAATGTACTCCTTCCAACTATCTGTGGTTGTGTAGTGTCCCTGCCTTTTCCTTGGCATCTTTTCAGCATTTCTTCGATTTGATCAGGTCTTTCAGTCTCTTTCCACTAATATACTTGAAAAATTGTTGACATTTTGCTACCTTACACTCCCCTACCACTTCTGCTTGTTTCTCATTTGCCATTTCGGCTTTCTTACAGCTTTTCCAGATATCCACATAATTATTAATTTTGATCACACCTTTTTCAGTAGTAGCTCAGGATGAGTTACAGTTAAGTACACTATTTATTTCACTGTCTCTGGAGGGCTCATAATCTAATTTTGTACCTGAAGCAATGGAGAAACAAGTGATCTGCCCAAGATCACAAGAAGCAGCAGTGAGATTTGAACCAGCTACCACTGCATGTTAAACCCAAGGTTTTAACCACTAGGCTACGCCTCATAGATGTGGGTCTACTTCTTTCCACATATTCTTGGTGCCTTCTGTATAGAATTACTTCCTAGGTGACATCTGAGATTCTTCCCCTCCACCTCCCTACATATACACACATTAAGTTTACCTTTGTTTAGCACTTACATTGAAACAAAGGACAATAATATGTGTATTGATAGCACTATAGAAATAGTACCAAGGAACAAAAATGTAACAGATTGAATGACTGAAGTTCTATTCCAGTGAGTAATTATCACGCCAAAGAAGAAACACTTCACATTTCTGGCACTGTCTCAATTACACTCACAGCCAGCCAGTGGTGTGCTGGTAAATGTTTAACAACAGGCTCTCTCCCCGGTCCACCTCTGCGCCCCCTCCCCGTCCACCTCTGCACCCCCCCCCCCCAAATTGCAGAGCTGGCTATAGCCAGGGAGAGAGCCTGGGGGGGGGGGGGGCAATGCATTACTCCAGGAAAAAAAATTAATGATCCCAGGTTCCAATCTAATTCATGTTTAATGTGGGATAAAATGCCATAAATAAGTAAATAAATATAAACTTTTAATGTTGAGAACCTGATTCTCAAAGTGAACATATTCCATACACTATAATGAAAATAAAATTATTTTTTTCTACCTTTGTTGTCTGGTGACTTTGTTTTTCTGATCATGCTGGTCCAGTATCCAATTCTGCTGCTATCTGTCCTCTTAACTCCATTTCCAGGGCTTCTTTTCCATTTATTTCTTTACTTTCCGCCTTTCTTCTTCATTTCTTGCCCTACATCCGTAAGTAAAAGCTGGGTCCTCCGCAGACTTGACTGTCCAGTGGATCCAGCTTCTGCCTATTTTCTGCATCTATGTGCAGTGTTTCTCTTCTCTTCCTTTTCCCTCATCTCATCTCCTTCCTCACTCTTCCCTCCCCTCCATCCATGTCCAGCATTTCTTCTCTCCCTTCCCTCTCCTCCATCCACCCATGTCCAGCAACCCTCCCCTCCATCCACCCATGTCCAGCGACCCTCTTCAATCTTTCTGTGGTGCAAGTCTATGTCTAAGGTGTTGCAAACTATAATGTTTTGGTCATTATAATGAAATATTAGTTTAGGTGAGTTTCTGATATCCAAGAATTATTTTGTTGTATTTGTAGTTCTTATTCCCCACTACTCTAACAAATAGATCTCTCTCCTTTCCCCCTTCTAAGTGAATGGATTGTGTGAGTAAATGTATATACAAAATAATAATAATAATAAAAATCCTCTTACATCTCAAGGAGAAGACCTTGAAGGAATGAAGCTTTTATCTGATTCTAATACATCTTCTTTCACTAGGCAGAAAAAGTGGAGCAATCTATTATCCATAAGTAAAAAAGGAAGAGTAGAATCACCTCAATATTCCCTTTAAATGGGCTAAAAACTATTCTCTGTGGCTTAATATTCAGCAGCACAGCAGTGCCCTACCCCCAGTGCTACAGTCCTTTGACCTGATCTGGCATCGCAGATCCAGGCAGCCTCGCCTCCTGCCAGCCCCAGAAGTTTTCCCTCTGCATCATCCCACCTATATGGGGACAGAAAGTTGTGCAGAGCGAAGACTTCAGGTGCTGGCAGGAGGCGAGGTTACCTTGATATGCAACACTGGTTTTATCTATCCTGACTGAACCCACACCCTCCGCTAAGCACTCTAGGGCTAGGTTCTTAAGATGACTCTGTGAGGGAGTGTGTTTAAGGTGGACCAGCAATTTCCTTTACACTCCATTACAGATGGGCTAAAATGTCTGTCACAGAGACTGAAGTTTCCCTGTACTTATTTTTTTCTATGAAAATTATTAAGATCCCTCCCTAATGAGAATTGTGAGTTTGTACCAGTGCCTGGTTAAGAGTGCTGCTGAGCTCTAATGGGCTCAGGTGCTACTGAAAAGAAGAAGGGAGATGCCACACTTCATGGCCAGCTATGCCGTAAACTTGGAGAGTTGTTGCCCCTTCAGCCCGGCCTAACTGAGGGAAATAAGTGTCTTTGAAATGCACATCAGGGAAGATCTAGAGTTTTTTTTCTGTTCCAATTGGCAAAGCAAGTGTATAGCTATAAGTCTCGAAATCATCTATTTTCGTAGGCATGCATGCATTCTATTAAAGTACCTTGGATGTCCAGCCTGATCTGTGAAGGTTTGAGCCCAAATACATCCCAGACAGACAGGAAGACTTGAGGATTTTTGTGATAGTTTGGCTTGGGGCAGAAGGAAGCTCAGAGGACTGCAGCGTCGGGCACAGGGAGAAAAGGGAAATAGATGTCAGACCATGAAGGGAAGAGACGAAACAGAGTTACTTGAGTACCTTGCCTCTTGCAGCCTCTTGCCCGCCCCGTTGCCTTCTCCGTTTAATTTTTTTAAGCAATTAATATGTCAGCAGGAACAGGCTGCTTCAGCCAATCCCAGGGGCCTTCCTTCAGCCATCAGAGGCGGAACACGCTGAAGGAAGGCCCCTGGGATTGGCTGAAGCAGCCTGTTCCTGCTGACGTGGTTTTTTTTTTAAAGCAGTGTTAAGCGTGGGTTCGCGCGACGCTAAGGTTGGAGCCGGGTGGGGGAGGAGGAGAAACGAGAAGTGCCGCGTGTGACAAGATGCTCAAAAAAACCACAGGAGACGCGCCTGTCGACACTGCCAGGTGGGGACCAAAGCCCAAATTTTGAGAGCCGGTTGTTAAAGTAGCTACTTTAACAACCGGCTCCCAAAATTCTGAAAAAAATAACAACCGGCTCTCACGAGCCAGTGAGAGCCGGCTCCAGCACACCACTGCAGCCAGCTGACTGTACTCCATATAGCATATACTACATCACAACAGACCTCTTCCCTCACCTTTAGACTGAATTTCTCAGTACTAGAATAGGTATTTCCAAATATTATAATACACAAATCTTTTCCACCAACCCCCTCTAATAAATATAATCTAGGGTAGAAATGTAGTCTATTAACAATATATTTATGTTTTTACAGATATAAAATAAAACTGTACAGAAAAAATAACCGGGGAAGAGGAATAAGTTAGTCTTCTTCCAGATAGCTCTTGGTAACATACAACAGGTATTCAGGATAGCCATAAAATCTTGAGATCTCATGATCTTTTTCCCTCTGTACAAAGAATTGTACCTTTCCCAGGGAGGTATACTGGCAAGCAATCTCTCTCTGTAACTGAGCTTTCCTCTTCATGGCTTCTCTCTCCTTTCTGCACTCTGCAGGGATGGGTAAAGATACCTCTAACTCCTCAAAGGGACAGTGAGGGAAGGAAGGATGTATCAGTGTTCCATTTCCTGAACGTGGGATTCGAGAGAAGATACCTTGGGAAGATCTGACTGACTCTTGACTATAAGAGGCAAGATGATGATTTGAAACATGATGGTAGGGAATGGACAGATTATAGTTGTGACTTGGACGATGAGATGCAGGTAGATGGATATTCAGAGTAGGATGTGAAGATATGGATGGATTCTGATTTGTTTCCATACTGTGAGGGATGGGTGTTCTGAGATTTGCTGAGACAGAGAAGGGTTTAGGACACTGTCGTTCTCCTACTAGTCCTTCATTAGCCAGATTGATTCCAGATACTCTATTCACATTTTCCTTCCTTAACTCCTGTCCAAGTTTCACCCAGGCGCTCAACCTCATGCTTTCAACACAGCTGCCCTCTTTTCTGGAGATCTCCATTTTCATCTTTTTGGCACTAGATGACATTTGCTGAGAAGCACATTTGGGTTCTTCAAAGAACAGCAGGTCTTTATGTATGCCCATTAGTGGCTTATCTGAAGCCTTTGTTTTATGAGCTAAAGTACTTCCTGGGGTATCATTGGTGGAATTTCTAGCAGTTAGAGCACCAGAGATAGACACATCTGTTCTGGAATCGCTTTTCTTTCCTAGCCTATGAAAAACCTGGACAGACTCAAACATATGTAAGCTTAGGTGACTCCGTGGTATTTTAAATACTTCAGGTTCTTGATCTTGAAGTACTTTTTTCTGTTTTCCCACAATTGTGGATGGTTTTTCCTCCACCTGTGGTTGAGTATGGGTAATCCCTTTTTCAGGTTCTTTGCTATCAAAATCTGCTATCTCTGCTGGTTCCTTGCTTCCAGAAAAACTGTTCTCTTCCTTTGTTTTCACAGTGTGTTGGTCATTGCTGCCAGTTTTTTTCCATCTGCTGATACTGCCAATATGCTTCAGAAGAGCATCTACTCCAGATTCACTCATTACAGATCCAGTTACACTAGTATTCTTGACATCCATCAACCTTCCCACAGCTTTAGCATCACCCAGCATTGTTGCAAAATGTTTAGGACTGAGGTCAGCAGAAGGAGCAATTTGCTTAGCTTTCTTTGGACTCTTCCAGACTTTATGGCCATTGGCTTCCTCAGAGTCAAGAACCTTAGGTTTAGGGATTACATGAGATGCTACCAATTTCTCAGATATGTTTTTTCCTTCATTTTCCCTGGATTCTGTCTTGTCCAATTCAATGGATGAATAAAAAGCACCTTGAGAAGAGATATTACTAGGGTATTCCAACTTCTGTCCTGCTTCTGTTGAATGTGCCACCTTCTCTTCAAGTTGGGTAATATATTTTAGTTGGTCTATTTCCTTTGAGGTTGTCTCATTGGGACATTTTATCTTTTCCCATAACTGAGTAGGACAAGCTGTGTTCTTATTTATCTGTGTGAGATTTGCCATTTCCTCCCCTAAATGAAATGGATACAGTATCTTATTCTCTAACTGAATGGGATATACCCTATTATCGCTTAGATGAATTGGAAATGCTATATTCTGTCCTAGATGAATGGGATATTCTACCCTCTGTCCAGACTGAATAGGGTAAGTCATTTTCTCTCCTGCCTGTGTGGTATGTATCAAATTTTCCCATGATTGGGCACTTTCCCTTGAATATTTGATTTTCCATATTGCAGGATTAATCATTTTAATTGGTGGTGGAAGTGGAAACAGTGTTGGAGATGGAGGAAGAAACTGTGGCAATGGGGATGGAGTTTTGGATATCGACCCGGTCTTTTCTCTTCCATTAACTTTTCTCAAGATCCCAGCACTGTCCTGGAAAATTTCAGTACCTCCCTTTAATCCCTCTTTGACAGAATTTAAGCCTTCTCCCTGCTTGGATTCATTTAGGTCTCTTAGTGGCACATGACCGTTGCTAGAACACAGTGGAGTAGTACAGGTTAACAGCTGATGAATGTCAGACATATCTAAAGCTAACAATGGTGACACTTTTGATAGATGAGAGTCTTGAATTGAACTTATGCCCTGAAATGATTTCCTTCCTTCTGTGGTATTTATTGCATCTCTATTTTGCTCCTTGCTCTCAGAAGCAGAAAGTTCCATCTTGTCCTGGGAGTGAAGAGTTGCAAGCTGGATAGGATATGGATTGGCTTGTGTGTCTGATACCTGATGTGGTGGAGAAATTAAAGATTCAACTAATGGCTCTTCATGAAGGGAGGGATACAGAACAGAGGCACTTGTGGTCTCTGTCACACCCTGGTCTTTGTGAATGAAATATCTATGAGGATCATGTTGGGTTACATTTGAGGTCTGCAGCCCTATAAAAGAATAAGAAAAAGGAAGAAAATCACAATATCAGAGAGTGAATTTATGAGTGGGAATAAAATCAGGAGAATCCCAAATAAAAATCAAAGACATGAAAGGTACAGTCAGGTTATATAATCCACAAATTGCCTGATAATCAATGAAGAAGAAAGGTAATTTAATGACCTAGAAATATGTAGGGTTCTATCTGCAGAGTAAATATTAATGATGTACATTCGTTTTGCAAAGAAATTAAAAATTTCAGTTAAATTCCTTTTTAAATTTTGTTTTGATTTTAACATGTGCTCTTTGCAAGTAGTACACACTAAAACTGAAAATAAAACAAAATAAAAATTGAAATACCCCCATACCAGACGAGAAAACCTGGAAATCCCTAAACTGAAAAATAATCCTTAGCATGCACTCCCCTAGTAAATATGAAAGCAGCACCTGAAAGGAAGAATCAAATTAATAATTTTTACATAAAGAGCAAAAGAATACAGCACAGCTAGATGGGAGAATGGAACAAGTCAAACATCAATGCAAACAGCAATGAAAATGTCTATGCAACCTAAAAGTAAACATGGAGAGTGAGAGCTCTTACAGCCCTACTAATGTCCTTCCTTTTACAAATTTTCTGCCTATGCCTCTGGCACTCATCCTGCGTCTCACTTCTTTCAATTTTCTGTAGTATAAAGAAAGAAAGAAAAAAAAACTGCACAATTGCAGATCTTTTCACCCACACTTTTTCTCTCCCTGTTCTGCACTTACCAGGAACCCTTGTCTCACGCCCTTGTTCATGGACATGGTACCCTCCTCCTTGTGTGGACATTGCGTAATTTGCTGCAAGAGGTACTGTAGATTTATGACAGCTTTTTGGGTAGATCTCTTTCAGAACCAGAACCGGTCTTGTCTGAGAAGAAGTGTACCCAGTATTAGTGTTCTCTCTGCCCCCCACATGGGAATAAGGGCTATCTAACTGTATGAGGTGGCCTATTTTGGTAGATGGCAACTGTGCAAGTATTGGACAATCATAGATATAGACTGAAGCTCCATGACTGAGAGGAACTTGTTGCTCCAGTCCTTGGGTATATGGAGCCCATATTGGTATCACATTCTGGGGCTGCACTTGTACAATGTGCAAGCTGTTAGAAGACTGGGATGGTCTTTTGAAGCTTCCAATTGGGCTGGTAGTGGTAGCTCTTTCAGACTGGGGTGCATCACACTGTGCAATAGACATACAAGGACTTGGTACATCTTGGAACTTCTTGTAGTTCCTACTTGCATTACTATTGATTGTATTCTGAGCCTCCCCTTCACTGACAGTAGGGTAACTCAAGTAAGCACTAGGAGATTGATGTAGATGTACAGGATTTCCTGATGTTCCATGCAGAAGAGACATCTCTTCTGATCTATACATATATGCTCCAGTTCTTCTGTATAATGGGGTCAGCTCCCATGGAGATTGCTGAAGCATGGGGGAAGTTGTGGTCACTGTACTTGAGCTGCTGGACTTTGGAGCTTCTGTTGTAAATTCATGTAGAAATTGATCTGCATGAAAGAGAAACACATAGAACAAAATGACAGCTTATGGGCTTCTCTAGGCAACTAAAACACTCAAATACCACTGAAGATAAGTCAGGAGCCCCGCAAAAACAAAGCTTGAGGCCCCACAAACACACTAGAATCCAAAAATATCACAGTGAAAAACATAGGTTAAGGCCACACCTGTGACTTGGATGGAGGCTATCAAAGTTTTCTCTTAGGGACAGTCTATAGTATTAGATCAAAGCTGTTGCCAGAAGGCTATCAAAGGGTCAGAAGAGCACAAAAGGTTGCTTGTTCAATACCTGCCATACTGCAGAGGCAAGGGTATCAACTGAAAAAGGTAATACTGGATCTTGATATTTTTTCTACCAGTTACTGAGTCACCTGTGCTCTCTGTTTAAGAAATGCCATTAATCTCCAGGTTTGTTTTAAATATATATGTTGAGTTCCATTCCCATGGTAATGACGAAGATTCCATGAAATCACAATGAACCACCCATAGGAGCCAACTTTTCAAAATTATTAGGGGAGGAGTGGCCTAGTGGTTAGGGTGGTGGACTTTGGTCCTGGGGAACTGAGGAACTGAGCTTGATTCCTGCCACAGGCAGCTGCTTGTGATTCTGGGCAAGTCACTTAACCCTCCATTGCCCCATGTAAGCTGCATTGAGCTTGCCATGAGTGGGAATGCGCGGGGTACAAATGTAACAAAAATTTTAAAAAAATTAAAATTAAAAAACAAATTGTGCCTCATTGCACATAGTGAAGATATTGGGAGTGCTCAAGCACTCACAGAGCTGGCACCTATATGAACCACCATGATTTTCTTCCCTCTGATGAAATCTGAAGATTTCATAATGGTTGAACTGAACTAGGCATAGAAACCAAGATATGCATAACAAAGGGAAGGATTCTTCTTGGCATGAATATTGACTCTATGTACAAACTGAACTAGGATTCATCTTGGCATGAATATTGACTCTATCTACAAACTAAACTAAAATAAGAAACTATTTTATTTATTACAAAATGTATAACCAACCCTTCCAGGCCAAAATAGAGGTCAAAAGAAAGTACTGCTACACAAATTAAAAACAAACCTTACAATATAGATTGGAGTTCAAGAAGTAACAGAGTGAGGCAGAGAATCAAGAGAACAACCAGGTCCTCACCTTCTTATGAAACCTGAAGTAAGTTAATGCCTGCCACATGCCCTAAGGAAGGGAATTGGCCCATATATTTTTTAAAACCCCAAATATAAGGACCAATAGCAATGCACTTCTTGGCTCTTATTTTTCACCATTATCCCTCAAAGTCTTATTGTGGCTAATTTTATAAGGGGACATATACTTTAAGTAATATAATACACTCCCGCTTTCAGGTATTTCAGTCATTTACTTACTGATGCAGCCACATATGCATGTAAATGACCTCATAAAATACCAACCAAAAAGTATGTGCTTTGATAGTATGGTATATACTTTTCCAGTGGTTGTGCACAGATGTGGAGTTTGGGCAGAGCATGGAAGTATACACATAGATTATGAAATGCTATAATTTATGCGTGTACTTGAAAAATATTGGTAAAACATATATACTAGCTCTAGGGCTAGTGTAAATGTTCAATCCTGCAATGTAAGAAAACATTATGCTATTTACACTAGTATTTTATGAAAAAAAGTGCATTCTTACCCTCTTAGCCTATGTCTCTTGTAATAAAATTTCCCTCCAAACATCAAGGACACAATTTTAAACTGTGCTTTAGGTTTTATTGTGACCACTGCAATTAGTGTAACAGTGAAATTCATGAATGTATGCATAGAGTATACAACATATTTACATCAGCTTCAGAGCAGGTGTGCATTCTTGCAATTACATGCTATCCCCCTAATTCTATAAAAGTAATCAAAAGTTGCATGTGCAAATTTGGGCATGCACACAATTTAATTGAATAACAATCTAATCAGCTTCAGTAATTGGATTTTTAACAAGCAATTATTGGCACTAATTAGATTTAATTAGAACTTATGTGCATAAATGTAGGCACGGGATCTGCGCCTAAATTTTACACGAGTTTACATTTTTTTAAAGGGTGCAGAAATGGGAGAGTCATGGGTAGAACAGGGGCTTTCCTAGCATTTATGCTTGTTGTTATAGAATACACGCCCAGTTTAGGTGCGTACATTTGCACCATGTTTCAGTTGGTGTAAATGGCCATGCCTAAAGTTAGGCACAGTGGCGTAGCTAGGGTAGTTGACACCTGGGGCCAGTCATTTTTTAACACCCCCCCCCCCCCAAAATCCAGTACTAGGCATACCGAGAATACAAAACACTCAGGACCTATAGAGCAATTCTACCATACCATAAGCAGTAATTTGTACGAGTCACACAAGGAAAAGGAAAGCATCTTAAACACTACAGTGAGCACTAGAACATCAATTCACCTATTGTAAAACAAAAACAGACAGATTAGTACAGATCGTCGATCCTGCACAGTCAATGCCAACCGAAAGCCATGTCTTTTTCACAAATAGATACACCCTAATCCACTATAGAATAAGTAATCATAAACTTTCTATTTAGACAAAAATTAAACTGAACCCCCAAGATGCCAGACTCTGCATACAATGTAACACCACAGAAACAGAAAATGTCCTCTAGTACTGTGCAAAATATAAAGACAGCAGATGTAAATTTGAAAAACCTAACAAATACCAATCACCACTTTACAAATTAACAAATAGAAATAAAACAAATAATATCATTTTATTGGACTAATACATTTAGCTTTCAGAGGCCAAAACGTCCTTCCTCAGGTCAATTCAGTATAGTACTGTTACAGTGTCCTATCCTGACCTGAGGAAGGGGGTTTTGTTCTCCGAAAGTAAAATGTATTAAAATTAGTCCAATAAAAAGATTACCTTATTTACATGTTCTATTATAAACATTTATTAACACAGCTACAATACTACTTTATCCTAAAGCAAAAAAATAAAAATATATATTTACAGTTCGTTGTCTCTGGTTTCTGCTTTCCTCATCTTTTTACTGTCTTCCTTCTATCCAGCATCTGTCTTCGTTCTCTCTCTGCCATCCAGTGTCTGCCCTCTCTCTCTGCCCCTTCCATCCACTGTCTGCCCTCTCTCCCTTCCATCCACTTCTGCCCCTTCCATGCACCATCTGCCCCAGTCTGCCATCTCTCTCTCCCCCTTCCATCAACATCTGCCCTCTATCTCTGCCCCTTCCATCCACCATTTGCCCCAGTCTGCCCTCTTTCTCTCTCCCCTTCCACCCACCATCTGCCCTTTCTCTCTGCCCCTTCAATCCGTCTGCCCTCCCTCTCCCATCCGTCCAGGGTCTGCCCTCCCTCACGTGCCCCCCCTTCCATCCAGGATCTGTCCCCTCTCTCTCTGCTCCCTCTTTTCAGCCCCCTTCATCCATCACATGCCTTGCATCCCCCCCTTTCAGCCCCAGACCCATTCTCCCACCTGCCCCAGGCATGGGCCCATTTTCCCTCCTGCCCCCATGTCAGACCCCAGTTCCAGCTTCAGACCCCTTCTCCCATCTGAGCACTCCCCTCCCCCCTCTGAGCACCCCCACCCTCCCCCAATCCTCTTCTCCCCTCTCTGAGCACCCCTCTGAGCTCCCCCACCCCTCCCCAATCCCCTTCTCCCCTCTCTGAGCTCCCCCACCCTCCCTAATCCCCTTTAAGCACCCCTCTGAGCACCCCCACCCCTCCCCAATCCCCTTCTCCCCTCCTTGATGCTCTCCCACCCTCCCTAATCCCCTTTAAGCACCCCTCTGAGCGCCCTCACCCCTCCCCAATCCCCTTCTCCCCTCTGAGTCCTCCCCCGAGATCCGTTCTGCTGCTGCTCCTACCCTGTCCTGCCTTTAACATTTTTTTTTCGAAGCACCGGAGAGTGGCGCGCCTCTCGTCTGCCCTGCTAGTAAAGAAGATCTCGCTGACGTCGCCCTTCCCACATTGTCCCGCCCCCCTCTGAGGCAACTTCCTATTACCGCGAGGGCGGGCGGGACTCAGGGAAGGACGACGTCAGCGAGATCTTCTTTACTAGCAGGGCAGACGCGAGGCGCGCTGCCTGCCACTCTCCGGTGCTTCGAAAAAAAAATGTTAAAGGCAGAGCAGCGGGAGCGGAGCACCCCCTACCCGATGACACCCGGGGCAGACCGCCCCCACTGCCCCGCCCTTGCTACGCCACTGGTTAGGCACAATCCTGGGCATAAGCATTCTATAAACTGTGCCTAACTTTAAGCTTGGCTTATAGAATAGTGATTTTTTTTCTCTGTGCCATATATAGAATTTACCTCTATTTGGGTTCCTATATTACCCGTTTATAAAACAGGCTTCAGACAGGCCTACTTTTGGACTTCTCACATAGGTATCCTGTTATAAAATTAGGCCCTTACTGGGTATATTGGCCTGCTTGTTAGTTATGCTCATCAGATTTCCTAGAAAGTACCCGCAGAGTTCAAAACATGCATACTTTTAGCTGTGTTCCTTTGGGCATGTTATAGATGGAGAAGAACATTTTGGGAGTAATTCAGTAACATAAGTGCTAACCCTTATGTGCTGATTAGTACATAAATGTTTAGAATAATGGCATTTACTCACATATGCGTACATACATATATGTGTGTGTAACTGCCAAAATTCCACCTATGCCCTATTCTGTATATACCTGCTTAACTTACATGGAGGGGCATTTTTGATATGATGTCTAAGTCCGACTTTGGACATTTTGCTCAAAACATCCAGAATATGAATAGCAAATATAGCAATTTTCAAAACAGCAAAATGGCTATCCTTTTTTTAAAAAATGGCCACTTGCTATATGTTTTTGTGTTCTGTGTGTTTATCTTTTTGGTTCATTTTAGAAAAAAAAACACCCAAGTGAAAAACGCACAACATCAAGCCATTAGGATGTAGGAGGAGCCAGCATTCTTAGTAGACTGACCACAGACATCCCAGCAGAGCAGTGGGGCACCCTAGGGGGCACTCCAATGGACTTCACATAAAAGCTCCCAGGTACACATCTCACCATTGCTCCCTTATATTATAGTGTGAGCCCTCCAAAACCCACCTATACACCACTACAGTACCCAACTGTACACCACTACAGTAGCCCTTATGTCTGCAGATGTCACTTATATGTGGCTACAGTAGGTTTTTGGTGGGTTTTAGAGGTCTCACATTTTCTACCACAATATAACAGAGTGGATTATTGGCCTTGGTCCCCTTCTCCACAGTGCACTGCACTGACCACTAGGCTACTCCAGTGACCTGCTCCCTGTACTAGTAGGACAGGCTATAACATCTGAGGTGTTTGTTTTACATCTTTGGAGGGTGGGAGAGTGCAATGATCACTAAGGGAGTAAGGGGAGGTCATTCCTTTATTTCTCCAGTGATCACCTGGTCATTTAAGGCACTTTTTGTGGCTTAATCATTATTAAAACAGATCTAGCTCCAAACATCTTAGTTTTAGTCCTGGACATTTTCGTTTTGTTCCATTACGGCTGAAAAACATCCAGGTCTTAGGAATGCCCAAATCCCGCCCTTAGCGTGCCTCTTGAGATTTGGATGCACTGCAGATGAACAGCATAGAACGATGTCTGAAAAATGTGTTTCGAAAATCCCAATTTGGATGTTTTGGTGAGAAAAGCATTCAAATACTGCTTTATGCCACTTTTTAGATGTTTTTCCTACCATCTCTATGCTGATGACTCCCAATCTACCTTTCTACCCCTGATATCTCACCTTGCATCCAAACCAAAGTTTCAGCGTGCTTGTCTGACATTGCTGTCTGGATGTCTCAACGCCACCTGAAATTAAATATGACCAAAACCGAGCTTCTCATTTTCCCCCCCAAACCCACCTCCCCGCTCCCCCCGTTTTCTATTTCTGTTGATGGCTCTCTCATTCTCCCTGTCTCCTCAGCTCGAAACCTTGGGGTTATCTTTGACTCTTCTCTCTCCTTCTCTGCTCATATCCAGCAGATTGCCAAGACCTGTCATTTCTTTCTTTACCGCAGAAACAAAAAGGGGTTCGAAGTTTCCACAAAAGTTCAACAAAAAAGAAAAAAGTGGAAAAACACAACTTTAAGAGATCAATCCGAGACAAGGGGTGAGATGCTCCAGGAAAGCTTTATTAGGGACCCTACACGGTCCGTGTTTCGGCTTTTAAAAAAGCCTTCATCAGGGGTCTATAAAATAACATAACACATATATAATTAAATTAAAATCAAATCAAATATATAACACCAAATATAAAAACTTAATATAAAAACACGTAATATAAAAAATTCCTAATATAAAACATTCTTAATATAAATCAAATCCTCTGACTTAGAATTTAATATATTAACTAAATCAATACAAGTACTATTACTATATCATCAGACAAACATCATAGAGATCAAATGGTAAATAAATAATATATAATTTAGTTAGCATTATAGAAACATATTTCAAAAAGTAATATATCTATATCACAGGCTTATAATATCATCCCCTTCAAGAGGGCAAATTTAAAATATGTCTGCAGGCACAGGAAGGGTCAGCATTAACCCTGAGAGGAACATGGGAGCACTATCTGAGAGGTGAGCTCTAAAAGAGCAGTAACTGTTTATAATACATTTAAGCACCACTTCAGTGTGTAAGTGTACAGAATATTGTTACTTTCATGGATAAGTATACACTTAACACATGCAACTGGCAGCAAAACACTTTAGCGCTATTTTGTAAGGATGCACATAAATAAATGCAAGGGGGATATTGACATGGGTGGAGCATGGAGTGGCATGGGCAGGGTTGTCACTTGCATGTGCACCTTACAAGGAGTTACACACATTCTTGCCACATTTGGATGTCTGCAATAATATCAGGTCTATGGAGCACCAATACCAGGTTACACTAATATTCTATAACAATCTGGACATCTACTATCTGATACCCTCCCTTAGATCCTATGTACTTGTCCCAAGCTAGCGAGGTTGCAATAGAGACCATAGTATACTAGCAGGCTTATTTTCAAAAGTGATCGCCGGCCATTTCCCAACATAAATCGGGAGATGGCTGGCGATCTCTCAAAAGCGGCCAAATTGGTATAATCGAAAGCGGCGTTTTTGACAGCATCGCCGCTTTCCCGTTGCCTCGCCGGCGAAAGTTCAAGGGAGCTTATTGGCGGCTTAGCGAAAGCGGGACATGGGCGGGCATGGCGTGGCAACCAGATGGCCGGCTTTCGCGGATAATGGAACAAAAAAAAAGTGGCATTAAGCAGTATTTCGCCGGGTTTACTTGGTCCTTTTATTTTCACGACCAAGCCTAAAAAAGGTGCCCCAACTGACCAGATGACCACTGGAGGGAATGGGGGATGACCTCCCCGTAGTCCCCCAGTGGTCACCAACCCCCTCCCACACTAAAAAAATAAAAACCTTTTTTGCCAGCCTGTATGCCAGCCAGTGGCGTTCCTAGGGTGGCTGACACCCGGGGCGGATCGCAGGTGCAGTGCCCCCCCAGGTGCAGCGTGACCCCCCCCCCCCGGCGAAACGACAGACACCCCCCGGGTGCATCTTTACCTGTTGGGGGGGGTGCCTCGCGTCTGTCGGCAACGCTCGTTCCCTGCTCCCTCTACCCCGGAACGGGATACTTCCTGTTCCGGGGCAGAGGGAACAGGAAACGAGCATTGCTGACAGACGCGCAGCACCCCCCCCAGCGGCGAAATGACACTCCCCCCCCCCCCCGGGTGCATCTTTACCTGCTGGGGGGTGCCGTGCGCCTGTCGACTTCGCTCGTTCCCTGCTCCCTCTGCCCTGGAACAGGAAGTAACCCGTCCCGGGGCAGAGGGAGCAGGGAACAAGCATTGCCGACAGACGCGCGGCACCCCCCCAGTGGCGTGCACCCGGGGTGGACTGCCCCCACCGCCCCCCCCCCTTGGTACGCCACTGATGCCAGCCTCAAATGTCATACCCAGCTCCCTGACAGCAGTATGCAAGTCCCTGGAGCAGTTTTTAATGGGTGCAGTGCACTTCAGGCAGGCAGGCAGACCCAAGTCCATCATCCCCTACCTGTTACACTTGTGGTGCTAAGTGTTGAGCCCTCCAACCCCCCCCCCCCCCAAACCCACTGTACCCATATGTAGGTGCCCCCCTTCACCCATAAGGGCTATGGTAATGGTGTAGAGTTGTGGGGAGTGGGTTTGGGAGGGATTTGGGGGGCTCAGCACCCAAGGTAAGGGAGCTGTGCACCTGGGACCTATTTGTGTATTTTTAAACTTTTGTAGAAGTGCCCCCTAGGGTGCCTGGTTGGTGTCCTGGCATGTCAGGGGGACCAGTGCACTACAAATGCTGGCTCCTCCCACGACCAAATGCCTTGGATTTCGCTGGGTTTGAGATGGCCGGCATTTTTTTTCGATTATTGCTGAAAAACAAAAGCGGTGATCTCAAACCCAGCGAACTCTGACATTTGGCCGGGCTAAACCGTATTATCAAAAGAAAAGATGGCTGGCCATTTTTTTCGATAATACGGTTCTAGGTGTCTTTAAATAAAAAACAGAAGATTGCAAATTATCACTGTCAACTACTAAGCAAAATTTAAATAGGAACAACAAACAAAAAGTTTGACATGTCTATATGTGAATGCCAAAAGCCTAAGAAATAAGATGGGGGAGTTAGAATATATTGCACTAAATAAAAAATTAGACATAATAGGCATCTCTGAGACCTGGTGGAAAGAGGATAACCAGTGGGACACTGTCATACCATGGTACAAATTATATCATAGTGATAGGGTGGGTCAAATTGGTGGAGGGGTAGCAATGTATGTTAAGGAGGGCCTTGAATCAAATAGATTGAAAATTCTGCAGGACACAAAACACATCTTGGAATTCTTATGGATTGAAATTCCATGTGCAAAGGGGAAAAGGATAGTGATAGGAGTGCACTACCGTCCACCTGGCTAGACAGACAGATCTAGAAATGCTATTAGAAATTAGGGAGGCTAACAAACTGGGGAACACAATACTAATGGGTGATTTCAATTACTCTGTTATTGACTGGGTAAATGTGACATCAGGGCATGCCAGGGAGGTAAAATTCCTTGATGAAATCAAGAACTGCTTTATGGAGCAGCTGGTATAGGAGCCAACAAGAGGAGGACAAATTCTAGACCTAGTCCTTAGTGGAGCGCATGATCTGATGCAAGAGATAATGGTGCTGGGGCCGCTTGATAACAGTGATCATAATATGATCAGATTTGATATTAGCTTTGGAGTAAGTATACACAGGATATCCAATACATTAGCATTTAACTTTCAAAAAGGAGACTATGATAAAATGAGAAGAACAGTGAAAAAAAAAAAACTTAGAGGAGCAGCTGCGAAGGTCTAAAAATTTACATCAGGCATGGATACTGTTCAAAAATACTATCCTGGAAGCCCAGGCCAGTTATATTCCATGTACTAAAAAAAGGAGGAAGCAAGGCCAAGTGATAGCCGGCATGGTTAAAAAGTGAGGTGAAGGAAGCTATTAGAGTTAAGAGAAAATCGTTCACAAAATGGAAGAAGGATCCGACTGAAAGTAATAAGAAACAGTATAAGGAATGGCAAGTCAAATGCAAAGCACTGATAAGGAAGACAAAGAGGGTCTTTGAAAAAAAGTTTGCGTTAGAGGCAAAAACACATAGTAAAAACATTTTTAGGTATATTAAAAGCAAGAAGCCGGCAAAAGAATCAGTTGGACCGCTAGATGACAGGGGTAAAAGGGGTACTCAGGGAAGACAAAGCCATATCGGAGAGATTAAATGAAGTTTTTGCTTCGGTCTTCACTGAGGAAGATTTGGGAGAGATACCGGTGCCAGAAATGGTATTCAAAGCTGACGAGTCGGAGAAACTGAATGAAATATATATAACCCTGGAAGATGTAATGATGTAATTTGACAAATTGAAGAGTAGCAAATTGCCTGGACCAGATGGTATTCATCCTAGAGTACTGATAGAACTGAAAAATGAACTTGCAGAACTATTGTTAGTAATATGTAATCTATCTTTAAAATCAAGCATGATACTGGAAGATTGGAGGGTGTCCAATGTAATGCTGATTTTTAAAAAAGATTCCAGAGGTGATCTGGGAAATTATAGACCGGTGAGCCTGAAGTTGGTGCTGGGCAAAATGGTAGAAACTATTATAAAGAACAAAATTACAGAGCATATTGAAAAGCGTGGATTAATGAGAAAAAGCCAATGGATTTAGTGAAGGGAAATCTTGCCTCACATTTTTTTGAAGGAGTGAGCAAACATGGATAAAGGTGAGCCAGTGGATATAGTGTTTCTGGATTTTCAAAAATCATTTGACAAAGTACCTCATGAAAGACTCTAGAGGAAATTGGAGAGTCATGGAATAGGAGGTAGTGATCTATTGTGGATTAAAAACTGGTTAAATGATATAAAATAGAGAGGGTTAAATGGATAGTATTCTCAATGGAGAAGGGTAGATAGAAATTATAAGTAGTAGTAGTAGTAGTAGTATAGTGAGGTTCCCCAAGGGGTCTGTGCTGGAACTGCTCCTTTTTAACATATTTATAAATAACTTAGAGATGGGAGTAACTAGTGAGGTAATTAAATTTGCTGACGACACAAAGTTATTCAAAGTTATTAAATCGCAAGAGGATTGTGAAAAATGACAAGAGGACCTTACGAGACCGGGAGACTGGGCATCCAAATGGCAGATGACATTTATTGTGAACAAGTGCAAATTGATGCATGTGGGAAAGAGGAACCAGAGCTATAGTTACATGATGCAGGGTTCCACATTAGGAGTCACCAACCAGGAAAGGGATCTAGGTGTCATCGTTAATTATATATTGAAACCCTCTACTCAGTGTGTGGTGATGGCTAAGAAAGCAAATAGAATGTTAGGTATTATTAGGAAAGTAATGGAAAACAAAAATTAGGATGTTATAATGCCTTTTTATCGCTCCATGGTGTGACCATACCTCGAATAATGTGTGCAACTCTGGTCACTGCATCTCAAAAAAGGTATAGTGGAATTAGAAAAGGTACAGAGAAGGGCGACGAAAATGATAAAAGGGATGGGACGACTTCCCTATGAGGAAGGGCTAAAATGGCTAGGGCTTTTCAGCTTAGAGAAAAGACTGCTGAAGGGAGATATGATAGAAGTCTATAAAATAGTGAGTGGAGTGGAACGGGTAGACGTGAATTGCTTGTTTACTCTTTCCAAAAATACTAGAACTAGGGGGCACACAATGAAGCTACAAAGTATTAAATTTGAAACAAATCGGAGAAAATATTTCTTGACTCAACATGTAATTAAACTCTGGAATTCATTGCCAGAGAATGTGGTAAAAGCAGTTAGCTTGGCGGGGTTTAAAAGGGATTTGGATAGCTTCCTAAAAGAAAAGCCCTTAAGCCATTATTAAGATGGGAAAAATCCACTGCTTATTTCTAGGATAAACAGCATAAAATGTATTGTACTGTTTTGGGATCTTGCCAGGTACTTGTAACTGGATTGGATGCTGTTGGAAACAGGATGCTGGGCTTAATGGACCTTTGGTCTGTCCCAATATGGCAACACTTATGTACTTATATCACAGTTCACCTTGACATCAGAAGAAGGCGGAACACTGAGCGAAGGGAAGACTAGTAGAGACGTCGGGAGCGTCGCCTCCTTCACTGACGCTGCGTCTTCGCTGCCGGACGGAGGTAAATTTAAAAGGGATCTTGTGGGGGGGGGGGGGAGAAGAGGGCGGGTAGTTGGGACATGGGAGCGGGAGGGTGAGGTAAGCATGGTGCGGCGGGGCGCCCCCCAGAGGATGGCGCCCCCCTGCCGTGCTTACCTCGCTTACCGTGTTGGCATGGCCCTGATTCAAGTTTAGGAACCAAAAGGGAGGAGAATGTTTTAAAAAATTTGGCTTTGATAGGTAGATGTACTTCATCATTGGTGATGTCATGTGCCAAGACCTGACAAATGGGGTAGAGTGACAGATTTCAGAAAGTCAAATATATCTTTTTCCAATGTGGAGGTTTCAGAGTTGTAAAGATCAGAATAAATGGATTGTGTATTCAAAGCAGTTTACATAATATATACAGGTACTTATTTGTACCTGGGGCAATGGAGGGTTAAGTAACTTGCCCAGAGTCACAAGGAGCTGCACTGGGAATCAAACCCAGTTCCCCAGGATCAAAGTCTGCTGCACTAACCACTAGGCTACTAGGAGCTTTTGATAGTAGTGATTCTCTGCTTAGTGCAATGACCTTTGCTATATGAGGCTAATAATTTGTTTGCTTTGTTAGCAGAGGTGTAATACACAGAGCATTGTTTGAAATGAATAGCAGAAGCCATTTGGCTGAGAATTTGATTATAGTTAAACTTCAGAGTCTGTAAGTGCTGTAGAGTAGATGGGTCATGTTTATGAAATAAATAGGATTCCAGATTGTGGCTATCACCCTCTAAAAGTAGCTTTGTTTCTTTTTAAAGGCTGTGTAGCTTATGACTTTGCCTCTGAGGCATTCCTTGAAAGACTCCCAGATTGTATTTAATATCAAGTATGGTGTTGTGAGAGAAAAATTATTCTGAAAGAGGAGTGATGTGATTAATAAAGTTTGGATCAGATAGTAGCTCTGAATCGAGCCTCCAATTATGATGGTGTGAAACATCAGAAGACCAGGAAAATGTACAAGAAACAGCTACATTGTCTGATATGGTTATATAATGGATTTGAAGGATTGCAATAAGGGTATGAGGTCTTTGGTAGCTAAAAAATAATCGAGCCTGGAGTAGGTGTGGTGAGGGGAAGAATAGAAGGAGTAATCTTTACCGTCTGGATCCAAAAGTCTCCACAAATATGTCCATATATGTTCTTGCATCATAGCGAGTAGGGTGGATTTATCCTTTAGTTTGGTAGGGCAACAGGTGGAAGTTCTGTACAGAAACGGGTCAAGAGGGAAGTTAAAATTGCCTCCCATCTGCATATGTGAAGAGCGTGAAGTATTGCATGCAGAAGCCACATTTTGAAAAATCAGTAGGTCGTCTGTTTTTGGAGCATAAATATTTAAAAGGGTGATGGAACTGCAGAGGAGAGTGCCATTTACACATAACCATCTGCCATGTGGAGCAGAGTGAAAGGTACTGAAAACCTAGGTATTTCCTGGTAAGAATAATCCATTTTTTTGTTTACCATAGGTAGGTGCAGCATAACACAGGTCAAAAAGATTTGCAGAAAGCCTTGGTTTCAGAGGTATGTGATTCCTAGTGGAAGCAGATATCTGCCTTAAGGTGTTGCAGATAAAGTAATATTTTCTTTCTTTTTATAACATGAGATATGTCCTTAACATTTAGAACTTGAAGGAACCTCACTAAGGGAGAGGTAAATAAAATTGCCACAACGAAAACAAAAAAAAACAATTCCAATATATCCTAAGGCAAGCTCAAGTACTAACAATATCATAAACTTATGAAAGTAGTATAGGAGAATGAGAACTTAAATTTCTGTGACCCTAGCTGGTAAACGGCTCACTTAATTGTTCTATACGTGATACATAGAGCAATTAAGTGAGCAGTTTATTGGCTAGGTTCACTGCAATTTAAGCTCTGCTGCAGGTGCAACTATACTGAATTCTCCTATACTCCTTTCATACATTTATGATATTGTTAGTACTTCAGCTTGCCTTAACATTTAGAGTAACAAAATGTACAGTCGACATGCAAGGGAGAAGGAGCATAATTTCCAGATCTGCTTATATGTATTATGAGAGGAAGACAATTGTGGACCACATTGAAGAGAGGAAGAAAAAGTAAATGCAATTGCAAAATAAAAAACTGCATTTCCAGATGGAACATCGAAGCATGGAATCACGGCTGGTCATCAAGGTCACCTGAGAGTGAAGTCGATGAGAGTAATGCATATTTAAGCATAGTAATTTGCATATCAGCAATGAACTAGAAGCAGACAGTGTTGTTTAAAGTACTAGGTCAAAGTACTTAAGTAAAAGCAGAGCTGGTGCTAGGGTTTCTGGCACCCCCCTGCAGCCTATTAGTCGGCACCCCCTACCCATCCAGCATCTCCTCTCTCATTTCTGCTCTCATCCCCTCCCTCCCCGTCTAGAACCTTCTCTCTACCCTCCCTTCAGTGATAGCAACACAAACTCCTCCACTATCAGACACCTGCCCCCAGTGCTTTTTTTTGTAGGAAAAAAGGTTCTAGCACTTATGGGTAATCTTAGGGGTGGGATTACTATGGCTCCACCCCTACAGTAACCACATGTTATGACTGGAGATGTGCGAGCCCTTGTGCCCCGACTGAGCACGGCGAAGATGGAGAGATGCCGTACTTGGTCAGGCAGCCAAACAACCCCTAGTTTCACCTGGGAAGCGACCACCATTCACCAAGAGTTGAGCCCTCAGCTGCAGGTGGCCACCAGGACTTCTGGAACCGGCAGGGTTGCACAGCCGCTGACAGGATGGCAGGAATACAGACACAGTCCAGCACCAGAACTCCGAATAGGCAAGAATAGTCAAAAATCAGTCCAGGGTCAAGGCAAGCAGCAAACAAGCGAAATCCAAGAAGTAGCCAAGGTCCAGTACACAGGAAATCAGGAACAGGAGATAGCCAGTGAACAGCACTCCAACAACAACTCCTCAGAACAATTGAGGCCGAAGCAAAGAAGGCCTGGAGGCAGTGCTTTAAATAGTGAAGCAATCAGAGCAAACCAAACTCAGGTGCATCCAACATGGCAGCCCCCATAGGAGATCCTCCCACGACCAGATATGGAGTTCCTTCCTGTTCTCGTTTAGACAAGATGGCTGCCTCCTCTTGAGCTAGCCAAGATGGCTGCTGCTCTTGCTCCAAGCCGGATGACGGCTGCCAAGTTAGGAAACAGAAACCGACCCATCCCGGAGAAGTGTAGCAGAGCGTAACACCACACCCCTTTTACCAGCCATGGCGCATATAAACAGGCATCATTGAAACTATTACATCAGTATAGGAGAATAAAAATAACTTGTGATTTTATTTCATTATAAATAATTTCTGTAAACTGTTACAGCTCCAGTATACCCAAAATGACACAAACCAAATTAGCAAACAGGCTAGGAATTAGGAGAACAGTCTTGCCAAATCTGAAACACAATATGTTATCAAAATCTCAGAACCTAACAGAGTCCTATTCAGACACTTGTCCTTGCAGTGACACATGCAGAATAGAGATAGCCCCTCTTCAAATTCTTCAAAAATTAACCTGAAATCCTAGGAAGCTAGATTCTGCATGCAGCACAATACCAGAAAGACAGAAACACATTTCCTCCTATACAGTGCAAAGTAAGATAGCAGCTGTAAATTCTCAAACTGGACATATTTCAAATACTAACATGAAAATAAAATGATTTTTCTACCTTTGTTGTCTGGTGATTTTGTTTTTCTGATCATGTTGGTCCCAGTCTCTGATTCTGCTGCTCTCTGTTCTTTTCACTCCGTTTCCAGGGCTTCCTTTTCATTGATTTCTTTACTCTCCTCCTTTCTTCTACATATCTTATCCTACATACATATGTAAAAGCTGGGTACTGAGTAAAAGTAAAGATAAATGCATATTTTGATACTTAAGTAAAAGTAAAAAGTACAATGATAAATTGCATTAAAAATGTACTCGTACTCAAGTAAAAAAAAAAAAGTAAGTGCTTAACCTTACCTAACACCTTCTACCTAAATTCCTCTTTCACCTCAGCTTATGATCGATCAACTGTTTTCTTAGATCATGTAATGACGTTCTCATTTCCATATTCTGTAAGCCACATTGAGCCTGCAAAAGGTGGGATAATGTGGGGTACAAATACAATAAATAAATAATGTTTTTGAGTAAAAAGTATTTTATGGATACATTGAAACATTAACATCCTTGGCATCAGTTGGATCTAAAGATTCCATATTGGTGCTAATGTAACTTGCATCTGAGTTCTAGTTCCCAGTAGCTGTTAAATGGCATGGCTTGGGGTGGGGGAGCGTTTAGCAAAGAAGAGTAGAAGTGGACAAAATGGCCTTCAAAAACAATCCAAGGGACACACTATATGTGGATGTAAAAATAAATCTAAATGATATAACAAAAATAAAGCCACAGTCTCTATCAGGGTAAGGAGCTACAGGGGTTAACGCAGCAAAACAACCTCGAATGGGCTGTAAGGTCCCAACAGTGAACAGGCAGGCAACCTCCAGTGGGTTATGGTGCCTTTTCTCTGCTGCGTCCTACCTCCACCACATGGGTGGGATGCAGCAGAGAGAAGGCTACATCGAGGGGCATTTTCGAATGGGGATGCCCATTTATAAGGGCGTCCATCTCTGAGGATGTCCCCGCGAAGGGGCGGGGCATCCCGTATTATCGAAACAAGATGGGTGTCCATCTTTCATTTCGATAATACGGTCAGGGACGCCCAAATCTCAATATTTAGGTTGATCTAAGAGATGGTTGACCTAAATGTTGAGATGGTCGACCTTAGAGATGGTCATACCCGGTTTTCGGGCATAATGGAAACCGAAGACGCCCATCTCAAAAATGACTAAATCCAAGCCCTTTGGTCATGGGAGGAGCCAGCAGTCATAGTGCACTGGTCCCCCTCATATGCCCTAGGGGGCACTGCAGTAGATTTCATAAATTGCTCTCATGGTGCATAGCTCCCTTACCTTGGGTGCTGAGCCCCCCAAAACCCACTACCCACAACTGTACAACACTACCATAGCCCTTAAAGGGTAAAGGGGGGCACCTAGATGTGGGTACAGTGGGTTTCGGGTGGGTTTTGGAGGGCTCCCATTTACCAGCACAAGTGTAACAGGTAAGGGGGGATGGGCCTGGGTCCGCCTGCCTGAAGTGCACTGCAGTACCCACTAAAAACTGCTCAAGGGACCTGCATGCTGCTGTGATGGAACTGGGTATGACATTTGAGGCTGGCATAGAGGCTGGCAAAAATGTTTTTAAATTTTTTTGTGGGGTGGGAGGGGGTTGGTGACCACTGGGGGAGTAAGGAGAGGTGATCCCCGATTCCCTCCGGTGGTCATCTGGTCAGTTCAGGCACCTTTTCAAGTCTTGGTCGTGAAAAAAATTGGACCAAGTAAAGTCGGCCAAATGCTCGTCTAGGACACCCTTCTTTTTTCCATTATTGGCCGAGGACACCCATCTCTTAACCACGCCCCCGTCCCGCCTTCGGTACACTGCCGACATGCCCCCATGAACTTTGGTCATCCCTGCGATGGAAAGCAGTTGAGGATGCCCAAAATCGGCTTTTGATTATGCCGATTTGGGCGACCTTGAGAGAAGGACGCCCATCTCCCGATTTGTGTCGGAAGATGGGCGTCCTTCTGTTTCGATTATGCCGCTGATAGTCTGCCAGAGGTTTGCCTGTCTTCATTGCTGACTAACCAGAGGGCACTATACACATGCTGCTGAAACAGGGGACGCTGTTTGCAGAGGCAGCTCGTGCTAGCTGGCGGCAGCATGGAGAAGGGAGGAAAGCAGTGATGGTGGAAGGCAGCCCGTTAAATTCATTGAGGGCACAGAATGGCGATCCCAGGGTGGGCAGACTTTGAGCTGAGCAGCAACCTGAACGAGGGTATTGGCAACCAGCAGCCACAGCAACCCAGCTATACACAGAGTGCAAGGAGTTCTCTAGGAAGCAGATCAAGGACATAGAGTGGATGTTCAAAGAGTGAGTGATAAGCTGCCTGACCGGACCTATACCCCTCTCCCCCAACACCTCAGAAACTTATAAAAGACAAGTTTTAAGGGCCAGATAATAAGGGGAGGGAGAGTGTAGGATTATGAGCACAGATCAGTACCCCAGCACAGGTCAAAAAAGGCAGAGGCTGACAAGCCAGTCTGGAATCTATCAGAGATTGAGAAGCCTGTAATTTATTAAAGAACATGAGCCTGTGTAAACTCAGGAATTTATAACCTTAGGGTGCAAAGCAGACCTTGGGAAATAAACTAGTATAAACAGAAGAATGTGTTAGCGACTTAAGGGAAAATATATGGTGAGAACAGAGGATAGAATGATCTCTCAGGAAGATAAGTGCTGAAGTAATGTGAAGCCTTGCTTAACACAAAAGGTATATAAATGATTGAATCAGAGCATTATGTGGGAGAGGCAGACCACATGTTTGTGTCCCCTCCTCTCCACATGAGAAACTAGCATTTGTAATTGTAACTTTACATTGGTAAGAAATTAAAGAATTGCTTTTCTCATACGCTGGCCTTCCTATTCTTTTTTCTCTCTAAATTGCAGGTGGCTGGTACATAATAATTTGGAGTAGTAGTAAAAAGAGCAGCCTTTAAAAAAAAAAACAAGAGTAATGCTAAATAGAGTGAGGAATGAAGGAGAAAAAGTGACCGGACTGGAGAGAGGATGCCTTAAGCAATGCTAGAGACTGAATGCAAATTTTAAGGACCCCATGGGGGGAAATTGGTTGGAGAGATGTCGGAACCATGTGAAAAGGAGGAGGGGGAGGAAAACTTAGTACTTCAGCCTTTTACTTGTAACAAAGCAGCACGTAACAAGGTAAAAGTACTTAAAACTGGTTCAGATAATACTTCGTTACAAGTAAAATGCACTCGGTAACAAGTAAAAGTAATAAAATGTTTACTTAACACGTTACTTTTACTTCGTTACTATACAATACTGGAAGCAGAACCACATTTGCAAATTCATATCAGTTGAGAGCTAGATTGTTCATCCAAACAAAAAAATGTGCAAAGATTCTGGATTATCAAACATTTTAGTAACGTTGTGGTAGGTTACTTTCATTTTGGCTGGATAGAAAAGTCCATACTGGGCACAAAGGGCTTTGAGTTTGGGTCTTAAGTCTAAAAAGCTCTTCCTGTCGTGCGCTGTAGTTTTAGCGAAGTCGGGAGAAAAGGTCAGTTTCTTACTTTGGAAAAGAACAGATTTGGATGATTGCAATATTTGCAACACTTGGTTGTATCGAAGAAGTTTCATAACTACTGGGCGTGAGATAGAAACTCCCTGTGCATGCATGCATTCAATTTTGAGCGGGGTGTTAAAGGCAATTCCCAGGATCTCAGATTCTCAGGTAGAGAGGACTGAAGAAAATTACACACAGATCAGCTCCTTCACAGTGTTCTGGCAAGCTGAGCATGTGTACATTATAGACAAGTCATTACTACTACTACTTAACATTTCTAGAGCGCTACTAGGGTTACGCAGCGCTGTACAGTTTAACAAAGAAGGCCAGTCCCTGCTCAAAGGAGCTTACAATCTAAAGGACGAAATGTCAAGTTGGGGCAGTCTAGATTTCCTGGATAGAGGTATAGTGGTTAGGTGCCGAAGGCGACATTGAAGAGGTGGGCTTTGAGTAAGGATTTGAAGATGGGCAGGGAGGGGGCCTGGCATATGGGCTCAGGGAGTTTATTCCAAGCATGGGGTGAGGCAAGGCAGAAAGGGCGGAGCCTGGAGTTGGTGGTGGTAGAGAAGGGTACTGAAAGGAGGGATTTGTCTTGAGAACGGAGGTTATGGGTAGGAACGTAAGGGGAGATGAGGGTAGAGAGGTAAGGAGGGGCTGCAGATCGAGTGCATTTGTAGGTTAGTAGGAGAAGCTTGAACTGTATGCGGTACCTTATCGGGAGCCAGTGAAGTGACTTGAGGAGAAGGGTGATATGAGTGTATCGGTCCAGGCGGAAGATAAGACATGCAGCAGAGTTCTGAACAGACTGAAGGGAGGATAGATGGCTAAGTGGGAGGCCAGTGAGGAGTAGGTTGCAGTAGTCAAGGCGAGAGGTAATGAGAGAGTGGATGAGAGTTCGGGTGGTGTGCTCAGAGAGGAAAGGGCAAATTTTTCTAATGTTATAAAGGAAGAAGCGACAGGTCTTGACTATCTGCTGGATATGCGCAGAGGAGAGGGAGGAGTCGAAGATGACTCCGAGGTTGCGGGCAGATGAGACGGGGACGATGAATGTGTTATCAACTGAGATAGAGAGTGGAGGGAGAGGAGAAGTGGGTTTGGGTGGGAAGACAATAAGCTCGGTCTTGGCCATGTTCAGTTTCAGGTGGCGGTTGGACATCCAGGCAGCAATGTCGGATAAGCAGGCTGATACTTGTGTTACATCTGCTTGCATCAAATCTAATATAGCAAGGTGCTGCTGCATGGTGAGCATTGTTTGCCACCATGCGTTCTTCTGGTAATTCTAGCCGAACATTCGATCTAGTAAGCAAGGCTGAAATTTTGGTAAGCTCATTTTTAATTTCAGCAGTACTTAAAAAGTTCTTTTGCAATAATTCACACAGCAATTTTGTGTCATCAGCAAGCGATTCCTGTGAGTTCGGCAAATCTGGTGGTAAAGCAGTTTGATCTGGAGAGACATGATCCATTTTCAGGCATTTGGATATTGACTGCTGCGTAGATGAAGATTCACTTTTCAAATATTTTAAAGCCATAGCTTACTGAAATAAGAAGTGATATGAGGTTCAGCTCAGGATGGGTTTAATGGCTGATATAATAGAGAATATATTCTCATCGGCAGGAGCCACTCAATCAGGCAGCCATTCCTGAGCAGGTCATGTGATGCCCCCCTCTGAGCCTCACTTTTAACATCTGGTGCTTAGTAACTGTTTCATTCCTCATTGACATAGGTATCAAGCAAGAGGTATCTATCTTACAGTATGGATGCCAGAAATTATAAATACTTTAGCATCCTTGACCTGTTATATATTCATAGGATATCATTCAGCTTTAGAGAATGACATGGGGACAAAGTTTGTCTCCATCCCCGCCCCGTCCCCGCAGGTTCTGTCCCCGTCCCCGTGGGCTCTGTCCTCATCTGCAGAAGCCTCGAACACTTATGATTTTATAATTAAATCTTTTTATTAAAATATAAAAAGGAACAATATGCTGTGCAACTGTTGTGTATAAATTACAAATAGAGAACAATAATAACAATGAGCAGCTATAATAACCCTCTTCCCACCTCCACCCTCTACCCTTCCAACCCCAACAATAAGTGATTTCTACTACACCAAGGAATCCTAATTCACACTGTTAAAATGTCTTTTGCAGTCCCAGTCTCAGGTCTTGCAATACATCCACTATACATATTTCACATGTGATATGTATAGCTATGCAGCTTAATTAAGGAAAGCCCTTGTATAAGTGCCACACTAAGAAAAAAAAATGATCTCACCAACTATCACCCAGTTGTGTCTATCCCTCTAGTAGTAAAATTGATGGAGAGCTTGGTGGCCAAACAGCTTACAGACTACCTGGACAAGGTCTCAATAATACACGACTCACAATCAGGATTCCGATCCCACCATAGCACTGAAACTATCCTGGTCACCTTCCTGGCCAAATTCAAGCAGGAAATAGCCATAGGTAAAAGCACACTCCTCCTCCAATTTGACATGTTGAGCGCATTCGACATGGTAAACCACAACATACTACTGAGACTCCTGGGCCACTTCGGGATAGATGGAAACGTACTTAATCAGATCAAGGGCTTTCTAACCAAGAACTTACCAAGTAAAATCAAACTCAAACATATCACCACCGTGGAAAGCAGCCTGCGGAGTACCTCAAGGATCACCATTATCACCAATACTGAAAAAACATACTGCCTCATCCTCTCATCTCAACATAACAATTACAAACCCGCAACCATAAGGACCCCAGGACACACACTCCCTACTTCAGACAGCTTAAAAATACTCGGCGTTACGATCGATCGCAACCTCACTCTCGAGAACCAAGTAAATACCATAGTAAAGAAAATGTTCTATGCAATGTGGAAACTCAAATGAATAAAACCTTTCTTCCCGAGGGAAACTTTTCGAAACCTAATACAATCAATGGTCCTAAGCCATGCAGACTACTGTAATGGAATCTACGCGGGATGTAAAGTACAACTCACAAAAAAACTCCAAACCGCCCAAAACACAGCAGCCAGACTGATATATGGTAAAACACGATTCGAAAGTGCCAAACCCCTACGAGAAAAGTTGCACTGGCTCCCAATAAAAGAATGGATCATCTTCAAAATCTACACTTTGGTCCACAAAATTATCTACGGCGTAGTCCCAGGCTACATGACAGACCTCATAGATCTACCAACCAGAAACAGAATCGGATCACCACGATCATACCTAAATCTACATTACCCAAATTGTAAAGGCCTAAGATACAAAACAACTTACGCATCTAGCTTCTCCTACATAAGCGCACAACTATGGAATGGACTCCCAAATGCTGGGAGAACAATCCATGACCACTTAAACTTCAGGAAATCACTAAAAACTCACCTCTTCAAAAAGGCCTATCCCACAGATCCAATGTAAATCCTCACACCCAGAAACACAGCATAACTAATGATCGTACTGGACAATATAAAATCTTCACTTCCTTCGACCCCATGATGTCTGATCCACACCTACCTCATCTGACCACAATATAACTTTGCATTTGTTATCAACTGAATTGGCAAACACCACTACAGTACTATGTAAGCCACATTGAGCCTGCAAATAGGTGGGAAAATGTGGGGTACAAATGTTAAATATATGTTTAGCAGCAGCTGCTAAATGGTGGTTGGTGCCATCATGCAACACAGCTGGATGTCACCACTGTGCAATAGCAGTGGGTGCAGTTAGTGTGCAATATCAGTGCCATTGAACAACCATGCAACCCAGGTGGACAACTAGACACGGGCTGAGAAGTCCAGGAAGATATAGAAAGAACTGTGCACTATCCCCAGGATGCTACCTATTGCTCTGAGATTTCCACGTGGAAATTGAAGTGTATTCCATAACAATGCACAAAAGCTAATTGGTTAACAAGCTAATCAGCATTGATAATTGGATATTAACAACCAATTATTAGCACTACTTAACATTAATTAGAAATTACATGCAGAACTGTCTAAGCGTATTCTGTAATGTGGTGCACATAAATTCTAAGTTGCATAGATGAAAAGTGGACGTCATGGGCATTTCTAAAATCTATGTACATTATTATAGAATACACCTGGTCTGTGCATAATTTAGGTGTCAGGATTTACATTGTTTTATTTAGTGTAACTGCCTGTTACTAAATTTAGTTGCACGGAGCAGTGCTTGACCTATTCTCTATACAGTGCAGAACTTTGGGCTTACTCTATAAAGTATGCCTAAATTGAGGTATACATTATAGAATACACTTAGGTGAATTTCATTTCAGCGCTGATTTTTTTTTAAGGCATGATATATAGAATCTAGATCTATATGTGAAGATGAACCACAGATGAATAGAAAAACTGTGTAATTGGGCCAGCTCCAAATCATCAGTGGCTACTAAACTTCTTCAGCTGCACCATTTCAGTAACTGAAGAAACTAATGCAACTATCCTGAATCTGGTAAGACAGATGAGTAACTCATGTTAAAAATAAACAGCACCCATCAACTTTGGTAGAATACAGCCACGAGTTGCATTGTACAGCTTTGACCAGATAAGAATTTTTTTTTTAAAGAATACTGGTGGGGGGGGGGGGGGGAGGTAGGGAAGAGGACTAAAAAGCAAGTTTGGCTATTTATTCCAAAATATAGCCAGCTGGCTGATGAACTCATATTTGGCAAACCAAAATTTGAAAGCGCCAAGCCCTTACGAGAAAAATTACACTGGCTCCCACTTAAGGAACGCATCACGTTCAAAATATGCTCACTAGTTCACAAAATTATCCATGGAGACGCACCAGCTTATATGTCTGACCTGATAGACCTACTACCTAGGAATGCCAAAAGATCATCCCGCACATTCCTTGATCTGCACTTCCCCAGCTGCAAAGGAATGAAATACATGCGTCAAACTTTAGCTACCTGAGCACACAGTTATGGAACGCACTGCCGTGCAGCTTAAAATCGATCTACGAAAGAAAGAACTTCCGCATATCACTGAAGACCCATCTCTTTAATAAAGCATACTACAACGATCAACCAATGTGAATATGCACAACTCGCCTATATATGTTTAGAACTGTTTCTCAATTATCTGCTTGTATACTATAACTTTGTTTAATTATCATCATGATGACCAAGACTTTGTAATACTAAATGTTTATTTACTAACATTCTTCCACTACTCATGATGTATTGTAAGCCACTTTGAGCCTGCAAAGAGGTGGGATAAGGTGGGATACAAATGCAATAAATAAATAAACAGTTAATTTTTAGGAACTCCATACAGGAAAAACTTATAGTTAACTACAATTAATGGCTCACAGCTGCACATAAGAATAGCTTAGCCTAACTGATATTCAAATTAAACAGAGAGAAAAGTAGCAGAATCTGTTATCTAGTATTCAGGCAGCTACTGTAATCATTAAGGTGACTGCACCAAAAATTACAAAATTAAATTAAACTGCAGCATACAGCAATGAACCAAACAGGAACGTATGCCCTAGTAAGGGGTACATTTTTTTTAAACTTGAGGAAAGCTAATAAAAGTCTGGATTTGCCTACTGTGAATCAAACAGCTAGGAATTACTCAGAAATGGTAAAAGAATTCTGGCGGAAAAAACTGTAACAGTTTGGAACATTGAGGAAAATGTAATGCCACACAAATAGGAGTAGTTAATCCTCCATATAAGTCAAAGAAATATTTGCTGCTTATAGATAGTCACATAGAACTTTTCACTGCTTATAGAAACCGGAAGAACAAAGGTTCCTTGTCAGTAATCCCTGCTGTGAGAAAAAGTCAAGCCAGTGAGAGCTTAATAAAGTACAGAGGCACAAACACCAGAGTGCTGAAATAACTTAAATTCAATAGGCTTACCCAGTGCAGGCTGACTTCCACAGGAGAAGCTGGTGGTTCAATGGTCGTGAGGTGGGGAGGGGTAGTAGGGATCTCGGAGACCTCTGAGATATACCTCAGCTCCATAGAACAGCTGCCTGTTTTTTTTTAACAGGAGCTTATGCAAAACAAGGCACCCCAACTCAACTGAACCTCAGACATTAAACTGGGTCAGGATAACAAGCCTGGGAGGGCACCTCCAACTCAAATGGGGCTGGTTCAGGAGAACAAGCCAAATAGGCACCCCCAAACTCAACCCTCAGTATAAAATTGGCTCAGGAGCAGAAAACCTCAAAAGGATAGTTATAGCTCAATTGAAACTAGTTATGAACCAGGTCAGCAGCAGGGCTGTTAGCCTGTCATCCATCTACTTGGGAGACAGAGAAATACTGAACATTCTATGCCACATAATACCCTTAAGGGGAGAAACACAAGAACTAATTTCTCCATTCACTGGTAGAGAGACACAACCCATTACTATGGACTGGTCTGACAGTATGATTACCTGTAACACAAGTTCTCCATAGACAGCAGGGGAAATGCATTGACTTCTCTGATGACAGCAGTCATGTGGATAAATCAGGTTCAATGTGGCTTACAATCCAATTATAAGCAGGTAGTATCTTTGTCCCCAGAGGGCTCACAATCTTGGTTTTTGTACCTGAGGCAACAGAGGGTTATGTGACTTGCCCAGGGTCACAAAGAGCAGCAGCAGTGGGAACTGAACCCAGGAAAATGGGATCAAAGTCCACTGCAATAACCTGCAATAACCATTAGGCCACTCTTCCATGCAGATGGGCTACAGTTGGACTTCCCCTCTAAGCTGATGTATTCCCATCTGCCCTGGTGATGGAAAATCTACACCATTATAGCAAAAGTCTATACAGTGTGAAAACAAATTTGAGAGGAACAAACCACTGGTCAAGAAGTGATCTTCATATAAATAACTTTATTAACTTTATTAAAATATCATCTGATGTGGTCCATGTTTCGCCCGTGCATGGGCTGCTTCAGGGGTATAATTATATAAAGCTTGCCAAAAATTGTATGTGCAAATTTAGGCGTGTTCCTGATTGAGCAAGCTAATTAGTGCCAATTGGCTTAACAAGTAATTATTGTCACTAATTAGATTTAATTGGGACCAACATACATAAAGTTAGGCGCTGGATCCAAACCTAAAATAGTCTAAAAAAGGGAGGGTACAGAAAAGGAAGGGTAATGGGTGTTTTAGGGCGGAACAGGGGCATGGCTTCGAGTTATGCATGCTATTCCAGAATGGTGCTCCATGTGTAAATTTAGATGCATTTATACACAGCTCTCCATTTAAGCGTTTATTCAATAAACCACACCAAACTAGGCAGTTTATAGAATACCGCCTAAGTGGAGGTTTTCCAGGACCAATTTTTTAGGTGCTATTTATAGAATGTAGCCCTATATGTGTACTAACAGCAATGAACAATTCTGATAAAAATTAAAACATTTATAAGAAAAATGCAATCATACACAGTAAATAATACACACAAAATAAAAACTAATAATAATAAACATGTGGACAATAAGGGCCCCGTTTACTAAGCCACGCTTTTTAGCATGTGCTAAAAATTAGCACCCACTAATGCTAGAGACACCCATCTGTCTATAGCAGTAACACATGCTAAAAAGCGGTCCTACAGCGCAGCTTAGTAAATAGGGCCCCAAGATATTTTGTGTTCTTGTGCATGTGAGATTCAGTGATACCTACCATCAACTCAATACATTTGACAAGCAAATATCTATGGTGCACCTTATCAGGCTTATTTTCGAAAGAGAAGGACGCCCATCTTTCGACACAAATTGCAAGATGGGCGTCCTTCTCACAGGGTCGCCCACATCGGTATAATGGAAAGCTGATTTTGGACATCCCCAACTGCTTTCCGTCACGGGGATGACCAAAGTTCCCGGTGGCGTGTCGGAGGCATAGCGAAGGCGGGACTTGGGCATGCCTAACACATGGGTGTCCTCGACCCATAATGGAAAAAAAAGGGTGTCCCTGATGAACACTTGGACAACTTTACCTGGTCCTTTTTTTCTTACGACCAAGCCACAAAAAGGTGCCTGAACTGACCAGATGATCACCGGAGGGAATCAGGGATGAGCTCCCCTTACTCCCCCAGTGGTCACTAACCCCTTCCCACTATCAAAAAATGTTTTTAAAAATATTTTTTGCCAGCCTCTATGCTAGCCTCAAATGTCATACCCAGCTCCATGACAGCAGTATGCAGGTCCCTGGAGCAGTTTTAGTGGGTGCAGTGTACTTCAGGCAGGCGGACCCAGGCCCATCCCCCCCCCCCCACCTGTTACACTTGTGGTGGTAAATGTGAGCCCTTTAAAACCCACCAGAAACCCATTGTACCCACATCTAGGTGCCCCCTCCACCCCTTAGGGCTATGGTAGTGGTGTACAGTTCTGGGGAGTGGGTTTTGGGGGGCTCAGCACACAAGGTAAGGGAGCTATGTACCTGGGACCAATTTATGAAGTCCACTGCAGTGCCCCCTAGGGTGCCCGGTTGGTGTCCTGGCATGTCAGGAGGACCAGTGCACTAGGAATGCTGGCTCCTCCCATGACCAAAGGGCTTGCATTTGGTCGTTTCTGAGATGGGTGTCCTTAGTTTCCATTATCGCCGAAAATCAGAAACGACAAAGTCTAAGGACGACCATCTCTAGGGACAAACTAAATGTCAAGATTTGGGCATCCCTGACCGTATTATCGAAACGAAAGATGGACGTCCATCTTGTTTTGATAATACAGGTTTACCTGCCCCTTCACGGGGACGTCCTCAGGAAAACTTGGGCGCCCCTTTCGATTATGTGTTACAAAACAATGCTTAGCAGAACTAAAAAGCCCAGATAAAAATCTATTAAACAAAATTTCAAAATTAAGGCCTCTTTTATCAAGCATGCTAGCAGTTCCAAGGGTAGCAATGCCTATGGAGCCCATTCAAAGTGAATGGGCTTTGTCGGCATTACCGCCACATAGGGAGCCATTAGAGTGGCTTGATCAAAGAGGTCCTTAGTAAGGAACAAGTTCCTTAAAAACAGCATGTACAAAACCACTGTTCTCTAAAAACAAATTAACATACGAAACCTCAATTATTATTTATTCAGAAGCTCACTATAGTTATAAAAATAAAAGGGCTTTTCAATAAAAACTAGTATCGAACTTACCAGTTCTGACAGCAACATTCTCACAGATTCCTTTTACTGCAAGTGTTTGAAAATGGTGCTTGATGGGAGACATATCTAATACTTCCTGGTTTAGTTTAACACAAAATATTTTGAACATAACTAAAACCAGATCAAAACTAAAAATATTACGTTACAACAAAACAGATTAAAAATGCTTAAGGCACCATTAACTCGTGATTAGATCGCATATGCATTCCAGTGACATAATAAAGTGGGGCATCCAATCAGAAAGCTTCAAAGTTGTCAAAATTAAAACAGTATATATCACAATGTTTCAAGCATTAAAAGCCTAAAATTAAAAATAAAACTTGATTTGTTAGTCTGTCTTTAGGAAGTCTCCCTCAGGTTTTAAACTAAGTTGTCTGTTTTTTTATTATGAATTTTTGTTACTTATTTATTCTTTCACAGTTTCATAGTAGTAAAGTGCTTTGGTGTAAATTAATTTTTATGAGTTTTTATTGATGTGTTATATTATAAATCCATTTGGGTTTGTTTTATTAAGGATTTTGATAGTAAACAAAAATAGTTTATTGTCAATACATCATACTGTATTGACAATACGTTTTTCATTTATGCAGTATACTTTGGACAGGTCTGGGCATTCTGTTAATCTTCTTTTTACATTTTTATTATTAAGACCATATTAGAACATATACAGTTGAAGTTTGATGATTTTGGAGCCTTATAATTGGTCATCTCATTAGATGATGTAATTGGAACGAATATGCATTCCAAGATCGAGTTCAGGCACTTTTTGTTTCTATGGGATTCAGTGCTACTATATACCACTGGCCAGTGAACTCTTAAAAACCAATTTATGGGTTTAATTTTAGGCTTTTTTAAAATCATTTATTTATAATTTTTCATTTTACAAGGGTCACTTGCAAAAGTAATACAGAGATGACTGTACATTACTACAATATTAGAAGAAAACAATCTCAACTAGATAAATGGTTTATATACAATCTTTCTCTTTCTTAGACCACAAAATAAATAGGGAGAGTGAACCAAGACAAGGAGATCAATTAAACAAACGTGGTATTGACCTGATTATCCCCAGTTATTATTTATCTGAATCATTATTCCACATTGATCATCTGGTTGGCTTCTTCAAACCCAAAACGGTGTATAGTCAATTAATTTCGTTGGAAACATACTTATTGTCCAATATTAGTGGAAATAATACACCTTTCATTTTTTTTCTCTTTTAAAACCAGAAATTATTTAACAATACAAACACTTGAATCTCTAATCCAATTCCCACTGATTAAGGTAATCCCAGTTTCACAGGCTTCACTCCTTTTGAATTAATATACTAAGAGGAATCATTTCAGAGGAAAAAAATTTAGGAGTCATACCCGGAACTCTGGGAAAACAACAATCTCGATATTAATCATCTGTAATAATATTCATTTTGTTCAAATTTTTCTGGTCTATTATCATTTTCAAAATCTTAACCGTTTCCTACTCCTGTAGAGCTTAATTTGCTGTATCAATTTTTCATTCTCAAAGGATTCGATTAGATTATCCATGTGGCTCACTAATAAGATTATATCTGAAGCAAAATTATTTACTAACACCGTTAGGTCCTGGAACGCCTTCCAGATGATATTCAATGTAACCTCCACGGGAGCCAAAAACTCCAAGCTGATAGCTCTTACGGGTTTAGGAGTGGCACCACCGACACGGGTTCAGCTGTAAATGACTTCCGTTTCAGCATACACTCCTAACACACTCCTCCACTCCTTTGGACATGGTGGTTAAATGATTTGGGAGTGATGAAGTTGTTTCCAGGTCCAAGAGCATCGACGCTCCTTCGCCGGCACTAATCAAAGGACTCATTAACCCAGTCATCTGTGGGCAGCTCGTCGCGCAGCGGTCCCACACTTGCTGCACAGGGGACAAAAACGCTGGCCATCGGCGGCTGACCCCCCCATTGTCCTCTTCCTCTCAGTTAAGGTAACTGTAAATGCAGAGAGGAAATTTCAAGTGAACAAAGACAGAACTTCAGAGGACAGCTGGGCCTTTGAGCTTACGAGCTTCAGGTCACCATCTTTCCACTCTCCCTAGTTTGGGACACTCTTTGTCTGGTTTCTCCTCAGAGGCCTGTCTGATATGGGTAACTCTTCAGCATAGCCCCTGAGTCATTGAAACACAGAAGCCCCTCCACCACTACAAGGTGGTGTCCCTTTGGAGTGGTACTTTTAGGCTTTTAATGCATAAAACATGTTCATATACATGGTTTTTAAATTTTGACGACTTTGAAGATTTCTGATTAGGTGCCATAAACTTGCAATTGGACATCCAAAGTGTTTTTAAAAAATCTGTTATGTTGTTGTAATATGTAATATTTGTACTTTTGACCTGGTTTCGGTTATTTTTTTTTAAATCTCTTTTAGACTGTACTGTTTACCGTTTAAAAAAAATAAGCTAAATTAAACCAGGAAGTGCTAAGTATATATCATGCACTGTTTTCAAACGCTGTTGCATTAAGACGAGTCTGAGAATGTTGCTGTTAACACTGGTGAATTTGATAGTAGTTTTTTTTATTGAAAAGTAAACCTGTAGAGGTGTCCCAGGTGTGTCGTCTTGTATGCAACTGAGGCCTATGCAGGGGTGTGCTGCTAAATTGTTAACAGTGGGCTCTCTCTTGCCAGCAAAGTAAAAGAGAATTCAGGAGGGACCCAAGCCCACATTTTGGGATCCATTTGTTAAAGTAGCCGTGGAGAATCGGCTCCCAAAATTCTTAAAAACTTAACAAACGGCTCTTGAGAGCCTGTGAGAGCCTGCTCCAGCACACCACTGGGCCTATGTCCACATACAGGCCTGGACCTGAATCATTTGTGTGAGCAAGAGTATTATATCTGCTTGGACATTTCCTGTTTCTCTTTCAGCCCAAGGACACTGTTAGCACAAAAAATATCTGCACTTCATCTCAGTATATGGTAACACCGGTGAGCCCCTTTTGGAGGTGCCAACAGGCTCAGGGGGGGGGGGGGTATCTGGATCAACACTGGACTTGTCTTAGAAGGCTAGATTTCATCTACTGGACAGCAGGAATGCGTGTTCTGATTAGGTCAAAAGTGTCCCTAGAGGACAATTGACCACGGTCTGCACAGAACTTTTGGAAGACAAAAACGTTAGAATTTGGCTTGGCATAGTCCAGAGTACATACATATCCGAGCGCTCTGGAGAGAAATCCTCTTATCGTGCCAAAGCACTGGGCCTTCCCGTACAACCTTGTTACAGTGAAGTAAACTAAGGATCATAACTGCCTACAGGTGCTAAAGACTGGGTTGCAGAAGCCATAACAGTCATCTCTGCACTGATTATCTTGTTTTTCAGCTAGAGCTATAAGAAGAAACCCTACATCTTTTCCGAAACCAGCCAGGAGCAAGTCTCAGGATGAGAATCTGAGTTTACTTCTGCAGTGGGGATTCAGATTATCATTTCTTATTGCCATAGGCCACAAGCATGATTTATATAGCTGGGTATATTTGTCTTACAGTTCTCAGGTATAATTCTCAGCACTGACAGATATATATATATAGATAGATAGATAGATAAAATATATTATATAATCCTCAGTGAAATATAGGTATATTTTGTATTATCCTATTGGAGTATTTGTGTCAGTCTGCTTGCATTTTCCACCAAGTATTATATTTTATCATGTTTAATACATAATATACATATTTCACATTTTTATAGCTTCTTTGGGAAATTACTAGTTACACAAAATCTGGTTTACTTGCAATTTTCTTGTTCTGTAGTGACCATTCAGACACACGAGTATAGAAAGTTGGTATTCCAGATGAATATCTGTCTAGGCATATTGTTTGCTAAGCTAGGCGATTATCTGATTTACATGCAATTACCACTACAAACCCTTTTGATTTTTATAACTACAGTGAGCTTCTGAATAAATAATAATTGAGGATGCTGTTTTTAAGGAAGTTGTTCCTTACAAAGTTAGAAATTTGGTTTAATAGATTTTTATCTGGCCTTTTTAGTTCTGTTGGGCATTTTCTCACAGTTGACCTGGGATTGCGAGTCCTTTGGCACTCCCAGCATTTGGTATATAATGATGAAACATTCTTAAGCATTATTGCCTGTAGTGTGAACTACATATTTATACCTTTCTATTTTGTAACACATAAGGTGCACCATAGATATTTGCTTGTCAATCGTAATGAGTTGATGGCAAATATCACTGAACGTGCACAAGTTCACAAAATATTTTAATGCATCATATAGACTTGTCTATACGTTTATTAGTAGTTTTTATTTTGTGTGTACTATTTACTATGCATGATTACATTTTTGGTATAAATGTATTAATTTTTATTGGAATTGTTCATTGCTGTTAGTCATATATTGTCCTGGATTCCTCACATTTTATATGTTTTTTTTTTTTTTTGCTATTTATTTATTTATTAGGCTTTATTTACCCCTTTTGAAAGAATTTACTCAAGGCAGTGTACAGTAAGAATAAATCAGATATAAGCAATAGACAATTACAGCAGTATACTACTTACAATGTCAACACAATACATAATAGAACATTTTAATAGACAATGCAGGGTATAAGAAAAGATGGAACATATAGATAGGTAAAAGAGTAAGAGAAGTTAGAAAATAAGGTGACTAATTTAAAGAAAGTTGCACATGCGGTCAGAGAGATGATTAAATATTATCTCAGCTGGAGTGGATAAACATATCCTGATGCAGTATGGGCAGCCTGTGTCACTCCTTGTTTATTTATTTTATTTTTGTTACATTTGTACCCCACGCTTTCCCACTCATGGCAGGCTCAATGCGGCAGGCAATGGAGGGTTAAGTGACTTGCCCAGAGTCACAAGGAGCTGCCTGTGCTGGGAATCGAACTCAGTTCCTCAGGACCAAAGTCCACCACCCTAACCACTAGGCCTCTGTGTGTGAGACTAAAAAGTTAGTTACTTCTTCCATTAAAAACCTGAAGAGCCAAGCTTTCACCTGCTTCCTGAAGTAGAGATTTTGTGTTAAGCGAAGTCTTTCAGGGAGTGCATTCTAGAGTGTGGGGGCTACTCCAGAGAAAGCTCGCTTGCGGGTATCACATTGTGTAATGTCTTTTGGAGCGGGCGTGGTTAGGGATACCCCTTGGGAGGACCTTCGTGTCCTTGGAGATGTGTAGAGGGTCATCCTGTTCTTCAAATCCTCGGGGGCCTTGAAGATCGGACATAAGAGTTTTAAATTTAGCCCTGTATCGTACTGGTAGCCAATGAAGGTTTTGCAAAAATGGTGTGATGTGGTCACGTCTCTTGTAACCTTCTCCGAGTTTTGCTGCAGCATTCTGAATTAATTGGAGCTGGTGCAGACCCTTTGTAGTCAGACCACTGTAGAGTGTATTACAGTAATCCAGTCTTGATGTTATCATAGGATGCACAATTATTGTGTTTTATGTTTTTTTTTAGTATTATATGCCTACAGCAGCTCATGAGTGAGCGAAACATGGACCACATTAGGTGATATTTTAATAAAGATATTTATATTGAAATCACTTCTTGACCCACTGTTTGTTGCATCCATTTTGATGCAGATCTGAAGAGCCTCTCTATTTTTTTTACCAAGTTTCAAAGGACATGCATGCTAGAAGTCAAAGCTGGATTATTTGGGTTAATGATATTTCCTAAAATGGCTTATTGCTTGAATACATTACAGCAGAGTTCATCGGCAGTGTAACATAGAGTAGGCCTTCCCCCTTGTTAGAATCTGGTGTTGAAAAATAAATAAATAAATAACAATAGAATCTAGTTGAAGGGTGTGCACTCCCTCTTTTTTTTTTTTGTTTTGGTTGTTTGTACTAGGGGATGGAAGTTTACGATGTGGGGTTAAATTGAAGGTATTTGTATGTTTTAGAACTATTAGACATACAGACAATTGGTATTTGTTTGACTAATGCTATGATGCTGTGTAAGATACTAAGAAAGTGGTTTGATACTCTGTTTTATTCTGTTACTGAAATAACCTTGTGTAGCCCTAAGGGCAAAACGTGGCCATATCAGGTTTCTAATAAAGAATTACATCTTTCAATTATTGTTTGTTGCAATGGTAGATTGGGTAGATGGGTACCCCAACATAACAGACCCGATAAAATAGCCCCGACAAAAAGCCTTGTAACAAAATAACCCTTGACAAATCAACCCCTAACAAAATAGCCCTTGACAAAATGGCCCATCCCACAAAATAACCCTTGACAAAATAGCCCCCTCGGGAAAAAAAAATCACAAAAAAAAGATAATAAACTATAAGTGAAATCTTCAATGATAAAGGCTTCTACCAGTACTGCATTGTATAAAACATATAAACAAAATTCTATAGCTACCAACTGGTATTCATGATCTGTTCTGCTGTTGAAGTAAACTATTCTTCCATCAACATGCTAATTAAAAAAAACAAAAGCAATGTTGTCATCATTTCCATATTCTTACCAACCTCATCCTGTTTGGCAAGGTAAGAGTATTAGGAAAAAAATGCTGTGCCATATTCTGGGCAGCCTAATCGGGCCCTTTTGTCGGGGGGCTAATTTGTCAAGGGCTGTATTGTGGGCAGGCCGTTTTGACAGTGGCTGTTATGTCAGGAGATTTTTTGTTTGGCGCATTTTTGTCGAGCCTATTTTGACTGGGTACTGGGTGGATGCATTGAAGAACCAACATGCATCCACTGAATGTTCTGTTTTCCTATTTGTTTTCATTTTATAATTTAGCTCTATTTGGATAGCATTAAGGGGGCTTTTTACAAAGGAACGGGAAGGTTAACGAGCAGGTAGCGTGCACCCAATCGACACTACTGCTGGGGTAGTGGTAATTCTGAGTTTGGCACGTGCCAAATCCCATAGTAAAAAATAATTTTCTATTTTCTACCACAGGGGGTGTTCCCGGCAGTGGTCCCACGTTGGTGAGTGCTGCATGGTTACTGCATAAGCCCTTACTGCTAGGTCAATGGGTGGTGTTAAGGGCTCGGGCACTAGTTTTAATATTGCGTAGGCCCATTAAAAATAGCCTTTTTCCCAGCCGCAGTAAAATTAATGGTCCAGTGCGCGCCTATAAGACATGCCCACACTACCACAGGCTACCTTTTACCGCAGCTTTATAAAAGAAACCCTAATAAATTTAAGTTTAAAAAAAGAATTATATCTTTCAAGGACCTTGTTTATCTGTGGTAGTATTGTTCTTTGACCTCTGAAATTCTGTATTACTAGATCTCTGTGGTTTTCTTCCAAAATAGGTATTCTAGGGGGTACGTACAGGTGCAAGTGGTTTAAAGGGAGAAGCCAGAAGTTGTCCCAAGATGATTCTAGGACAGGATTGGTTTCTTAGGCGATGGTTTCATGTTCATGAGTCCTTTCATGAACCTGGAGCTTAAAGGATGGATGGATATAGGCCTTCTGTCTACAAGATCAGTGTAAGCCAAAATAGCTAGTAAATGTAATCATTGAGAAATGGAAAGAAAGCTAATAACCTGCATATTGAACACAAATGGGATAACAGTGGTTAATCTCACAGCATTTTGGAAAGCAAGACCATTTTAATTGGTAAGAATTACCAGTCAAAGGCTTTCTAGAAGCCAAGAGGATGTTCTGAATACCGTTTGGGACCAGAAGTTGAGATTACATACCTTCATGCTGTTAGCAATTTCAGATTAAGGTGGATAAATTTGAACTCACAAGAGTCACTTAACTACAACACCAAATTACTCCAAAGATTTTCAAGTTTGCAGTGTATGCTACCAGAGCAGAAACTGTGCTTGCAGGGGTGGATGTGCAACCTAGTCCTATCAGTGGAGTTGCTACCACTCCTAGCCTGGCATCCATCTGCAACAGCAATAGTCATATAGAAACAAATATCCTTCTGTAATGAGTACAATTTGCAGCCATACATGATTGTGTAGTTTGTGTCAGAATTTGTTCCAACAGAATGTGAGTAATGGATGGCACTGTTCCAGCTTTACATATATTTGCAGTAATGAGTTCGGATAGAGATCAGAGGTGACAGAATCTATTCCTGCAACTTCACTTCTTGGAAACGTACATGAATGGACCCATACTAGAGACAATTTTTATTTCATATTGTGTACATATTTCTGTTAATCCTGAGCTGGCAGCAGTTTCCAGTGAACTGGAAGTACAGTCACAAGTGCAGATACTTATCCCTCCTTTCAGTCTCCGACCAATTATGGATAGCCCAGGAGAGGCCTCAACAGGCCTGTCCAGTCCTTTCCTTGTTATCTTCTATGGTACCCTAACTCTGGGCCTGATTCACTAAGCTTTTATCCCAATTGATACAGAATGGGAGGGAAAAAAAACAACTAAATCGGGTCCCTCAATTTATAAATGCAAGATGTGTCCTCAGGCCTTGTGCACCAAGTATATCAGTATATAACCTATGCTGAAGACTGACAAGTTTGGTTTAGGATAAAACATTCTCACGGCAGTATTTAAAAAAAGAAACAAAACAAGGACACTTGGTGAGGGGTTATTTCCTCCCTTCCACCATGATGATGTGGTATCCAAATTTGGTTTTGATAGGTGGGTCTGTATATGCAGGTTTGTCCATGGTGCTAACTGACAGGGCAAAAGCTGCTTCCTGGAAAGGGCCCACCATTGATCCTCGCGTCATCCAGCCCAGGTCACCCTGCAGGACATAGACAGATAATGTTGGATTAATCTACTATGACTCATCAGCATAACTCTACAAACGGAGGAAATCATCCCAGTACTGAGACTATTTTCTTTCTATATACAATGAAAGATAGAAAATGATGGCAGATAAAGCGCATACAGGCTATCCAGTCTGCTCATCTATACCATCTAAAGAGCTCTTAATTTTTTTTTTCTTTTTGAGATCCTCTGTGCTTGTCCCAAGTTTTCTTGAATTTAGATAGTGTCCAGCTCTACCATCTCTATCAGGAGGCTGTTGCACACAACCACTATCACCCATTCCATAAAAAAATATTTTACAAGGGGATATGCTCAGAAGGAATCTGTCACCTTCATCCCATGCCCCCTCGTTCCAGCATTTCCTTTCAATTAAGAGACTCGCCTCATGCATTTAGGCCACAGAGCTATGGCAGCTCCAGCACAGATTTGTTTTTTTAATTTAAATTTAAGATTAAGATTTAAACTAACTCTCTAAAGAAATTAAAAAAAAATTCTACAGATAAACAAGGATCATCAAGCACACAAACATCAAAATAAAATTCCTTGTAAACAAAGTCTACAAAGATCTCAACACCCCTGCTTCTACATCAAAATAAAAGAATTTTTTAAAAATTGAAAGAAGATCAATAGAAACAAAATAGACTACTAGAAAAAAATGAAAGGAAATAACTTCATTATCTCATTCCCACTATCAGACATAACATTAAGGGCCCTGTTTACTAAGGTGCGTTAGTGTTTCTAGAATGCCTACACTTAGATCATTTGCTAATCATGTAGGCGCCTATAGGGATATTGTAGGCACGTACATGGTTAACATGCATACATGGCTAACATGCATTAAAAATGTTAACGTGCCTATAATGCTGCTTAGTAAACAGGGCCCTTTACGCCAACAGTTTTTAGAGACAAACTAAACTTATTCTCCATTCTGCCTCAGAACCAACTTTTCTTGAGCCTGTATAAGCTCCTTCAAGGGAAGATGATCAAAGAAAACAATCTTTCCTTTGAAACTTCATCATATATTTCCTGGGACAATTCCAGCAAAGAATCTCTGTAATCCTTGCCCAGCATCATCTCTCATCTATCACTCCCATTCAACAACAGCCTTCCCTCTCTGCTCCCCATATTCTTTGCCTATCAATAGACTCTCCTTCCATCACCCCTGCCCTATAAAAGCCCCCTTCTTTCCCCTACGTTTTGCCCAATAAATCCCCCTTCTCTCTACTCAGCCCTTGGCTGTTCCAATACCTCATAGTCTAGTATGGGATTTGCTCTTTAGGCTGTAGTTTCGGTAACAATGGAGAAAAGAGGGAAAAAAACATTCAAGGGCAGGAGTTTAGAGCCTACCATGGCCCCATTCCATGCTTCAGCCTCCTGTTCCCAAGGAAACCCCTGCAAGGGGTAGGACACCGAGTGCAAGTTTACAGGCCCTACACTAATTTTCTGTTCTGTTTTTATATTTCTCCTGCAGTCACACAGGGACCTTGATGATAGAGCATAAACTTCCTGAGCAGATGCCCATGCTTGCCCACCCATCACATCTCCCCCCATCTCAGAGCTGAATTCATACAGCTACTGGATTCCAATTATCTAGCATTCATTCCAAATACAATTAGGCAGGAAAAGCATTTATAAATCTCTGTGCTGTGCTACTGGTAAACAGGCCTGAACTCTCTGGCTTGCAATATGGCTTCCCTACAATCTCACTGAACCTGTCTGAAGCCTCACTTCTTTCAAAAGATGTTCCAGGTGTATCCACAAAAACTCACATCTCTTTATTCACCATTTTCCATGCCACTCTATCCCACAGTTCTGACAATCCGTTTAATATTTTGTATGTTTCATTTCTTTTCCCTTGCCTTTGCACACAGTCACACTGCCCCCTTACCTAGCCTTCTCTCACATCTTGCTTCTGTGCAGCGACACATAGCCCTGGCCCCACTTCCTCTCTGTCCTCATGCAGTGATACACTCCACTTGTTCAGCTTTCTCCCTCTGTCCCAATGAAGTGACAGAAACACAGAAACACACACAACCCTGGCACAACTGTCTAATTCTTCTGCCCCTATCTAGTATACAAACCCCTTGTCTGGCTTTATCTTCACTGTACTGTGATGCCACCTCACTGAACCGCATTCCGGACTTCAGCTTCTCCATGGCCTCAGTGATTTTGCTGTGCTTTTCACACAGGATGTGTCTCACCTGTCCAATAAGAAAACAAAAACAAAAAAAACGGGTGTTCATACCCAGAGAATTTTTTCATACTTCTTTTTCTTCAGTACACAAGTATTTCCGACTACATACCCTTCAGATTATTTAATACATTAAAATGGAACAAAGTAAGATTAAAGGAAATTAAAAATCACAGACCAGCAATAGTATAGTTCTGGGGTTTATCTGTACTCCCTTGCTTTTCTTTTTCCAAAAGCGAGGGGAGCTATGATGGGCAGAAGCATGCTCTCTCCCTTACCCCATTACCTCTGCTACTTACAGGAATGTACAAACCGAGGTGTCACATGTTTAACACACAATGTAGGTCACCTGACGTATGAGAGTGGTAGCTGAAAAAGCACAGTTCCTCCGTGACCAGACTTCTCACGCCACTAAACTGTTGTTTTTTTTGCCCAAGTTTTGTGTTTACCTTATCTCCCGCTTGTGGGACGCCATCCGCTATTTTGGTGTACATTTAGTTGATGATTTTGATGTGTGATGGCTGCTAGATTGTTGAAAGCAAAACACCAGGATATGCAGCGTGGTCAGGAGAGCAAGATGGCAGATCCCCGTTCACCTCTGAGTCCTTCCATTAGCTCACCTATCATCAGAAATAACCACAGAGGTTACTGCTGTGGTGGAGGCGGTGTTGGACAAAAAGATGCAGCAAATTTTCATCAGACCCAAGGAGGCTTATGAGAGGTTTGATCTAGAATTAAATGACCAACTCCAAAAGACCGGAGACCTGGAAGATCAGACCAACTCCTTATCTCAGGCCCACCAGCAGATTTTGAAGTGGATAGATGCCCTGGAGCAGCATCTCAATGACCTGGAGAACAGATCGAGACGTAATAATCTCAGTGCGGCACCAAGCAACGGACCGACCGCAGGCTGTTATGTTCAGGGTTCTTAATTTTCTGTGTTTTCAAGATTATTCGATGCAGTTTCAAGTCCAGCGTAGGGCCTTCGCCCCGGTCAGCACAGCTCTACAAGCTAGGCAAATCAAGTTCGCCTCACATTATCCTGCAAAGTTAAGGATCAACTATAATGAGCAGTCCAATCTCTTTGATCGGTCTCTTCAGCACAGAAATTCTTGAGAGGCATAGTAGACACTGTTGAAGCCAAATGAAGGAGTTAAGGACATCATTTTTGTTGTTCTTTCTTGTTCCTGGGGTGGTACCTGTGGGTGGCAGTGAGGGTCCCCAGGTGTTCTACCTGATTACATTTGCCCTTGGCTAATGGTAAGTTATGAATTGTTGGAATTTTTCTTTTTTTTGGACATGACTCATTCAGCTGTGCGATCAAAATGGGGCAACTTTTATGAAACTTTATTTGTATTTTTATTTACTTTCTTGTATTTCTGCCTGCTGTTTTCTCTTGGAGATGCAGCTCATCATTTGGATTTACTTGGACATATGCTGTGTGTTCGGTGAAATGTTGAATATCTACCTTTTCTGTTATATGCCTCCCCCCCCTTTTTTTGTATGTATATATATATACATATATAAATAAATAAATAAAAGAGGGCGATGGGAGTCTGAACAAAACAACATCCAAGATGACCTGCTCCTTTAGGTGGGAGAATGCTTAGTGGAGAGTTGGGAAAGGGTGGGAGGGACTGTGAGTCCAAGGAACGGTAATATGGGGGGGGGGGGGTGTTAGGGAGGGTTGGGATGGTGCTTCTTACGGGGTTGGGCGTATTTAAGCATTTTGTCACGGTTGTGGCTGTGCCATTATGTTCAGACCTACTGGTTCACTGTATCTAGCTCTGTGACCTCTCCAGTCTGCCCTTTTCCCTATTGTTGTTCTTCCTGTAAGCCAAGCCTCGCTTTGGTCTCCCTGCTTCTGCTTCATTTCCTGTTGTTGTTCTTCCTGTTAGCCAAGCCTCGCTTTGGTCTCCCTGCTTCTGCTTCACTTCCTACTTGTAACAAATTTAAGCCTACTCCTTTATAAGGACCTAGGGAGCTTTCCTACATTGCCTTTGAAAGAGGTCTCTTAATCTTGTGTTACCTGTTTAGATCATTTCCCTGATTGGCTTTGTTCCTGAGAATCTTGCTCCTGAAGGTCTGTTCTATGTTTCTTTGAGTCTTGTGTTTCAATGCTTTGCTTTGTTTCTGTGTGTGTGCTTTTGTACCTTGATCCTGAAAGCCTGGCTCTAGAGCCACACCCTGCCCTTGGTGTCTGTATCTGTTTGACTCTACCCTTGGCTCCTGCTTTTAGTCTAGCCCTGCTTTTGACTCTTGCTATAGTTAAGCTCTGTGTTTAAGCGAATCTCTGTGTTTAGCCAAGCTCTGTTCTTGTTTTCGCTGTTCTGTTTCCTGTGTGTGTAGTTCTTGTCTGTTAATTCTGAGAGTCTGTAGAAGCCAGCATCGTCCCTGATTACTTCACTGCTATTCACCTGTGTCTGCTGCCTCTCAGTCTGCCTGGCCTTTCCCTTTCCAGCTGTGGGTGCTGGTAAGCACATTGCTTCTTTGTTTGTTTGTTTGTTTGTTTGTCTTCCCTTAGTCTGCTTAATCTTTTGCCTGCTATGTTTGCCTCCTGGCTCTTGAGCTCTGTTTCTGCCAAGTTCTGTTCCTGTTGTGTGTTTGAGCCAGGTTCTGCTCCTGCTCTATGTTTGTGCTAGTTCTGTCCCAGTTCCCTGCTAAGCCAAGTCCCTTTCAATATCCTGTTCCAGTCAAGCCAAGTCTGTTCCAGTATCCTGTTCCAGCCAAGCCAAGTCCCTTTCAGTATCCTGTTCCAGCCAAGCCAAGTCCCTTTCAGTATCCTGTTCCAGCCAAGCCAAGTCTGTTCCAGTATCCTGTTCCAGTCAAGCCAAACCAAGTCTGTTCCAGAATCCTGTTCTAGTATCCTGTTCCAGTCGAGCCAAGCCTGTTCTAGTATCCTGTTCCAGTCAAGCCAAGCCAGTTCCAGAATCCTGTTCCAGCCAAGTCTGTTCCAGAATCCGGTTCCAGCCAAGCCCGTTCTAGAATCCTGTTCCACTCAAGCCAAGCCCGTTCCAGAATCCTATTCCAGCCAAGTCTGTTCCTGAATCCTGTTCCAACCAAGCCTGTTTGAGAATCCTGAATCCTGTTCCAGCCAAGCCTGTTTGAGAATCCTGAATCCTGTTCCTGCCAAGCCTGAGAACCTGAAACCTGTTTGAGAATCCTGTTCCAGCCAAGCCTGTTTGAGAATCCTGAATCCTGCCAAGCCTGTTTGAGAATCCTGAATCCTGTTCTAGCCAAGCCTGTTCAAGAATCCTGAATCCTGTTTGAGAATCCTTAATCCTGTTCCAGCCAAACCTGTTTGCGAATCCTGAATTCTGTTCCAGCCAAGCCTGTTTGAGAATCCTGAATCCTGTTCCAGCCAAGCTTGTTTGAGAATCCTGAATCCTGTTCCAGCCAAGCTTGTTTGAGAATCCTGAATCTTGTCCCAGCCAAGCCTGTTTGAGAATCCTGAATCCTGTTCCAGCCAAACCTCTTTGAGAATCCTGAATCCTGTTCCAGCCAAGCCTGTTTGAGAATCCTGAATCCTGGTCCAGCCAAGCCTGTTTGAGAATCCTGAATCCTGTTTGAGAATCCTGAACCTTGTTCCAGCCAAGCCTGTTCAAGAATCCTGAATCCTGTCCCTGCCTTATTGTCTTACTTCTGTTATTCTTGTTGCCTAGCTCCTACCCTGTCTTGCCTGTCTAGTTGTGCTTTGTCTTGTCTCTTTCAGTCTAGTCCTGTCCGGATCCAGTCCTTGCCTTGCCCTTTTCTGGACCCAGTTTTAATCTACTTCCGTGTTTTGCCTTGTCTTGCATTTCTGGGTCCCACTCCCAGTTTTAATCCAGTTCAGAGTCTTGCCTTGTCCTGTCTAGGTTCCAGTTCTGGCCCTTTGCCTTCTTTTCCTTGCCTCGTCTGGATCCGGTTCTTGTGTTGTCCATTGTGTTTAGTTACCTCTGTCCTGCCTTGTTGAGTCTGTTAGTTTATCCTAGTCCAGTCTGTTCTGATTCCTGCCTGTGCAAGCCCCGGTGATTTGTCTGCCAAAGCTCCAGCTTTGGTCCAAGGGCTCACCATTCCTGACAGTTGTGACACATTTATCACTAAGTATTTTTTATTGACCATTATCCTTTTGCTGGGGGAGGGAGGAGGTTGGGACAGCCCCCCTGGTCCTTTTGTGGGTTTTTCTCTCTGATATGCTGGCTTACTGTTGGTCAATGTGGTACAGCTTAATGTTATAACTTGGAATGTGGGAGGTATACATTCCCCTATTAAAAAGCAGAAAATATGCCATATTCTTAACAAAAGGCATGCATCCATTGCTTTTCTGCAGGAAACACATCTGGAGGCCAAGGAACATAGCAAGCTACACAGATGGTGGGTAGGAACCTCTTATGCCTCTGATGCTGTCGAGAAAAAGGCAGGGGTGATCATTTTGATTAGAAAGGATGTTCAGGTGCAAATGCATGAAATTATTATTGATGAAATGGGTCGCTTTGTGCTGGCAGAGAATGTTGTAACATCTATGCCCCAAACACCCGGGATAAGAAATTCTATTCCACGCTACTGACCCATATAAATGCCTTTGATTGGGTGCCTATACTGGTTGGAGGGGATTTTAATGATGTGCTGGACCACATCCTGGACAGGTCACATCCTAAGGGACGAGATTCGACTCGCAAACAGCAGGGAGTCTCTCTTTTTGTGTGAGTCACTGGACTTGATGGACGGTTGGCAAATTCTCCATCCGACTGACAGAGATTTTACCCATGTCTCACGTGCATATTCCATCAATTGACTACCTTCTGCTTTCGAGACAGCTTTTCCTTCATGTGACAGCTGCCACCATAGGGCCAATTGTTATATCGGACCATGCTTGGGTGGAGCTGCAAGTGTGTTTTGGGGATGCAGACGGGGAACTCCCTCAGTGGAGATTTCCAATTGAACTTTATAAGATGAAAACCTTTTGCCATTTTTACTTTTCAAATGGAAAATGTACGTGGAAACTAATCAGCCTCATAGGGAGACTCCCATCCTTTTTTGGGAGGCCACCAAAGTGGTATTGAGAGGCGAATTGATTGCCTATTCGAGCCATCAGAAAAAGGCTCGGTACCCCGAGATTTTGTGTCTGGAGAGACAAATAACTTTGTGGCGGTATTATGGTTGTCATCCTACTATATCCTCAAAGGCACAGCTGTTGGAGGCTCAACAGGTCTTGAATATTCTGGTACATCAATATGCCTTTAAATTGGCAGGTTATTATACATTGTATTGGCTTGCCAATAAAAGTGGTAAACTGCTAGCTAGGAAAAGTAGTAAACTAGGAAAAGTACTGGACCTAGCCGCATTCTTACACTGCGGGACACTAGGGGGAATCGTAGGCATTCTGATGCTGGGATTCTGTCGACATTGCTTGCATTTTATACTTCTTTATATTCTGAGCCCATGGAACCTACTATGGATGGGGATACATATCTGGTAAGTCCTGATCTGCCAAGGGTGTCCATAGCTGAGGCTCAGATTCTTAACGCTCCAATTGGTCCTGAGGATATGGATTACGCCATTCGACAGAGCCCGTTGGGTAAGACCCCAGGCCCAGATGGGTTTGGGGAGAATTTTACAAACTGCTAAAAGATGAAATAGTGCCCATTCTGACAACCATTTTTAATATGTATTTAGAACAAGGTTCTCTGCCAGCAAAGATTACTTTGGCTAGGATCATGGTTTTGCTGAAACCTGGGAAGGATCAGGAGTGACCGGAATCTTATCAGTCTCTCCCTTTTAAACTACAAGACAAAGTTGTTAGCTAAAATTCTTTCGAATCGGCTAGCTCGGGCGTTACCTTCATTAATTGCGGAGCCACAGGTAGGGATTGTGAGCGGAGGACCATATCTAAAAATATGAGAAAGATTTCAGCGCCTTTCGAATCCATTCACGGGGAGAATACCCCCACACTGCTCCTTAGTTTTGATGCTGAAAAAGCTTTTAACAGAGTGGTGTGGGGGTTCCTCTATGCGGCTATTAGAGTGTATGGGTTGGGGGACTTCTTCCATAAAGCAGTGGAGACGCTGTATAGCCACCCAAGGGCCCAGATCTACACAAATGGGAATACCTCTGAATTTTTTTTATGATCAGAAAGGGCCCTCGGCAGGGATGCCCTTCATCTCCTATTATTTGTATTCACACTGGACCCCCCTAATTCAAGAGATCTTAGCAAATACTAATATTAAGGGTTTTACAGCTAGACATCATGAGTTTAAAACTGCGGCTTTTGCGGATGACTTGCTGGTATTTTTGACTGATTCACAGACATCATTTCCTATTGTGTTGGAAAGTTATAGAGAGTATGGCGATTTCTCAGGGATTTGCTTGAACTATGATAAATCAGAAGCGTTAGGGAGTCTGGCTTCTTTACAAGCGACCTGGTTTGCTCCCTTTCCAGTCCAGTGGGCAAAGGGCTCTTTTCATTATTTGGGCATTTTATTAACCATGGATACGACTGCTTTGTATCGCCTAAATGTTGGAAAGCTGCTGCTGCTGCTGCTGCTGCGAGAGACCTACTCAAAGTTGGAGACCTGGTGCGATCTACCACTGTCTTTAATGGGCAGAATTTGCTTGTTTCGCATGGTGCTCTTTCCACGTTGGCTATTTGCACTTCAAGCACTTTCTCTTCACCTGTTATGAAGAGATATTGCTTCTTTGAAAAAGTTTTTAGAGAAATTTCTGTGGAATGGCCAGAAGGCAAAAGTAAAGTGGTCCTCTCTTCTGGGTAGTTGGCATCAGGGTGGATTGGGCCTGCCAGACCTAAGGATGTACAATCAGGTTTGCCTTATGAGGCACATAAGGGATTAGGTCCTGGGTTCCACATTGTTTATGGATGTAGCCTTTGAGCAGGATTATTTCATCCATGGTACTTTCATTACCTCCTTCATGCAGTGGTCGTGTCTCCTTGGGATGGTAAAGTCTGGTCTGTTGTTGAGACTCCTTTGGATTACTTGGAAAGAGCTTCTGCTCCATTAGGGTGGGAATCCTCGGTATATGGTTCTCCTACCCCTAGTGGGTAACGCTGAGTTTCATCCGGGGTTGGAATCTGAGGTTTTTCGTCTACGGGAATCGCAAGGCATATTTTTGGTGGAACATCTACTTCAGCTGGATGGTTCTCTTTTGAAGTTTGTGGACATTAGATAGTGTTTTTCTCTTGGGGCGTCTGATTATTTTGCCTATCTACAATTATCTCACTATGTGCGTTCCATGGCTCCTTCAAATCTTTGCCTATTTGGGAGTTCTTAGAAGGGGATGCCCGAGGTCAGGTTGTCAGTTTTGTGCTTTCATAAGAGACCTAGTTCATATTTACCGGGTAAATCTTATGTGGCATTGTTGGAGGAGTAAGGAATTGAGTCGTCCTCTTGTCATGTCATCCTTGCGGGGAGTTCTATGGGGTATTCCGGCGGCGGTCCATAGTGCAGAATTAAGGGAATGCCAATTCCAGGTAACGCATAGGCATACTTTTCATAACAACGGGCGTTCCATGTGGGGTGGGTGTCTTCCCCTCAGTGTCCTAAGTGTTAACACAGCACTTCTTTCTTGTTACATGGGTTCTGGCAGTGTTTGCAGATTAAATCTTTCTGGACAGGCATAGCCAGGTTTCTTAAATCAGTGCTTGGGGACCCTCTCAGGTTTTCCTTTGAGGGGTTGGTTCTTTCCAATACAGCCTCCATAGGAGCTATGGGTAAGGGGGAAATGCTATTCTTGCGAAAGGTGTATATACTGGGAAATAAATTAATTCTCAATCACTGGCTGGGAGAACAAACACGTAGTTTCTGGTACTGGAGAAACAAGCTACATGAATTGATGACATGAGAATCATATGGGGCCTGAGGTCATCCAAAGAGACAGAAATCCTTCCTGCTCATTTGGGAGTCCTATTTATATACCATTTCCACAAGGTTCGCAGTCAGGTTTTGAATAGTTTTAAGAGTTAGGTTAGATGGTACCTACTATGCTGCTTCTTTTAGGGATGGAGGGGATATAGTTTGAGATTGTTGATTGGATGGGGTCTATCAGAGTCCAAGATCCCAGGCAAAAGTTTGGTTCTTAATGGGGGGGGGGGGGGGGGGGGGGGTAAGATAATGTGTTAGCATACATTTTTTAAAAACTTTATGGCAGGTTGCAAAATTTAGAGGTAATTGGATGTATGTATGATACTGTTCTGCCTTATCTAAATAATATCTGTTTGTCTTGTTGATTTGGTCATCAATAAAAAAAGTGAAACGTTTCAGAGGCATTTTATTCCCTGCCTGTGGATTCTGCAAATTGCCAATAAATACATTTGTTGTCTTCCAGACCAAATGTGACGTGACCGGCACAGAGCTGCTGCTATGATCCTCTACTTCTACTGCGCAGCTGCCACAAATCTCAGAGAGTTTAGGACTCACAGAGGCGTATTTTCAAAGCACTTAGACTTACAAAGTTCAATAGGTTACTATTAAATCGGGCTCATTTTCAAAGCAAATCTAAGTACCTTGAAAATGAACCCCCCCACAGACTACTAATATAGATGTAGTTGGGATGTCAGGAGGATCAGGGGATGTGTCACACAGGTTAAATCAATGGGAGGAGGGGTGGAAGAAGGGGTTGTGTCTGTAAGCATCCCTCCCCCCTTGTACACTCTCTTTTGGCATCACGCCCTGTTCCTCTCACCCCTCTTGCCCTCCATCCTCCCTCTTCCTTCTACCCTACCTTGCACCCTCTATCCCTCTTCTTCACCAGCCTCTTGAAATCTCCTCTTCCTTCACTACCATCAGTCCTTGCACTTATCTATCACCCTTCTCTCCCTCCTCCCCATCGTCACCTGCTCCTTTCTTCACCACTGAGAGTCGGGTCCCTGTCAATATCTAATCCTTTCTTCATAGTCTTCCACGCTCCTCTCCAAATGGTGAGGCCCCAACTTTAACCCCTTCCTCCCTCCTTTACAGCTCTCAGGTTGTGCCTTCCAGTTTTTGCTTATTCTGTACATATCTGTTGTATACGGCTGGAAGGATCCTCCCCAAGTGGCTCTATTGCTTAAGTGAAATATTTCTAAAAAGGACGTACAGTTGCTTAACCAACGTTTGTGTAAACAAAAGAAAACACCAGCTGCATTTATACAATCCCTGTCGTCTAAATGCTTCTTTCACAAGCCATACAGGAGGAGGAGATCAGGCTGTCTTCCACCCACTTCTGACAAAGGAAACTCAATGTCCTCAGATCCCCTCTTCCTCTGGAAAAAGTCATGGCTATCCTTTTGTGCCAAGAAATCAAGGTAGCCTTTGCACTCACTCCGATATAAACCACGCTGTCTATGCCCTTTTCCCCCATGTACTGTACCTGATTAGTGTGTGTGTGTGGGAGGTTTTTTTTTCAGGATTTCCACGATATGCATGAGATAAATTTTCATACAAGGAGGCAGTGCATGTAAATTTCTTATGCATATTCATTGTGGATATCATGAAAAACAGACTGGCCTGGAGTGTCCTGAAGACTGGGTTGCGAACCCCTGCTCTACATCAACCCTTTATCACCAAAATGAGTTTACAATCAAGTTCCACTAGACTTACCTTTACTGCATTTCCACCTCCTTTAGGACCTTGAGCCTTTTTATCAGAACTGTCGCTTCCTGATGCTCCTCCACCTTCACAAAATGTAACATATTTCCATTACTTACCAAAAACAAAATTAAATACAGCATCATCAAAATAATTCCATCAATAGAAAAAACCCCAAAACATCCATTTTACTTTTGAAACAAACTGTACTTAAAATCTTAGGAAGTCTTGGTCCCTAGTCCAACAGATAGCCTAACAAAACGTTTAGGTGTCTTCACCTACCTCAACTTGCCTGAAAATAGGGGACATGCCTAGCCTATGGCTGTTTATGGTTCTATATGAAGACAATAGTAGCAAAAACCTTGACATTCAATGAAACTGGGGCCAGGCCCAGAATGGGCTCAGAGACCCCATCCCTCTGTAGTAGCAGGAAGCCAAGCAGGATTGAACAGGGACTGTGAATATACAGGGTTAATGCCTAAGGCTGCCAACTGGATCCAGATTCACAGGACAGGGTTGATCCAGTCCTGAGTTTACCTGGTTGCATGCAGGGACTTGTAGTTCTGATTTTTCCCCAGTGCATTCCCTAAGAAAAGCAAGACTACAAGTCTCAGCATGCACTGGGGGTAAACCAAGGACTGAAACAATCCTGTCCTGCAAATCTGGATCGAGTTGGCAGCCTTATTAATGTCCTGTCTTCACAGACATTCCATAATTTGTGGAGGTACATGAGTTTGTGGAGGTACGAGAGGAAACAAACAAAACAAAAAAAAAAAGACAAGGGGCCTCATAAACTAAATGATCTCTAAGAGACCTGCCTACAAGCTTGCTTCTGCCATATTATTGCTGATCTCATATTGCAATGAGGTTTATGACATCTCATGACTGTAGCAGAAAAGAAATAATTTGTAAACAGTCTTTTCAGGAAAACATAATTCTGCTACATTAAGCTATTGTCTGTGTTTATATGTACGCACAAAGGAGAGCTTTCTGTCAGTCCTAAAGAAAAGGAGTCAAGATGTTTTGCTCTGGGACCTGTCGGTCCTAAAGAAAAGGAGTCAAGACGTTTTGCTCTGGGACCACTGCTTCAAGAAGCTCTTTTTTATCTCTTCATCTCTGTCTCACTCTTGTTACAAGTGGGAGAGTCCGGGCACAGACTTGGAATCTTTTTGCACATGCTTCCGTATTCCTGTAACAGCTGGAGTGGAAAGTGGAAACCTTGACTCTGACCTAGATACTTTTATATAATACTTTAAAGAAGGACAGTGGCTTCATTTTCAAGATTCTGTTTCAATAAATACCATAGTAAAAGATAGTTATTGATGTAACATTTTTGAGAATGACCATCCAATATTGCAAATTAGAAGATAAAGTTAATATTTAAAAATTATAATGTAATTTTGAATAAAATTTGAACTTAGAAATTATAATGGATAGTTTTTAATGAAAAGGTTATCATTTCCTCAAACCTTTTGATGTTATCTTTCAACGAATTTGTCAGTTTTTTCCATGTTAACTGTATCCCCTACTTGTAACCATTCATTCAGATTAGATGCCCATCCACATTTCCAGTGTTTTGCTATTACACATCTTGCTGACAAATAAAGAGACAACCAATAAACTGTTTTCATGTTTTCAATGAATATACAAGGGCTTGGGCCCCATCCTAATATTGCCATCTCTATTGTCATGAGAAATTTAGGGTCCCTTTTACGAGGCAACGGTAGCCGTACTGCCATGTGCCAAACTGGCCCTACCACCAAGCTCGCTCAGAAGCCTGGCAGTAGTTCCTGCTTCCAGCATGCGGACATTACAGCACTAGAAAATACTTTTGCATGTTCGGTTGTAATCAGGCAGCGCCATGTGCTGTCTGGTTACCACCAGAGCCCCTACAGCCTTTTTACTGGCAAGGTAAAAGGTGGCCTCGGTGTGTGAATACCACCACAGGGCCCTTTTTACTGCTCTTTGGTAAAAGGTCCCCTTAGTATTTATGATTTATTAGAATTTAGAAAATATTTACAACAAGAAATGCAAAATATACAAAGACAAAATCCAGAAGCAATTTATTTATCATAACTAAATATAACCACAGTAAAGCCTAAAGTCCACATCTCAAACAGAGGATGAGAACAATCAAGATATATACAGAAAAAAATACCATATTTATGATTTTTAATATTAATGTGTGAACTGAGTCCCAGAAGTTTTTAATAAATACACAATCCCACCACCTATGATTAAATGATCCTTCACACTGACAATCTTTCCAGCATAAAGGAGAAATTTCAAGTAGTCCTTTATGAATAATTTAAAGTTGTCCAAGGGTAAAATAAAATAAAGTTTTAATGAAACTGTATACATCTCACATTGGGCAGATTTTACCAGCAGGTTTTGTTCTTTGGTTACCTGTTTATTAAACCAAAACATATGCCTATTCCTGCATAAATGTATTCACATAACTATGGAATCCTTTTACTAAAGAGCACTAACAGATTTAGCATGTGCTAAACGATGAGATGCCCATTATATTCCTACGTAGTGTTGCCAAGTAGCTAGTTTTCAGCCGACCTGGCCAGTATTTCAATGGCCAGGCCAGCTTCCAGCAGACCCTCAAAACTGGCAGTAGAAAAGCAGTTTTTTTGTCTCTGAAGCCAAGGTACTTTGGCATCTCCCTCTCCTGGTGCAGCATCTCTCTCCGTTGCCTCTATCTTCACTCACTCCCCTCCCCCCCCAACCACCACCAGTCCATTCAACATCTCTCCCTCTCCCCATACACCTTCCAGGTCCTGAAAGTGCCTTTGCAGACAAGTGACACAGTTGCAGTGATTCAAGGAAGCAGCCCCTGCCTTCCTTCCCTTGACTGCATCCCACCTACATGGGTACAAGAGGCAGGACATAGCTCAGGGAAGGCCCTGAATGTAAGCAGAGGCTGCTTGCTTGAATCATTGCAGCTGTGTCGCTTGTCAGTGAAGGCAATTTCAGGATCTGGGAGGAGGAGAGATACTGGAATGTGGACTCGTGGGGGGAGGTGGGGAAGACATAGGAAGCAGAAGAGATGCTGTCTGGACTAGGCGAGGGACTGATAGAATGCTGAACTCATCAGGGGAAGGGAGATATGCTGGATCCATCGGGGAAAGGTGGTGGTGGGGGGAAAGAGATGCTGAATCTGCCAGGTGGGGGTGAGAAGGAGACTGAAATGCTGGATCCACCCAGGGAGGGGGAGAGAGAGAAAATAGACTGAGGGAGGGAAAGAGAAAGACCAGCTTGGGGGGAGGAGAGACACAGAACCCAGTGAGGGAAGGAGAGATGTCAGCAGACCATGGAGAGGAGCAGGGAGAGATGCTGACCCCAGGGTGGGTTGTGTGGGAGGAAGGGAAGAGAAAAGATGGAGTCAGAAAGGGACACAGAAAAGAGATGCTGGGCATGGAGGTAGTATAGGGATGGGGACATTGAAGGGCAGTACTGGAAAAGGGAAGAATAGGGACTTGGGGAAAATGCTGGAAAGGGGGAGGACAGGGAGATGATGGAAGGGGAGAGAATAAATGATGAACATGGGGGGAAAATAGGGACACAGAGGGCTGATGCTGGGGGGGGGGGGGAGGTGAGGCATAAAGAGGAGATGCTGGAAGGATGGATAAGGAACACAGAGGGGAGATAGTGGACATGGGGAGAGAAGGACAGATGCTGGGGGGGTGGTGAGGCATAGAAAGGAGATGCTGGAAAGATGGATATGGGACACAGAGGGCAGGAAGATAGTGGAAATGGGGAGAAAAGAAATGTTAAATGAACAGGAGACCTTGCAAAGACAGGAAAAGAGAAATGCATAAAAGAGACACTAGGACAGTTGGCTGTTGAGAGGTGGAAGGCTGCGACAATAGGAAGAGACTTGGGGAGGGGCATGGGCATGACAGGTATCAGGTTTTTTTTTTTTCTTTCAAAAAGTTGGCAACTCTATTCTAAAAGGACCCAATGTTGATAATAAACAGATGGATGCAAATTAGCAGTATGGCTATCCAGCAAAGTATATGGCAATCTGTAGAACAATGTATGTGAAGATATTGAAACAAATGGAAGAGCTTTCCATTGCAAGCACACTGAAAAACGTCGAGGGCCATTGGGGTTGGAAACTGCTTTGATTGATTTTCAATAGAGGAGTGTGGTAGCCGTGTTAGTCCACTCTTAAGGTTATCAATAGAAATCAAACAAAATAAAACATGGAAAAGAAAATAAGATGATACCTTTTTTATTGGACATAACTTAATACATTTCTTGATTAGCTTTCGAAGGTTGCCCTTTCCGATCTGACGAAGAAGGGCAACCTTCGAAAGCTAATCAAGAAATGTATTAAGTTATGTCCAATAAAAAAGGTATCATCTTATTTTCTTTTCCATGTTTTATTTTGTTTGATTTCTATTGATTTTCAAGAAAGGCAGTGTATCAAATAAACGTAACCATGTTTGTGCCTTTAATTACATGTTGCTGGATATTCTGATTTCATCAATGTTTTGTTACACTATATCACATAAATTCAATAAAAATGATTGGAAACATCAAAGGACAATAGCTGCAACTACATTAGTGCATATCAGCTAGGTTGCCAAATGACCCCTTTCATTTCTCCCACCCCAAACAAGCTAATCCAGACCAGCCTTTGCCCAAATGAGACCCGTACTCTAACGAAAATAACAAAACAAAAAAAAAATTGGCGCTAGGAGAACACACTTTACACTGCTAGACCAGCTACCTGCGCAAGACAACACAACAAATAGACCGCCTTTCTCCTGTCCCCATCTAATCACTCGTGGACAGGCAGATCCCACTCAGCTCCTAGAAACTAGAATCACAAGCTTCAGCATGTACCTAACCTTTCCCGCCTTTGCCACCATCGCCGCCTTTCCCCTTACTCTTAGGGGGCATAATTCAGCTTTCAACTATTCTCTGTACCTCTTCGATGTGAAAAACTAACACACACAATCTCAGAACACAGGAAGTGATTCCAAGCATATCCTGGGGGGGGGGGGCAAGAAACCCGAAGAGTTTGCATGACGTCAAAGAGCTGAAGCGATCCCTACTGCGCAGCCGCCATAGTTACCAGACCAAAACAATTGCTATCTCTGTTGAAAACAATAGCAAACTTGTGATGTTCTATTAAGCCTAGGTTTTGAATTCCTTCTGCTGGAAGTGATGGGGTTGGGGAGTTTTCAAGGGTCTGTGAAGGGGGAAGGGTTATATTAAAAATATGTATTAATCAACAATACAGCATTGGAAATAAAGTGCTAGAGTACTGACAAAATACATTTTGAATATAATCCCCAACCCCCTTCACAGACCCCTCGAAAACTCCCCAAACCCACTACCACCACTGATCTCCTCCTAACGAAGAAATACAAAAACCTAGGATGTTTAACAATAAAACCGCACACAAGTTTGCTATTGTTTTCAACAGCGAAAGCAATTTTTTGTTCTAGCCAATATGGCGGCAAGCTCCACCCCCTGCCTTCAGCCCAGATAATGGCGAGGTAGGCTCATGGCTGAAACTTCCTGGAGATTAAATTAAAATCACAAAGAGATTAGATAAAGACCTCAGTCGGTATGACGTTAAAAAGCTTAAGCCAAGAAGGTTTATCTCCCCTGCCCCCTCCCCCCCCCCCCCACGCAGCCGTTATCCCCGTACAGTACACCCAAAACAAAGAATAAACGATGATGATGCATCCTCATTGCCGTTCTTCAATGTTGGTAGCATTTTATTTGATCTCACTTATATTTAACATGCCGGCTTGTGCAGCATTGGTTAGAGTAGTAATTAGTTCTAAATTGTAATCACAGTGTCATTTGGAGGGGTCTGGTTATGAAGACTTCCCGTATGCTTGCTCAGATGTTTTCGCCTAGTAAAGACCCACCAAAACAACATGTTAGGAGAGGTGCTCAACAATCAGAGCTACTATTTATAAGTACAAAGGTTGATTTTTTTTAAAACATAAATTACCTGGAAACCTGGGAACATTTAATATTTTTCCCCCAGTGTGTACATCAAAAGAAAAATAATGTAGGAGCTTGCTCCTTCTGTTTTGTGTAATGCAATTTTTTTATTGACTACTATTTCAGAAAGAGTTCTGTCCAGAGTCAGTCTAATTCTTACCCCTGTTTACAAAGCTGTGTCTGCACTCTTGCACAGGCATCTGCTAGCATGCTTTAGAAATGGGGGTAAATGAGCCATATTGTCCAGTTTAGCACACTGTTAGATGCCAAGTTCATACAAAGTTAATTATGTTCAGTGCAGTGGCGTAGCCAAGGGTGGGCCCAGGCCCACCCACTTTAGGCTCAGGCCCACCCAGTAGCAGCACATCTATGATGTGGCTGGCAGGGATCCCAAAGTCCCACCATCCGAAAACTCCCAACAACTGTCCCTCCTGTATACCTTGTAAATAGCAGATCTTCAGCTGCAGTGAGCAGCGACTGATGCATATTGCTCACACCAGCACCACAGCCTTTCCTCTGATGTATTCCCGCCTATGCGGAAACAGGAAGTTACATCAGAGGGAAGGCTGTGGGGCCAACATGAGCAGTGTGTATTAGTTGCTGCATGCTGCTGGTGAAGATATGCTATTTAAAAGGTATGCAGGGGAAGGGGGGTGTTTGAGAGACCATATGGCATGCAGGTGAGAGAATGAGAGACCAAATCACCTGTGGGATGGGGCATGGTTCTTCTGCTCACCCAGCTTGGGCCCAGGCCCACCTAAAATTGGGTGTCTGGCTACGCCCCTGGTTCAGTGGAAAATAAATCTGTTAGCTGTCTGCTATGTGAATATTCCATCAACGCTTCATTATTGCTAACAAGTATTACATATTATGGGCATTTACTTTAAACTCTGATTGTTTTAATTCATTTATCCAGCCCTTACATGCACATGGTATTACTTTTTAACCCAAAGGCAAATCCTAAGGGTGGTTTAACAATTAGGTGTAAGTTGTGTTTCTGACTTTACTTGTTTTGGAATGCTTTGGTTCTTACTGATCTGTACATCTGCTATCTAGAATTATAGAAGATGGAAATGGGGAAATAAAACTTAAATTTAAATTAAATTAAAATCTGCTGCTCCCCAGTATCTCTCCACACTCGTCCTTCCCTACACCCCTTCCCATACACTCCGCTCCATGGATAAATCCTTCTTATCTGTTCCCTTCTCCACTACTGCCAACTCCAGACTTCGCGCCTTCTGTCTCGCTGTACCCTACGCCTGGAATAAACTTCCTGAGCCCCTACATCTTGCCCCATCCTTGGCCACCTTTAAATCTAGACTGAAAGCCCACCTCTTTAACATTGCTTTTGACTCGTAACCACTTGTAACCACTCGCCTCCACCTACCCTCCTCTCCTCCTTCCTGTACACATTAATTGATTTGATTTACTTACTTTATTTTTTGTCTATTAGATTGTAAGCTCTTTGAGCAGGGACTGTCTTTCTTCTATGATTGTGCAGCGCTGCGTACGCCTTGTAGCGCTATAGAAATGCTAAATAGTAGTAGTAGTATGTACTCTGTAAAAATTGTTTTCTTTTGCAATGTGTGTATGGATGCCTGTTTGCATGTGATAATCTTTGAATAACTGTCTGTACTTATGGCTATGATTTCTGAGCATGCGGCATCATTACATCACAGACTTTTAAATGTCCAGTCGAGTATATATGCTAATCTCAACTTTGTTAAATGTTGCAGACTTATCCATCTACTTCAGGGGCGTAGCCAGACCTCGGGGGGAGGGGGCACAGTTTAGCCCATCACCAACCCCGCCCCCCCCCCCCCCCCCCGCTGCCAACCCTCCTGCATTGCCACTGCCAGGTACCTCTGCTGGCAGGGTCCCCAACCCCCGCCAGCCGAAGTCTTCAGCGCTGGACTCTGGCACGTACGCTGATCTGTTTCTGTGAGTCCTGACGTCTTGCACATGTGCACGCAGGACATCAGGAGTCAGGACTCACAGAAACAGATCAGCGAACGCACCAGAGACCGGCGCTGAAGAAGACTTCGGCTGGTGGGGGTTAGGGGTTAGGATGGTGGACTTTGGTCCTGGGGAACTGAGGAACTGAGTTCAATTCCCACTTCAGGCACAGGCAGCTCCTTGTGACTCTGGGCAAGTCACTTAACCCTCCATTGCCCCATGTAAGCCGCATTGAGCCTGCCATGAGTGGGAAAGCGCGGGGTACAAATGTAAAAAAAAAAAAATCTGTGGGGGCCCATGCTCCCATGGCCCCACCTAGCTGCGATCCTGATCTACTTGCTTCCATGATATTACTGAATTCTATTATTCTGTCTCACTGTATTTTCAAATGTAAGCCATGTTGAACCTGAGCTTGCTTGGGATAATGTGGGATATAATGTCAAACAATAAAATCCTTTATCCTCCACCTTTTAAGGCACTGCCTATCCAGCTGGATGGTAATGGTATAAGGAAAGTAAGGGCTCTGCTTACTAAGACGAACTGTAGGCGTGCTAACATCGTAGTGCTTGCTAATGCTAGAGACACCCATAGGAATATATGGGTGTCTCTAGCACTAGCGTGAGGTAATTTTTAACACACTAAAAAGTTAGTGCACCTACAGCATGGCTTAGTAAACAGGGCCCTAAGTTTGGTCCAGTGAAGACTAACTCAAAATAACCTGTTCCGTATCTGGGATCTAGTATTACCATATTGAAAATGCGACCATACCATGCCTTTGTGGTTATGTTCCACTACTAATTTAAATGATTAACTGGCTTTCTTGAAAGGATTATATAACCTTTGAATGCAAGACTAGGAACACAAACATATACACTTATTTATTCAATATCAAAATTCGTTATGTACGGCCACAAAATAACCTTTTAGGGTGGATAGTGTTCACAATGTGCTCCTTTTATTATTGACCAGATAGAAAAGATAAGAATTTTCAGTTTTGGCACAGTTTAAGTCAGCACAAGAACAAAATATAAGAAATGGACTGCATTAAGGGCTTATAGCCCATTTAGTTATGCTTAAACAAATGAGAGATTTGCATGAAACAAAGTATTCATTTTTTATTATTTTGACTTATATAACCACTTGTCCCTGAAAGATGCTCAAAACAGAATAATCCATTTGTGTATCTAAATCTTCTGCAAAAGAGATGAGGTGAAGATGTGATTCCATGTGCCCCTATGAAAGGAGAGTTTAATTTTACTTCCATTTAATTATGATATATTTCATCCTTATAACACCAGGCTTCTCAAGGCAGATTTCAACAGCTAAGATGAAGCTATCAGGAAATGGGATATCCTCATTTAAATTTGCTATATTATATAGAACAGTCTAGAAAAATGAATAAAAAATACAGAGTTTATTATTGCTGTTTCTACAAGCTACCATAATGTTTTAAGCTGTTTTAGTGATATTCAATTTTAGTTCATGATATATGGGAAGCTTTCAAATAAAAAAAGCTGTCATATAAGATTAAAAAATCGTTTACCATCCACTGTTTAAGACACTGCCTATCCAACTGAAACAGCTTTAGACTTTTTACAGATGGACCCCGCATAGGCAATCCATTTTTTTCTAATAATCTTTTGGTGTTGTTTTTGTTATAGGTAAACCAAAATGCTGGCATGCTCCACCTACTGGATGCAGCCCACATAGGGCTAGATTCTATATATGGTGCCTGAAAATTCTGTGCGGAAAGAAGCACACCTAGGCGTATTCTCTAAAGCACACCTATATTTTACAGCATAGGCTTAAATTTCCATGTGGTATATAGAATACGCCGAGTGCCTCTCCATATGACCAAATTTAGTTGCGGTCATTTACACCATGTTTTACTTGGCATAAATTCTGACACCTAAATTAGGTGCAGAGCAGGTGTATTCTAAACAAAGTGCACAGATTAAAGAAACACCCATGCCCCGCCTATGGCCATGCCCCCTTTTCAAGTATGAGACTTAGAATTTAAGCGTACCACGTTACAGAATACACTTGTGAGTTTTGCACGTAAATCTTAATTAATGCCAATTAGTGATGATAATTGTTTAACATCCAATTGGCAGCGCTTATTAGCTAGTTAACCAATTAAGTTACACACACTGTTATAGAATACGCTTTGTTTTCCACACAGAAATGAAGGAACAATATATAGAACCCTGGGGATAATGGGCTAGATAGACTCATGACATCTACTGTCTTAATCTAACCTCCTTGCTAAATCCCAAGGAAGTTTAATGATAGGAGACAGCATGAGCCTATCTTACCTATTATCTGAGCTGAAGGCAGGGGGCAGAGCTTGCCACCATATTGGCCAGAACAGAACAATTACTATCAATATTCAAAACAATAGCAAATTGGTGAGGCTAATAGCGTACTGCTTGCTATTTTGTTTTTTGGCAGTGTATTGTTGGTCTGCATAATAAAATCGTACTTGCAAATATTTTCCTGCCACAGCTTTAATTAACAAAAGCATATGATTTCATATTGGATCATACTCATACATGTGACCTGACAAAATGGAGAAGATAATTCAGTTTGAGAAGCTTCTTAACACAGACTGCACTATTTCAAAACAAGAAACCCAAGAAAGGGAAGCTGTTGGGCTAGCTGGATTTGAGAGAGAGCATTAAAATTTTTTTTCACACATAATGTAAATAATATTAACATTTGTTGAGGGAAAAATAAGGCCACCTTTACTTTTCTGTGTTATGAATGAACTCAGTTCACTGCCACTATTATCACTCAAAGCATCTATGCAGGGCTCACAATGTAGAGATGTTTTCAACATAAAAACAACAAATCCAGCAATATATACAATTTTTTCTAAACACATAGACAGGTCTTGGGATATAAGTGTAATCAGAGTCTGGTATTTCACTTTCATCAATGAGACTGTGTCTACTGATAGAATTGTTAAGGACTGATGCTGCGGGTGTTACTTCAGCTATGTAATTGCTGGATATAGTTAAAATGGGAAACATCTTCCAGAGGCAGGCAATTACCTCAGATAATATCTTGTAAATCATTATGCACAAACATTTTTCTTGTGACCATTAACAAATTGTGAACTGATATTATTGTATGAATGGGTTAGCCTAACTACTAGCACAGGCAGACACGGTTATATAATTTACATTATAATTGTGTTTGGATTTGGGTAATTACTGAGTAAATTCTGTTATCAAATCATATTAAGAAGCTTGAAGTTGACACTGTTAACGTCTGCAGAATATAAACCAGCTAATAGTTTTAAGGCAAGATTTTCTTTGCTGAACTCTTGCTGACTCATTTCCTTTGCACCAGATTTGTTCCTCCTTGGTTGATTATAAACAAGAAGCTAAAAAATTATTTATTCTGTTCTGACAAAAAGGACAACCTATTAAGCTACGCATCGCCATTTGCAAAATATAAATGTCATTCAGCTTCAACTCTTATACTGCTGCTTTCCTTTATCCATCATTATTCCCAGGACTCATTTATAAATTAACACACAGCCGGGAGACAAAGATTTAAAAAAATTCTATTTACATAAATAAATATATACAACTGGAAAATGTTGGCACATTTAGACTGACTCTGGACAGAACTTCTGCATGAAGGTAGCTCTTCCCTCATTATTCAATACCTCTCTTTTAAATAGTAGTAATAACTCCCGGCTTCCACTATGACAACGCAGGTGTGGGAACAATTAGTTACCATATTGGGGTTAGATGCACAATTAAGGGTCCCACTCAAATACTATCACGCTTCATTGCGGGAACATCTGGGAGAGGTGGAATATGGTAAATTGACCAATTGCTGGAATAAGGAGCTAGCGATGAACCTCCAGATGGAAACGGTAAAGGTTTGTCTTTTGGGAACCCAAAGACTGACGGAGAATGTGACGTTGCAAGAAACACATTATAAATTTGTGATGAGGATGTATATTTCACCCCATAGAGCATACAGGGCAACAATGGGGACGGAGGATAGATGCAAGAAGTGCGCTCAATCCCCAGCTGACCTAGGACATATGTTCTGGAGGTGTCCGAGGATCCTTGGGTTTTGGCGTCAAGTTAGTCAGCATGTGTCTGGGTTATGGGGGGTAGTTTGGAGACCAGCTCCATCTCAACTGTTTGGGGTGTTCAGAGTGTCACCATTTGCTCCTCGGGGCCTTAAATGCTTCTTGAAAAAAACAGTCTTGGTTGGAAAGAAATCGATTCTTCAACAGTGGATAACCGGGGACCCGCCTACATTGCAACACTGGCGATCTAATATGATACACCTCTGCGCATTGGAGCGTAGGGGAATAGAAGACCTATCCTCGCCACAAGGAGATAGACTTTGCCAAGTTTGGTCCCCTTTCTTGGACTCATTGACTGCAGTAGCGCGTAGTAGAATTTTGAATTCTTAAGTGTGATATAGAGTGGAGGAGTCTGGGGGGGGGGCGGGGAGAGTTGAGCTGTTCAAGAGAAAGGGGATGGGGGTAAGGGGGGGGGGGGAAAGCAAAATGTATTTGCACTGTTTTGTATTTGATCCTTATGAGAAGACTTTAGTGGTGTATGGAGTATCCCTCCAAGGACAGTATTGTGTTTGTTTCTCATTGCACTAATAAACATATTTAAACATAAATAGTAGTAATAAAAAAATCAAGTGTGTTTTTATAATATACCTCTGCATTCCACAAAACAAATGGGGCAAGTTCCCACATACCATCTTTCTCTTTTGATCTATGCCCAGGAAAATTTTTTTAAATGCTTCTAGGTTTCAGCCTAATTAAAGTTAAAAAGAAAAAACCTTTGTACTTAAAAATTCAGAATGTTGAGCACCTGATTCTTATAACATGATGTCTGGTTTTGTGGCCCTTTACTAAGTGAAAAAAATCTCGGCACCAGTACAACATCCATTAGGTGTCCCTATAACCAGCTCCTCCAAATGACATAATGATTACGTTTTAGGACAAATTACTACTCTAATTGCTGAAAGGTTATTCAATTGTGATAGTTCTTCTGTGTATATCCATATGCTGCACAAGCTGTCACGTTTCTAAATATAACTGAGATAAAATAACAGTGAACGACAACATGGATACAGCAGCTGATAGCCTCCTTGCTTTGTTTTGGGTGTACCAATACGGCAGCTGCTGGAGGAAACCAGCTTTAGCCTTGTGATGTCATGCCATCGTCTCCTGTTCTTCCTCCAACCTCCTTGGGTGTTTTAATAGCTTAGGTGTGGATTCTTTTTCACTGTATTGTGTTTCAAGCCTTACTCTGGGGGCACCACCCACTTCTGCAGTGCATTTCAGAGCACTTTGTGGTGATCGCGCTCTCTTGATGATGTTAACTTTTTTTTTTGCCAGCTGCTCTGCTCTCAATCCTGTATCTCCAGTATCTGTTCTCTTATCCCCTTTCCCACATTCTCCATGCTGTCTTTCTCTCCCTTTCCCTGCATTTCTTCCTCCATCCCCCCAGCATCTGCTCCCACCTTTCTTTCAGCATTTAGTCACTGTAACAAAAATTACTCCTCCAAAAATGTGAGTACAAAGTAATTAAGCAAAAAAGACCTGAAACAGAGGCCCTTGCCACTAAATTAAACATGGGTTAATGTGGCAATTATTTATTTTCATTGCTTAAAAACACACACCAAAAGGTAATATTAGAAGCTTGTCTTCTTGAGGAAGGGCAGATTAAAAGCTTGAAAGTTAATGGGAGGGGGAGAGGGCTTATGACTAAAGATTTGCTTATGAAACCCTGGTCTTACAACAGGTTTTGGGCATGGACTCTGGGCAAATCACTTAACCCTCCATTACCCCAAGTACAAATAAGCACCTGTATATACTATGTAAACCACTTTGAATGTAGTTACAAAAACACAGAAAGGGAGTATATCAAGTCCAATTCCCTTTGAGTCTGGTACCCAAAACCAGGGCCACAAACAACAGTTCTACTTTTACTTAGCTGAGCGCAGGCTGGAGCTGGGCTTAGGATTTTAAGCCACACTCTTTATTATTTCTTTAATAGTCTCTGAGAAAATTGACTTCACTTACACTCCAAAGAAACTTTCCACTCCAGGTTTTATGTTAAATGCAAAATAGAACTTTACCGGAACGCTGAACAGGTAGATATCCAAACTTCATACTTTTCTTGTAACAAACAGTTCACATCAATGAGCGAGGTTTCTATGCCAATCCAAGGCTTTTGATACTGAATTAATAGGCTTTTGAAAATCCTATTTACAGCGTCAACCAGTCCTCCAATACCCATACTTTCTGGCAGAACAATCCACATTCCTGCTCCTTCTGCTTCAAGCTGTCCCACTGGGCTGTCACCCAGCCACCGGACCCAATCAGGATTGGACCTTCCTGACACCAGCACTCTGCATACTCAGTTCAGCAGCAGCAAGAACTAAGCATGAGTGGGAGTGCCGCTGGCAGTGGCTGAAGCACACTACCATCTTCTTCATTGCTCAGGCAGCATGGGAGGGGGCTCAGATAGTGGACCACTTTGGCTGGCAGGGCTTGGGCATCATGCCAGGCATTCCATAGGTGCTACAATTTTGGAGGAGGCCTGTTCCCAAAGTGAGATGGCCTAGGCCCCTGAGGCCCCCCTCCCCCCAATGGCTATGCCACTAACCTGGAAGGGCAGTTAGAACTGAGAAGTTTGCAAACATTCTGTTGGTTGTGAAAGAATGATAAAATGATACAAAGAGGCATATTTTCAAAGCACTTAGACTTACAAAGTTAAATAGTAAACTACGAAACTTTGTAAGTCTAAGTGCTTTGAAAATGAGCCCCAAAGTGTGATGAATATATTTAACTATCAGATGTCACTGCCAACAGATATCAGAGAATGGATTTTACAGTTTAATCACACAGGGTGCCACAGATTTTGCTGTAATTCACCACTAGTTGGTGGTACACATAGCCAACGAGCTAAACATTTCAGTCAATAGGTGCCACTGTACATAGCAATCATTAAGAAAGCTATACAATCACTAGGATTCATGGTAGTATTTACAACAAAGAAAATGAAGTTGCTAAGAGCCAACCAAATCAGGGATGACAGCAGTTGGAAGAGTGTGTAGTGCAGAAAGCATGCAGAACATATGTCATAGAATTATGTGCACATGTGTATATACATGGTGTGTACATCTATGTGCACATGTGTGTGGGTGAAAATAAAGAAAAGGGGAGAGGCGGTTTGAGAGGAGCAAATTCCTAACCACTATGCTTCAGTGTATCATTGTTCCTGCGCAGCAGGAATTTTAACTGCCTCTGCCATGGAAATTAATTGGGCTGTTTTGATACTCTATTTCACATGAACTCCTCGTCCAATCTGATCCATTTGCAAACTCCATGTGTCTTTTTGTCTTATTCTCCTCTCCCGTATGTCAAATTTGGTCTCATTCTGCTACATTTTTATAGTTATTTTGCCCCTAGACAGATTTTCTTAACCTTTTATCCTTTCCTACAATCCACTGGGTTGAAACAAATTTACAAAAATCTTTGCTGATATGTAGTGCTTAAGTATGCATTTGAAGAGGACAAACCAGCCAATTAATTTGTCAGATCTCACTTCTGCATTATGTGATCCAAACATTTAATTATCTTCTCCCCCTAAAGGTTTCAAAAAAACCCATTTTCCTTCATTTCAGAGATTTTAGGGTTGGGGATTTCTTAAAGGTAAATTATCCTTACTTCACATTGTAAACAAATACAAAAGATGGCAATTTGCCTACTCACAGTTTGTTGATTTTAACCACAGTTTTCCCCATGAGAAATAACTTTTGTAAATGCCTAGTTTTACACAAAACTCCCCCTTCCCCATATCAAGAAACATTTTCCCCAAAGCAACATGGGAATATTCTTTGTATTTTTACAAATGATATATAATTCAGTATACAATTTAATAAGGAGCAATTCCAAGGCCCTGGGCTTTTGAGGACATGGTCCTTCTGTTGAACTCTTGAGGCATTGACAGCATGTTGACCCAAAGACACCCATGATGTACTTTTCATCAAGCATTACCTTCAATATTAATACTGGCCAAGTACTGATAGAAACTGAAACAAATAGAGAATGGTGACTGGCCAAAGCCAGGATCAGAACTGAGACAGGAAATAAAATAACCCGCCTGAGGTCACTGAGTCAGTGGTGCAGGTAAAGCCCAATCCCCACTATTCTCTTGCTTCTAACCACTGGACCATTCCTCATCCTCAGGTTGCCACAGTGGGCGTGGCTGGGTCATGTCACTTGCATGTGTATCAAGGACTGTAAAGCAGGTCACTCGTAGGCAGTAGTTGGTGTAAATTTTAGAAAGCCCATACTTCTGGGACAGCATTTTCATGTATTTGCCCAGCATGTCTTTGCCAAGAGGTATACCACTGTACCATGCACCTGGCTCTGGGGGAGCACAGAGTTTTGGCCTCTGCCAGAATGCAGGGTGTCCTGGATGTAACTTCAGCAAATATTTCTCAAAAGATGAAACTGGACATTTTGCATTTCCTAGGTAAACAACAACAAAAAAAGGTGAATCTTTATAAGGAAATAAAAATGCTTGACTTTCATTTTTTAAATAAGTTTATAAAAGGCTGTGTTACCATTTAGTTCATACATCCGAGGTCCAATCCCTTCATCTGCAGATTCTTCTCCATGTGGAATCTTTGGAAGAAGTTGGGGACATTTTGATACATATTTATGACCTGCCGAGTCCACAACAACTTGAAATTCCTCCTTGTGGAAGTCCCTCAGCTTGTCACTTCCCCGGCTGCACAGGTGGAGCATGAGGTCGATGAAGACCTTATGCTGAAGACCAGCAGGTGTGTTTAGATCACAGCTCCCATAAAGTTTTTGGAAGTCCTCCATGCTTAGTGGCTCCTTGTGCTGGACTTTGCCCTTTCCCACTTGCTTTAACTTCTTGAGCATGGTGACCATTACAGTGTTGGCTTTCTTAAATGCAGGATCATTCACAATGTCCATCCCCTTCACCTGCCGGAAGTGTTGCTGCAGACCATAGCGGAATGTGGTGATTGATGTTTTGGCATAATAGTCACCATTAGGCTTCCGAAGGTGAGCATAGAACTCGCACAGGAGGCCACTGAGGTGCTGGCTGTCATATTCCTCCACTAGTTGGTAGTCCAGCTGTTTGGTTCGGAGGTAGTCTTTAAACACAGATAATGAAGACTTGATAACTGTCTTTGTGTTCTGGGCTCCTTTTATTTCTGTTGCTGGCTGCAGGTCATTGTCTGCCAATGTTAAAAAAAAAAAAAAAAGTAAAATAAAACTGAAAAAAGGCTGGTACCAGAACAGTTGTGAGCAGCACCTCAGACTGCCAGAGGGCAATCAGCCAATCTGACTGCATGTATGCCAAGCTCAGTGGGCCCTCTCCTTCGCTCCTGGCCCTGTACAGTAATTGCTGCATGCAGCAAAACAACTGTTGGACTATCCCACTGAAGACAGTGGAATAGACCTTTTACAGCATTAATAAAACACACATACCAATATGAAATTCATAAGTGTCTATGATACGGTACCTCTATTTTATTTGTTTTTTATTACACTAATATTGTCAGCCAGTCTCTCACAAACTAGCCATTCACATTTCTCACAGGAGTTTACCACTACCCACTACCCCATCTCATCCCTTCCATTCAGTCTCTCCAACCTCTCATCCTACCCCTCTCTTCCCCTAGCCAATCATATCTTCATTCATTCTTCAGCACCATCTTGATTCATACCAGGCTGACTTCTTAGTTCAGAGTAGACTGCTGATCTTCCAACTAAGTCTTGATCAATGAAGAACCCAATAATTTTTAAACCTTATTAAATTAGTTCCATATACATTAAGATGTTTTGCGAGTGTTGCTTCTTATTGCATTGACAGTTGCACGTTTTGGCTGATAGAAACTATCAATTTGCATAAATCTGAGTGAAGCAGTGGGCCTCCAAGCCCCTGTATATTTTGTATATTTCTGTATTAACACCAAAACTGATGGTCTTAACATAGTGAAAAATAATCCTCACTATATGAACAAAATGTATTAGGAACTTGGAGTCATTGTGGAAAATACAAAGAAATCCTCAAGTTCTATATATGATAGCAGCCCAAAAAAGCAAAGAGCACTCAAAAATTATTCAGAAACACACATATTACACAGCTGACAATACAGTAATGCCTCTATATTGATCCATGGTGTAATCACACATTAAAGATACATCAGAACCAGAAAAGATACATAGAAGGGCAACAAAAATGATACAGTGATGGAATGGCTCCCTTAAAGAAAAAAAGGCTAGCTTCATAACCATCCTGCCATGGATTCCTATTGCACAGCATGATAAACGTTGTCAAGGTCACCTTGTTGTGCTAGAGACACTAAACTGGCCTTTGTTCATTGTTGTGTGATCATGAGGCCTGGGACCTTACACAAGATATATTTTGAGGTCTATGTCCTTGGTTAGCAACATTGTAAGCATGCTGGCCTAAGCTGGTCTGATACTATAGTCCATCCCGGTCTGTGTTTTGTCCATTAGCACTTCATCCATTGCTTATAACCTTTTTCATAAGGACACCTGTACTTGATTGGTTCTGAGGGAATTCATGTGACCAACTCCTTCCATTCTCCAATCTGAGTACGCACTTGATTAGATGTCTGGCATATAACACAATACAATGCAAAGCTTATTAACCGCTTTATCCCAAAAAGGTCCAATGCAGTTTACAAAATAAGGGACCAATGCAAAATTGTGATGAGACAATAAACATAAAAATAAATTATATTAAAAAATATCTAAATTTATCAAATAAAAAAAAAGTTTTCATTGTTTTCTGAAATGATAATTAATTTGATTTAGCTCTGATAAATACAGGTAAGTTGTTCCAAAACAAGTCACTTGAAAAAGAAAAAAAAGAGTGAAACAAGCACTTTAAGCGTAAACCTTTAACAGATGGATAATGCAATATTAATTGATCTTGAAGATGAAGGGAACGTCTAGGCTGTAACTTAATTAAGTAAGTTGATCACAAACACATAGATTAGACCACTGGTTCTCAAACCTGGTCCTGGAGGCAACCCAGCCAGTCAGGTTTTTAGTATATCCACATTGAATATTCATAAGACAGATTTGCATGCAGTGGAGGCATCCTATATACATGACCTTGTACAGCCAGCCCTGTCTGATCCATGAGCCAGCTGTGAAATATTGGCTTTGAGTTCAGGAGGGAGGTGAGAACTGCCACATTGAGGGAGCTAAGGACTCCTTTGTGTGAGAATAATGGTTTCTTTCCTAAGGTCTGGGGTTAGATAAAAAGCATTGCTAAGTTCCAAGTGTGATTCAAGACCTTTGGCCTGCGGTTCCTTAGGTTATTTGTCTATTATTGGGAAGAGTGGCCTAGTGGTTAGAGTGGTGGACTTTGATCCAGGGGAACTGGGTTCAATTCCCACTGTAGGCACAGGCAGCTCCTTGTGACTCTGGGCAAGTCACTTAACCCTCCATTGCCCCAGGTACAAATAAGTACCTGTATATAATATGTAAGCCGCATTGAGCCTGCCATGAGTGGGAAAGCGCGGGGTACAAATGTAATAAAAATAATTTTAAAATATTAGGGAATACTAAGATTGTATCAAAAATAATTATTAGTTGTATTGCTTTGCTACCTCATTACTGTGCTAAGCTTTTCCAATTGTTTTGCCAAACCAATATATATATATATTTTTATATTACCAATAAACTGTAATATATGTATTCCCAAAACATGGCACTCTTCCCTTATATTGCCAGCAAATCTTAATAAGTATCTTATTTTATGTTTTGGGATCACATAAAGGCACAAATCATCCTCTAGACAAGCAAGATAATCTATAACCAGTAATTAGGGTAATTATCAGATCCAAATGAGCTTACACTGTGGGCTTCTAAATGTGGCATAACTTCAGTATTCTGTAAGTTGTGGGTGTAAGTAGCAACCCTGCTCATGCCCCCTTTCCCATTTATGTGTACCCTTAACGGATAGTGTTAAGTCACTTTGCTGCCACTTACATATGGAAATGTACTCTTACCCACAAAAGTACTGGTATTCTATACAGATATAATGTGCAAGAGGCACATAAATTTAAACACCCTGTTATAGGAACTGCCCTTTCCCTGAAATGCAGGTAATGTAATTCAGTTAGCCAGATCTGTTCAGGTGGTGTTAAGTGGTTAAATTATATGTGTTATTGATGTTCTATACTGCTTTATAATTGTAAAACATTACTGTAATTTCTTCTAATTGTTAACTGTAAGCCACATTGAACCAAAACTTGTTTTTGGATAATTGTGGGATATAAGAATGAATAAATAAACTGCGCCACAATATCTGCCATGGTAACTGTAATGTGTGGTCCCTGCCCATTTAATGCCCTTTTCACATCAGTGGCGTAGCTACGTGGGGCCTGGGCCCCTGTAGATTTGGACCCGACCCCCCCCTCCCGCTGCCAACCCGCCATCACCTGCCTTTGCTGGCGGGGGAACCCAACCCCTGCCAGCCAAGGTCCTCTTCTTCTCGCAAAAGGCTTCCTTTTGTTTCTGACGTCCTGCACGTACAACGCCCTTCTGAAAACAGGAAATGAGGGTGGGACCAGAGGCACAGCTGAGACACATGCAAAAGCAGTTTGAAGCGCCACTCGCCTTCACTGTGGATGCCGCACCCCACGGTAAGAATTTTTAAAATACACTCAGCACTTAGCAAGGTGAGGGGCTGCCGGAGGACAGGTCATGCTTGGAGGGCACAAAGAGAGAGGGAAGGAGGCGAGGGGGCGTGGAAGTCGGAGGAAAGGGGGGCGTGGACCTCGGAGGGAGGGAGGGGGCGTCCTGCAAGTCGAAGGGGAGGGGAGGTCCTGCAAGTCGAAGGGAAGGGGAGGGGGGTCCTGGAACTCGAAGGGGAGGGAGGGAGGGAGGCGCAGGGGTGTGGAACTCAAATGAGAATGGGGGCATGGAACTCGGAGGGGAGAGAGGGGGTCCTGGAACTCAAAGAGGAGGGGAGGGGAGGGAGGGGATTCTGGAACTCAAAGGGGAGGTGAGGGAGGGGGTCCTGGAACTCAAAGGGGAGAGAGATGCTAGAGAGAAAGGAGGAGAGGATTAAAACATTGGGAAAGCTGAGAATGAAGCAGTGGTGAACCTAGCTTGGTTGCCACCTGGGGCAGAGTACCCCTCCTCCAGGCACATTGTCTGCCTGCCGCCTCCAAGTAGTAAAGGAATGCACGTGGCTGTCGGTTTTGCCAGTCCACTACCCCGGAACAGGAAGTTGACATCAGAGGGGGAATGGGACCGGCAGAGCCAACAGCCGCATAAATGCTAATTGCACCCCATTACTGCCTGCACCTGGGACAGACCACACCCATCGCCCTGCCCTTGGTATGCCACCGGAATGAAGACTCAAGTGTAGTTCCAGAAATAGATGGTTATGATTGAACTGGAAACCCGATGAAATTAGAATTAAACTGCCAGACCTAAAAAAGGTGCTGAACATGACTTTTCCACAATTTTTATTTACTTTTGTCTCGGGTAGAACCTAATAATGTCCCATCCATCTCCCATAATGGGGAACCACAGCATTACAATATGTTTATCTTCAGTGCCAAGAACCAGGTCCAGAGCCTGCAGAGACCTGTGTAGTGTTTCTGACAAAAGAAGAGAATAGATCCACTTGGCTATAAACTGCTGATCTGCAAATTTGGTTTGCTCTCAGTTAGTCTTGTCAGAAGAAACACAAGCAAAGGCAAGAAAAAAATACCCATGACATAGAAGCACTGCAGAAGGAGCAAGGAGGGACATTTTGGAAAATCTAGCCTGCGATCACAGATGAACTGTGGAATTAAAAAGTATTGCAAAAGTATCAAGAAGATGGTCAGATTATGGGAAAATCCAGGAAGGTCAGACGTTCTTAAACGTATAAGGGGGTGGCAGTTCTCAGTTGTCCGGGCATGCCCACACTTCTCAATTACCTGGAGTTGAACTTTTAACATCTTCCTCGCAGTGTGAGTTACCGTCATGATCTGTCTTCTCCACTTGCTTAATCCACAAAGCCATCTCATGATTGAATTCTACGTTTCCTTCCACTGTAATAATAAATGCATTCTGTTCAGTTCCTTCACAACTTTTAAAGCATTATAGAATCTGGCTGCCACAAAGCCTGAAGGATTAAGGAAGCAAAGACTGGAGCTTCTTTGTATATGAGTGAGGATATCACACATACTCATAAGTAAATCTTTCTATTATACAGTCTTTGTTTGCAGATTTGTCAAGGGTCACATTTTGTAATTTAAATATTTAATGGATGTGCGCTTGTGAAGGATGCTGGAATTAAAAGTGCTGGGAAATGGAAATTTAATTTCTCTTAAAACTACACAGCATGGACAGTGTCACCTTCCCATCTTTCTTTACATAAACTATTGCAGCTCACCAGTGAGCCTTAGCCCTTCTCTGCAGTAAACAGGGAAAAAACAAAACTTAAGCTCCAAATCAGTTATCCCAAATTCCATAAAGGTAGCCCAAATTTGGGCCCAAATCCCAGATGTGTGTGCAAACTAATTAGTTAACAAGCTGATAATTATTAAAGTTAATTGGTACTAATTAGGACTTACGTGTGCATCTGCCTATGCACTGTTCTATAACACTGCGAACCTAAGTTGTTTCGTGTGCAACTCAAAACAAGGTGTGGCCAGGGGAGGGGAATGGGTGAGTCAGAGGCTTTCTGAAAATTTGGGCACATTGTTATAGAATAGGGCCATGAATCTACAATTAATATGCAGTGGAGGCAGTACATGCAAATCTCTCTCATGAATCTCTCTCTCTCTCTCATAAAACCTGAGTGGCTGGGGTGCCTCCAGGATCAGGTTTGAGAACCACTGGAATAAGGTCATTTACGAGCCCAACTGCCATTGGTTGCGTGCCAGAATTTACACCAGTATTCATCAGGCATAAGTCTTCACCCCCAAAGTTGGGCATGGGAATCCATGCTAAGCGTTATTCTATAAAGGCTGCTTAGAACTGGCATTTAGCGCAGATCTTAACGGCGCCTAATTTTGGGTAACATTTACTGAATCTGACCCTTAGTAACTTGGGAATTTCAAAGTTTAATGGTACAGCCAGAGGCACAGGGCATGTGCTTCTATCAATGATCAAAGTCTCAGCATGCTGAGCAGTCAGCAACTTAGGGTGCGATAGGAAGTGAATGATGTTAGGCCTGTACCCTTGTCACCAAGAAGGTTTGATTAAGAACAAAATGGCATGACATCATAAAAGTTGAAGCCACTTAGCTTAGCCTAAGTTTCCCCTTCCTCACGCAGCCGTTGTTCTGTGTACACTCAAAACAAAGCAAACAAACCTATGAGCTGCTGCATCCACGTTGCCGTTCTTTATAATTGATAGCATTTTTATGTAATCTCACTTATAATTTCAAACATGCCAGCTTGTGTAGCATAAGGATGTATACACAGGACACGTGGAGGGGCATAATCGAAAGGGATGCCCAAGTTTTGCTGAGGACATCCTTATAAAACGTCCCAGTGGAGGGGCGGGGAAACCCGTATTACTGCAAAAAGATGGACGTCCATCTTTCGTTTCGATAATATGGTCGGGGACGCCCAAATCCTGAAATTTAGGTCGTCCTTAGAGATGGTCATCCCTAGACTTGGTCGGTTCTCATTTTCGGTGATAATGGAAACCAAGGATGCCCATCTCAGAAACGACAAAATGCAAGCCCTTTGGTTGTGGGAGGAGCCAGCATTCGTAGTGCACTGGTCCCCCTGACATGCCAGGACACCAACCGGGCACCCTAGGGGGCACTGCAGTGGACTTCATAAATTGCTCCCAGGTACATAGCTCCCTTACCTTGTGTGCTGAGCCCCCCAAAACCCACTACCCACAACTGTACACCACTACCATAGCCCTTATGGGTGAAGGGGGCACCTAGATGTGGGTACAGTGGGTTTGTGGTGGGTTTTGAAGGGCTCACATTTACCACCACAAGTGTAACAGGTAGGGGGTGGGCCTGGGTCTGCCTGCCTGAAGTGCACTGCACCCACTAAAACTGCTCCAGGGACCTGCATACTGCTGTGATGGACCTGAGTATGACATCTAAGGCTGGCAAAAAATATTTTTAAAGATGTTTTTTAGGGTGGGAGGGGGTTAGTGACCACTAGGGGAGTAAGGGGAGGTCATCCCAGATTCTCTCTGGTGGTCATCTGGTCAGTTCAGGCACCTTTTTGTGCCTTGGTCATAAAAAAAAACAGGACCAGGTAAAGTCATCCAACTGCTCGTCAGGGACGCCCTTTTCTTTTTCATTATGGGTCGAGGACGTCCATGTGTTAGGCACGCCCAAGTCCCGCCTTCGCTATGCCTCTGACACGTCCCCATGAACTTTGGTCATCCCTGCGACGGAAAGCAGTTGGGGGTGCCCAAAATTGGCTTTTGATTCTACTGATTTGGGCGACCCTGTGAAAAGGACACCCATCTTCCGATTTGTGTCGAAAGATGGGCGTCCTTCTCTTTCAAAAATGAGCCTGATAATAATGGAACAACTTTTCATAGTTTGAGTAGTAATTTGTTATACATAGTAATCAGTGTGTCATATGGAGGGACTGGCTACTGGGACACCCTAGCATGGATTATATTTGTGCATAGATTTTTTTCTCCTGGTAAAGGGCCACTAAAACAGACATGAGAATCAGGTGTTCAACATTCAGAGTATCTATTTATGTACTTACTTATTTATGACATTTATATCCCACATTAAACATAAATTAGGTTGAAACCTGGGAGCATTTAAAATATTTCTTTTCCTGTTCCTAGATCAAAACAGCGTCAAGACTGTTGTATTGAATCATAAATATTTTATGCTAACAAAACATACAAGATGTTCTGTTGAGCAGGGACTGTCTTTTTCATGTTAATTTGTACAGTGCTGCGTAAGTCTAGTAGCGCTATAGAAATGTTTAATAGTAGTAGTAGTAGTATGTTCTTTTAAATATCAGGAAACTGCTTATTAAGAGTTTATTACTACCACTGGGAATCAATAAGTTAAATTGTGACCATTTTGGTGCAATACTTAAAATTTATCTTTTTATTGACTCCTTCATACAACTTTCATAGGGGGCAGTCACCAAAACGCCCATTCTCCAAATCATTAATTTAGTGTTACTGTTTGAATCTGTACCATCTACTTTAACTACGTTACTGACTGTATTTCATTGGCTATCCTTATTGTCTTATATTTGGAGATTTTTTAATCAGCCTTGAGCTCTAAAGGGTGATGCAGAATATAAATGTTATATTAAATTAAGTTAGAATCTGAGCAAACATTCAGACCTTGCATCAAAAAATCTTATATTGGTTGTACTTACCTACAGAGTGATTTTTAACTACTCCGGTCTCCTCAGAACTGCACTGAGTACTGAAACAGGGCTCCTCCTCTCCTTTTGAATTTACACAGGTCTCAGCTTTGATGGTAGGATAGTCTGTTATTTAACAATAACAACAACAAAAAGCGAACTATTAAGTGCAGAATGGAGTGAAATAATTCTAACATCTGAAAAGAGTTGCTTTCAAATCTTTGGAGTGTAACTATCAAGAAATTCACTCCATATGGACCCACCTACTAAAGATTTTCTCCTATTTTGTGTCTTTGGGGAAATGCTTAGGGACCCTTTTACTAAGCCGCTTAAGGCCTACACATGCTCAATGTGCGCCAAAATGGAGTTACCGCCCAGCTACCGCGTGGTTCTTGCGGTAATTTCATTTTTGGTGTGCGTCTGATATGCGCATCCAAAAATAATTTTTATTTTCAGACGCATGTATTGGACGTGAACAGAATCTAACCCATCCCCGCCCATCCCCGCAAGAATTTAACCTGTCCTCACCCAGTCCCGCAAGAATTTAATGGTACATAAAAAAAAATTGCTGTCGGCTCTCTCAGTCTCTCTCTGGGTTTGAGCCGCAGCACTGCAGGCAAGGAAGGAAGTTGGAACACTCTGGTTCGCACATGTAAGACTTCTCTGATTCAATGGCACTGTGTGCTAAGAGATCGCCACATGCACACAGCAGTAGGTTAGGTGACATCTGATGCTTGTGCCTATGTCGGAGCTGAGGTCTGTGCATCAGCCCAGGAGAAGAGGATTAATAGTAACATAGTAAATGCCAGCAGATAAAAACCAGATCTGTCCATCCAGTCTGCCCAATAGTCACAATCATCATCAACAATGAATGTGATATTATATACTTGATTATGGTCTTTCATGGCGCTTCTGGGACATAGACCATAGAAGTCCGCCTGGCCCTATCCTTATGTTCCAACTGCTGGAGTTGCCCTTGAAGCCCACTCCAGCCTATTCATCTTCTCATTTTAAGACTATGATGTGCATTTTTTTTTTTTGCCAAAAAATGTAGTCAAGACTAATAGGATAGCCAGATTTGGAAAAACTTTTGGCTATTTTTCTGGAACACAGATCTATTAACACATTACTAGCCAGTTAGGCTTGGGGTTTATCACTTCCTTTGGGAATAAAAGGATTTCTCTTTTAGGAATTGCTGGGTGGGGTCAAATGACCCAGACTGCCAACTGATAAAAACAGGACGTTGGTGGACTTGACAGACTTTACACATAAGTGGTAATTTTGTAACAGGATGCTTTGGTAAAAATGCATTGGGGGCACAGTACAATAGCAGGTTTAACCCCTGGCCACCTTTCTGGGCAGACTGGATGGGCCATATGACTCTTTACTTGCCATCATTTACCATGTTACTATGACCTTTATAAAAATAGGCACCCAGATTCAGTTCCAGCAGCACATATATGCCAATAAACAAATTCACACCTGTTCTGAAGGTGTAAATTTGTACATGTACTGTATGCATATTTTATAAAACATGTGCCTACATCATATCTCTGCCTCTGTTCCGCCTCACCCAAACTATGCCCCTGGGAATGCCTTGTGCAAATTACATAAAATTAAGCTTAGTTTTCCATGTGCATTTATGAAGTTATGCAACTTTATAAAAGCATTTTTATGTGTTTAAAACAGGGCTTACAAGTGAAAAAAGCTTTATAAAATTATCCCCATAAAGACCAATTGGCCCATCTAATCTGCCAATCATCTTTATGTCAAAAGCTTAGAAATTATGTAACGCGGTCTCAGTTACCATCGCTACCTTTTTGAGAATCTATCAACCTTCCAGGCCTTTAAGGTTCATTTGGCTGTTCCAACTCACTAGCAAGTTTGATTGAGTTGACAAGACCTTGTGTTTTTTTCAGTAGTTGCTCTTATATTATAGAATGCATTACCTGTTGAATTAAGATTGACAACCAATGCAGTTTTGATTCACAAACAACCTAAAGGATTTCTTTTTCATCAGGCATTCACAGCAGTTGAATAACCAGACATAATAATTGATAATGCGCCGGGTGAAGCCAGTTTTATTTTACATTAATTTTTTTATTTGTCATATTTGATTTTAGCTTATTTCTTTTGTTCTTGTATCATTGTTAGGTATTTTAGTTTCTAGCAATTTAACCTTATTATGCTTGTGTTTACTATGTATAATTAATGAGGTTTTTTTGTACTCTTTACTTAATATGATTATGCATGTTGTTAACTGCTTTGAATTTTTGGAAATGGTAGGTAATAAAACATAAATTGGGTAAAGAAGTTTGTACAATTTAGTTTGCGGGTGTCTCCCAATCATTAACAATTAAATCAATGGGAACCTCAAATCTCCTGATAGGGATAAATACAAATGTATTAAACAACTACTATCTATAGAGGAGTCCGTTAATATCATCGGTTCCACTAAGGGAAAAAAAAAGGAGAAAAACCAGTGATACGCAAAAACTCACTATAAGTGAGAAAAACGTATGATGTAAAAAAAACTCTTGTTTTGATCCCTTAGTTTGTCACCTAGTGGGGGACACCAAACACCAAACTAACACACATTATATCTAATCCAACAAAACAGAAATGAAATATACAACATATAGCACAAACCACCCCAAAGTTCAAATTCTCAATCAGTCAATCCCTATAATCAGCCTCATGGACCTCCAGCTTGCATTCAATTGTACTTAGCTTTAGAGTATAGCATAATAGGTCCACAACATGCCGGAATGCTGTCTGTCAGTAAAGGGGTCGATCGGCACGATTTCTGTGTTAGATATATTTATTTGTTGAATTTGTATCCCACATTTTCCCACCTATTTGCAGGCTCAATGTGGCTTACAATACATCATGAATGGTGGAAATATATTAGAAAATAGACATTTAGTGTAACAGAAGAATCTTGGGTAACATGATAATGAAAAAGCATGATAGTAGTATAACAAGCAGATATTATAAAACAATTCTGAATATATGTGGAGGAGTGGTGTATGTTCACATTTGTTGATCTGTGTGGTATGCCTTATTAAAGAGATGGGTCTTCAGTAGTTTACGGAAGTTGGTGAGTTCGTAAAATGTTTTTAAGTTGCACGGCAATGCGTTCCATAACTGTGTGCTCAAGTAGGTAAAGTTTGATGCATGCATTAGTTTGTATTTTAGACCTTTGCAGTTGGGGGAAGTGCAGATTAAGGAATGTGCGGGATGATCTTTTAGCATTTCTGGGTGGTAGGTCTATCAGGTCTGACATGTAGGCTGGTGCGACTCCGTGAATGATTTTGTGAACTAGGGAGCATATTTTGAACGTGATGCGCTCTTTAAGTGGGAGCCAGTGTAGCTTTTCTCGTAGAGGTTTAGCACTTTCATATTTTGTTTTACCAAATATGAGTCTAGCTGCAGTGTTCTGGGCTGTCTAAAGTTTCTTGATTATTTGCTCTTTACAGCCGGCGTAGAGTGCGTTGCAGTAGTCTAGATGACTGAGTTAGTTTGGTGTCCCAAAACAAGGGGTTTTTTTTACATCATACATTTTCTCACTTATAGTGAGTTTTTTTGCGTATGATTGGTTTTTCTCCTTTTTTCCCCCTTTGTGGAACTGATGATATTAACGGACTCCTCTATAGATAGTGGTTGTTTAATACATTTGTATTTATCCCTATCAGGAGATTTGAGGTTCCCATTGATTTAATTGTTAATGATTGGGAGACACCCGCAAACTAAACTGTACAAACTTCTTTACACGTTTTAGTGAATTGTCATTATTAAGTTTGGACTTCCCTGTTTAATATAGAGGTTATAAAACCTATACTTCCATATCATCAAGCTGATCAATCCATAGACTGGTGGGTTGTGTCCATCTACCAGCAGGTGGAGATAGAGAGCAAACTTTTGCCTCCCTATATGTGGTCATGTGCTGCCGGAAACTCCTCAGTATGTTCTCTATCTCAGCAGGTGGTGGTCACACACAGCAGCAGCTCTGGCTAGGCCTCCAAGCCTAATTTTTAGGTTTTGTTGAGTGCCTGAGGTTGAGGGCTCTTTTGAGCAAGTGCAAACCTGGTGGTGCCAGGTCCCTCCTTTTCTCCCCCCTCCCGCTGGCTCCGTAAAAAAAAAAAAAAAAAAAAAAAAAAAAAATTTTGAACGTCCTTAAAGGCGTTTATTTTGACGTTTATTTAAACGTTTATTGCAGCTACTCACTGGGACACCAGGTCGTTACAGCTTGGAGCGGACAGCAGGTAATTTTTACCTTTTTATAGCGGGCAGGGGGTTCCCCGATTTATCTCCACGTGGCATATGGCGTCGGAGGGCGAGGGCGTAAAGAGTCGCTCCCCGGATCGCTTGGGCGCTTCTAGAGGGGATGCGGGGGTCTTAAAGCCTGATTCGCCCTTGTTGGGTGACAGTTTTGTGGCCGATGAATGTCCCGGTCCTTCCTCCGGCGTGGCGATTTTTCCCGCCATAAACGCCCATCCCCCGCTCCTCGCCTCCGCCATCTTGGCCGGCCACGCGGCTCGGACGGCTTCTTCTTGGGCCGCCCTTGAGGTTGGAGACATTAATGCCATGAACGCCCTTAATTTGGGCGACAGCACAAAAGCGGCTAAAGTTAAGCGCCGTTCTTCCCGCGCGGCTCCTTCGCGGAGTGTCGCGCCGGACGCCATTTTGGATGCGCAGCATGTCTCTCCCCCGCTCTTGCGAGCGCCGGTTGAGGGTGGGTCTAGGGCTGTTGCCCAGGCTGCGGACGTACACAGTCTGGGGGGTTTCTCCCCCGAGTTTGTTTTGCTGCTGCATCAGGCCTTCCTTATGCAAAATGCTGCCCCTGCTCCCTCGTCTGGTAAAGAGGTTGAGGTTCCCAGAGGTAAACGCCCTCGGGTTGATTCCCAGGCCTTGGAGGACTTTGTCTCCTCCGATGTAGATGAGGGCAGTGTATCTGAGGTCTCCCAACGGTCCTTTGCGGATTCCTTGGAGGAGACGGATCCCCGCTCGGATGGAGCGGATGACCCCTCTGCAGCGCGGCTTTTTAGCTCAGAGGATTTGTCCAACCTGTTGGTACAGGCCATGGACACTTTGAAGATTTCCTCTCCGGAGGACGTCTCCCTCAGCCCCTGTTGGCTCTGCCATTATGCTGGGGATGAAGCGCCCGCCTAGAACCTTCCACGTGCATGATGCCATGCACACCTTAATTGCGGCTCAATGGGATGTCCCGGAAGCGAGCCTTAAAGTGGCTAGGGCTATGTCCCGCCTCTATCCTTTGACTGAAGGTGAACGTGAGGCCTATCTGTGGCCTACCGTGGATTCTTTAATCACTGCGGTGACTAAGAAAACGGCGTAGCCGGTGGAAGGTGGCACGGCCCTAAAGGACGCCCAAGACAGAAGATTGGAGGCGGCCTTAAGGTCGTCCTTTGAGGCAGCTGCTTTAAGTTTGCAGGCCTCAATTTGCGGCTCCTATGTGGCCAGGGCGTGCCTGACTATGGTGCAGCGGGCTTTCCAAGCGGATTCTATAACTGCGCACGTAACTTAATTGGCTTAACAGGCCAATCAGCAATGTTAACAGCACTTAACAAGCAATGAGCACTAATTGACAATAAATAGAATTTATGCGCACATATCACTAAGTGTATTCTGTAATGCACTGTGCCTAAATTTTAATGCATGCAGGCAAAAAAGGGCATGGTTAAATGGGCATTTCATGGGCGTTCCAAAATTTACATTATTACATATGTAATAATAAAATATGGCTCAGTGTGCCTAAATCTAAGTGCCGTGACTTATGCAATGTTTTTGTTGGTGTAAATAGATGCAGGGCTGGTGGTTGGGAGGTAGGGATAGTGCTGGGTAGACTTATACGGTCTGTGCCAGAGCCGGTGGTGGGTGGCGGGGTGGGTGGTTGGGAGGTGGGGATAGTGCTGGGCAGACTTATATGGTCTGTGCCCTGAAAAAGACAGGTACAAATCAAGGTAAGGTATACACAAAAAATGACACATGTGAGTTTATCTTGTTGGGCAGACTGGGTGGACCGTGCAGGTCTTTTTCTGCCATCATCTACTATGTTTACTATGTTACTATCCAGCTTATAATCAAAAGTGATCGCCGGCTATCTTCCAACACAAATCGGGAGATGGCCGGCGATTTCTTAAAAGCGGCGAAATTGGTATAATCGAAAGCGGCATTTTAGACAGCATTGCCGCTTTCCCGTTGCTTCGCCAGCGAAAGTTCAAGGGGGCGTGTTGGTAGATTAGCGAAGGCGGGACATGGGCGTGGCTACCAGATAGCTGGCTTTCGCCGATAATGAAAAAAAAAAAGCGGCGTTAAGCAGTATTTCGCCGGCTTTACTTGGTACTTTTATTTTCAAGACCAAGCCTCAAAAAGGTGCCCCAACTGACCAGATGACCATTAGAGGGAATGGGGGATGACCTCCCCATACTCCCCCAGTGGTCACCAACCCCCTTCCATACTAAAAAAATAAAACTAAAACCTTTTTTGCCAGCCTGTATGCCAGCCTCAAATGCCGTACCCATCTCCATGACAGCAGAATGTGTGTTATCCTCCGACAGCTTTTTCCTGGTTGTGATGTGGCTCTCGGGTGAGTGTGACACCTTTTCTGTTAGGTGCCCTGCAGAGTCACATTAGCAATGCATTGTGGTGGGTGTAGGGTACTGGGCTCTACTCCAATGGTGCTTTCCCCCCCTGCTAACTGGGTCAGAGTGTGCCCTGTTTTGTTTCCTGTTGTAGTCCATGCAGTAGTGGCCATTTTTGTAAGCCAGTTTTAGTTCCCTTTCCTGTGTTACCCACGTTAGAGAACATAGTTCTTACCTTGAATGGTGCTGTAAGAGGGCAATGTACACCATTGTGCCAGCTCTGACCTACTGCTAATCTTAGTACCAGGGGACTCTGATCTGCAGTTAACTGTGAGTAAACGTGGTTATTTCAAGAAAGGACTTTTTCAGAGAGATTAGTCTTCAGGTGTGAACTGGTGTGCCAAAGTTATACAGCAGCAATAAGTCCTAGAGGCTGTATGCAGGTCCCTGGAGCAATTTTAGTGGGTGCAGTACATTTGTGGGTAGTGGGTTTGGGGGGGGGGGTTTGGGGGCTCAGCTCCCAAAGTAAGGGAGCTATGCACGTGGGAGCTTTTCTGAAGTCCACCGCAGTGACCCCTAGGGTGGCTGGTTGGTGTCCTGGCATGTCAGGGGGGCCAGTGCACTAAAAATGCTGGCTCCTCCCACGGCCAAATGCCTTAAATTTGGCCGGGGTTTGAGATGGCCAACATAACTTTCCATTATCGCTGAAAAAACAAACCCGGCCATCTCAAACCCGGCGAACTCCAAGGCATTTGGCCGGGCTAAACCGTATTATCGAAAAAAAAGATGGCCGGCCATCTTTTTCGATAATACGGTTCCAGCCAGTTGTAGTGCTGCCGCCAACATAGATCGCTGGCGATCTATTTGGCCGGCGACGTTCGATTATGCCCCTCTATGTAGTTTTAGGTGCTGAGATACCAAATACATGTATTCTACTGTGCCTAAATCTAGGCACCACTTATAGAATATGCTTAGGCAAAAATCTTTTCTGCATGGATTTTTTAGGTGCCATATATAGAATCCCCCCCATAATGGGCATCTTTTCATTTAGCGTGTGCTAAATCCATTAGCACACCCATTGTTTGTTATTTTATATATATTTCTTACTTTCAGAGTAGTAGCCTCCGCCTTATGGAATTCATGCTGAAACCTCTTACACTAAATTTAATAAAGTATTGAAAAATATATATATAATTTTTACTTTGGCCTTTCCACTTAAATTCTAGATTCTCATCTACCTTCCTTGCTTCTAGCTGTGTTTGCTGGCACTCTTGTCACAGCACCCAAACACTTTATCCATTGCATTTTACATAGTCTTCTCGCACTTGCCTACCCTCCTACTGTACGTCAAACAAATTAAACCATAAAGAGAAATACATTTTATAATTTTTTTTATAGTTCATTATTAACCAGTGTAAACCTGGCAAAATAGTGCAGATTGTCAACAGAATTTCCCCTTTCCCTCCCTCCTTCTCCCAGGCAGATTTGACACAGATATATGGAAAATGAATATAGTAGGTCTAGGTGGAGTGACTTGGAGATCGTGGAGGGGCATAATCGAATGGGGACGACCATCTCTAAGGGCGTCCATCTCTAAGGACGTTCCGATGAAGGGGCGGAGAAACCCGTATTATCGAAACAAGATGGATGTCCATATTTCATTTCTATAATACTGTTGCGGACGCCCAAATCTCAACATTTAGGTCGACCTTAGAGATGGTTGTCCCCGGTTTTCGGAAATAATGGAAACCGAGGACGCCCATCTCAAAAACGACCAAATCCAAGCCCTTTGGTCGTGGGAGGAGCCAGAATTCGTAGCGCACTGCTACTCCTCACATGCCAGGACACCAACCGGGCACCCTAGGGGGCACTGCAGTGGACTTCACAAATTGCTCCCAGGTGCATAGCTCCCTTACCTTGGGTGCTGAGCCCCCCAATCCCCACTCCTCACAACTGTACACCACTACCATAGCCCATAGGTATGAAGGAGGGCACCTACATGTGGGTACAGTGGGTTTCAGGTGGGTTTTGGAGGGCTCACATTGACCACCACAAGTGTAACAGGTGGGGGGGGGGGGGGATGAGCCTGGGTCCGCCTGCCTGAAGTGCACTGCACCCACTAAAAACTGCTCCAGGGACCTGCATACTGCTGTGATGGAGCTGGATATGACATTCGAGGCTGGCACAGAGGCTGGAAAAATGTTTTTTAATTTTTTTTAAGGGTGGGAGGGGGTTGGTGACCACTGGGGGAGTAAGAGGAGGTCATCCCCGATTCCCTCCAGTGGTCATCTGGTCAGTTCGGGCACCTTTTTGAGGTTTGGTCGTGAAAAAAAGGGACCAAGTAAAGTCGACCAAATGCTCGTGAGGGACGCCCTTCTTTTTTCCATTATCGGCTGAGGATGCCCATCTCTTAACCACGCCCCCATCCCGCCTTCAGTACATTGCTGACACGCCCCGTGAACTTTGGTCGTCCCAGCGATGGAAAGCAGTTGAGGACGCAAAAAATCGGCTTTCGAATATGCCGATTTGGGCGACCTCGCGAGTCAGGAGGACACCCATCTCCCGATTTGTGTCGGAAGATGGGCGCTCTTCCCTTTTGAAAATAAGCTAGATAGTCATATAAAAGTGCCCACCTTTTATAGCAAAAAGAATACATTGGCTGTGTGGCCTAATGGGTCGAGTATCTGACTCTCTTATGAGGAAAGGCTAAAGAGGTTAAGGCTATTCAGCTTGCAGAAGAGATGGCTCAGGGGAGATATGACAAAGGTCTATAAAATAACAAATGGAATGGGAAAAGGAAAAATTGGTTGTTTTTTTCTCTGAAAAAGTACAAAGACTAGGGGATATGCCATGAAGTTATTAAGTAATATCTTTAAAACAAATCAGAGAAAATATTTGTTTCTTAACATATAATTAAGCTCTGGAATTCATTGTTGGAGGAGGTGCTAAAACCTGTTAGCATAGCTGGTTTAAAAAAAAGGTTTGGACAAATTCTTGGAAAAAATTTCATAAAACATTACTAAAGTAGATGTGAAGAAACCTAGGGGTCCTTTTACAAAGATGCGCTGAAAAATGGCTTGCGGTCGTGTAAGCGCGGGTTTTGGGCATGCACCGATTCATTTTTCAGCAAGCCTGTAAAAAGGGCCTTTAAAAACATTTTGCCAAAAATGGATGTGCAGCAAAATCAAAATTGCTGCCCGTCCATTTTGGGTCTGCGACCTTACCACCAGCCACTGACCTAGCGGTAAAGACTCACACGGTAACCGGACGGTAATGACCTATGCATGACAAAAGCCACTTGGTGCGCATCCGAAAATAACAATTATTTTTCGGACACGTACCAAAAATGAAATTACTGCCAAGAGCCACGCGGTAGCCACTCCATTTTGGCGCACATTGGTATGCATAGACACTTATGCAGCTTAGTAAAATGGCCCCTACTGCTTATCCCTAGCAGTAAGCAGCATGGAATCTATCTACTTTTTGGGATCTTGCTAGGTAACTTGTGATCTGGATTGGTCACTGTTGAAAACAGGATACTGGGCTTGATGGAGCTTTGATCTGACCCAGTATAGTAATTCCTATTTTCTTAAGTAAATACATTAGTTCTAAAGAAAAAACTCTAAACAGGAGGATATATCAAAGTAAACAGGAGGATATAATTTAAGCATAACAATGAATGTATATTAAAACGATTTGATATCTGAAGCTCCTTCTAACAGTAAAGTTGGAATATGAGCTGCATTGGAGGAGTAGCCTAGCACTTACAGCAAATAGGCTGAGCCAGGGAGCCTAGCTGTCAAATAAATCCTGGGCACCTCACTTCAGATTGCATCAGGGACAAATTAGATTGTGAACTCTTGGTGGTAGGAAATAAATACTGACTATATCTAAATTTAATTCATCTTGAGCTCAGATTTGGAAAGGAGAATAAAATGTAAATCTAAATCCATTAACCAGGCTGTTTTTCAGCTTAGACTCTGTCAATGAGTGCATGGGGTGAATTCTACAAATCACACCTAAAAAATCAGCACTGAAAAAAAATGCTTAAGCGATGTTCTATAAACTGCACCTAAAGGTGCAAATGCCCTGTCTAAATTTATGCATGGAACTCTCTTGTTCTATAATTGCACATTAACTGGAATCCATGCCCATACTCCACCCTGAAACACCCATGACCCTCCCACTTCCACACCCAGTTTTCCAGGACGCACGTAACATTTAAGCACGGATCATACACCTAAATTTATGCACGTACATATTGATTTCAATTAGTGCCAATAATTGCTTATTAAAAAGCCAATAGTTTGCTTGTTATTCAATTAAATAGCATGTGTAAAATGTGTGCATGCTCACATTTGTGCGCACAAGTTTTGGTGACTTTTATAGAACTAGGGGGATAGTGTATATTGGGGGTAATTTCATAAGTCTACATGTAAATTTTCCAAAATAGTGCCTGCTGAGTGGTGATAGCTTTCCCTATAGTCACTGGGGGGAGAGCACGGGATGTCCTTGGGTGGGAGGAAAGCCCAGCCCAAGGGATGTGTTGTTGAAATAAACTGCAGGATGGATTTATCCATCTTTGCTTACTCTGGTAATTGGAAAGCAATGGCAGTGCTGGGCAGACCTCTATGGTCTGTGCCCTGAAAATGGCAAGGACAAATCAAGGAGTTTATCTTGTTGGTCAGACTGGATGGACTGCCATCTACTATGTTACTATGTTTTATAAAGGCAAGATATTAGAAAAGGCTCTCAGAATTATCCCTAATAGTATAGAAATTTACACCTGACTTGAAGATGGTGTGAATGTGTGCGTACTCACATTGCGAGTCCTTCAATCATCTAATCAAAATCTATTAGTCATCTCTTTCCTTGCACAAATTAAATTTGATTTCAAAGACATTCCTGTTTCAGTGTACTTGCACCTATGCTCTGGAATAACTTACCTTTAGATGTTCATTCAGAATTATCATTCCTGAAATTTAAAAGAGCATTGAAAACTTATCATATTCAGCAAGATTTTTCTTCTAATTAGACCACTCCTTGTCAGTGCGATGCCTGAAGCATGACCATGGTGACAGCGAGGGTTTACACATTAACCTAGATTGCTCCTACTGTGTCTTGGTAAGAATTCTTAATGATTGTGGAGTGCAGGAATAGTAGTGGTTATAGTAGGAGTCAAGGAATGGTTGAATGGTTATACTAGAAGTGGAGGAATAGTCTAGTGGTTAGAACACCATGCTGAAACCCACCTCCCTGTGATCTTGGGCAAGTCACTTAACCTTCCACTGCCTCATGTAGAAAATTAGAGCCCTGTTTACTAAGTCACGCTGTAGGTATGCTAGCATTTTTAGTGCACGCTAATGCTAGAGACACACACCCATAGGAATATATGGGTGTCTCTAGCGTTAGCACGCACTAAATTTTAGCATGTCTTAGTAAACAGGGCCCTTACATTGTAAGTGCTCCAGGGACAGGAAAATACCTAGCATACCTGAATGTAACACCTCAAACTACTACTGAAAACGCTAAATCCAAATAAATAAATTGCTGTACATTGTTGTATTTATTGATTTTAATTTGTAACCTATATTTCCTTTTGGGGATATTTTTGTTTGCTCTGTCTCCCACCTAATCCTCATATTATTTTACTGCAAACTGCTTAGATCATTTTTGCCAAGGAGTATATCATATGTTATAAAATAAAAGTGTACATTCATTACAACTCCAGTCCAGCTGTGCCCAAACTACTCCCCTGGGAGCAAGCATTTGATTGTGCATTTTATAAGAGACAATTTCCTTGGGTGTAACATATTTTACATGTAGATAAACACAACGAAATGGAAGGTCAACTGTATTTCTATTCAGCTGCTGTTGTTTGCAGAAGGCCTCAGGTGAAGCAGCACATGCCAGCCCTAGAACAGCCTCTGATCTATCTCAAAAGCACCTCTTTGATTAAAGCCAAACCAAACGCTACCATGTTCAAAAAGCTTCTTCATCCTCTATAGATCAACAGCAGGCCAACAGCATTTCAACCCAAGGTGGCCTCTGATGCATATCCAGAATACATGATAATCCCTTACATTATAACATTAAAAAGGTTGGCTCTCTTCCTCTTTGACAGATCAGCAGCAATGACAATAGGCTGGCAGTGTGGGTACAAAGAATACGTTCCTAATCTAGTTCTCCCTGAACGTTTCAAGGATGGGAAATCCAGCACCACTGCTTTTGTTAGCAAAGGTTGGCTGTAAGTGCTGGGTGCCTGGTCTGCTCCTGTGCAGCAAGTCCTTTCCTAGCCTGTGACCAAACTTAACCAGAGCCACAATGGCAAAGTTCATCCTTCACTACATATGTGAATGTCTAGAACATTCTTCTGACTTCAATTTAGTGCAAAACATTCATGTATGAAATTCAAAGGGGAATAAGCTGTCATCACTTTCAGCAACTTTTCACTGAAATCACAGACATCATTCCTCTGTCTTTGCCACGAATCTAACCCCCACTATGTTTTAGCTATTCCTGTTCTTTCAGTACTAAACATTCTTTGACTACCAGATCAGTCCACCAGCAAGCCTAGCAGAAAAGTAGGAAATTTGTCACTCTAATTAACCCATACTTAAATCTGTTCAAGAATATTCTTTACGTATTCTAAAATAAATTATGCACATAATACTAACAATTATTCAAATACCAAATTCCCTTTTATTAAGTGTTGCAATAAACATATAAATTAAAATTCTATTGAACTGCTAATATATGCCCAGACCACTCACACTACTACATACAAATTACATTCACCTCTCTCACACATCCTACACAGATTACAAACATTAACCTACATTAAAAACAGCATAATATACAATATGGGGCCAGAGTAATGTAAATAGCATTTAACTCCAAATGCAACAGTTTATCTTTTGCTGATATTGTATGAATCAGATGTTTAAAGAGCGAGCGGCTGTGCATAACCGCCCACCCATGTTAATCTGGCCCCATGTTGCATATTATGCTATACTTATGAGAAGGTTAATGTTTGTAATCTGTATAATCGAAAGCCGATTTTGGACATCCCCAACTGCTTTCCGTCAGAGGCATAGCGAAGGTGGTACTTGGGAGTGCCTAACACATGGACATCCTCGACCCATAATGGAAAAAAAAGGGTGTCCCTGATGAGCACTTGGACGACTTACCTGGTCCTGTTTTTCTTACGACCAAGGCACAAAAAGGTGCCCGAACTGACCAGAAGACCACTGGAGAGAATCGGGGATGACCTCCCCTTACTCCTTCAGTGGTTACTAACCCCTCCCACCCCCAAAAAATCTTTCAGAATATTTTGTGCCAGCCTCAAATGTCATACTCAGGTCCATCACTGCAGTATGCAGGTCCCTGGAGCAGTTTTAGTGGGTGCAGTGCACTTCAGGCAGGCGGATCCAGGCCCATCCCCCCCCTACCTGTTACACTTGTGGTGGTAAATGTGAGCACTCCAAAACCCACTGTACCCACATCTAGGTGCCCCCTTCACCCGTAAGGGCTATGGTAATGATGTGGGTAGTGGGTTTTGGGGGGCTCAGCACACAAGGTAAGGGAGCTATGTACATGGGAGCAATTTATGAAGTCCACTGCAGTGCCCCCTAGGGTGCCTGGTTGGTGTCCTGGCATGTCAGGGGGACCAGTGCACTACGAATGCTGGCTCCTCCCATTACCAAAGGGCTTGCATTTGGTTGTTTCTGAGATGGGCATCCTTGGTTTCCATTATCACCGAAAATCAGAAATGACCAAGTCTAGGGATGACCATCTCTAAGGACGACCTAAATTTCCAGATTTGGGCATCCCTGACCGTATTATCGAAACAAAAGATGGACATCCATCTTATTTCGTTAATATAGGTTTCCCCACCCCTTCATTGGGACGTTTTGCGAGGGCATCCTCAACAAAACTTGGGCGTCTCTTTTGATTATGCCCCTCTTTGTTTCACCTTCATCATGTTTCTTCAAAATAATGCTAGTCCTGTATTTCAATAGGCAGCAGAATTGCTGTATCAAGGCCAACTAGAAATGGCTGCACTCTTACCAGACATGTCAGATTATGACATCAGCAATATCCCATGACAGGGTACCAGCAATTATGTAATGATCATTCAACTTCAGTGAAATGGCAGGTGGCCAGTAATACAGTACACCTAGATGTTTCCTGCAGCTGCTCAACGAAATTTAGTCCTAGCACTCAGAGTATGAGGTAGAAGTAGATATTTTACCAGGTTGCCATAATCTATTTGATGATGTATCTAGATTATTTGAGTTCTTTTCATATTTAGGTTTACAATCTTGTTGACAATATATGGGGAAGATGCTAATTGAGCTTTTTGGGACATTCTATGTTTCCGGTGGGGATTAATACAAGAGGGATAAAGACAAACTAACTTAAATCTACTGTATCAAGAAACTTCCACCAGTGTCCCAAGGCATAAGAAATGTATTCATACACATGAGACTTTGGGTTTGCAGACTACTGTTTGAGATTAATGCTGGTGCATCAACATCAGCATCAAAGGCATCGGTCCCCAAGACTACTGGAGCTGCACTAGCACTGGGAACACGATGACCCTGAGGAGATCTCTGCCTGCTTTGATGACAGGTGTGGATAGTGCCTGAATAGGTGGAACATCCTTGGATCCAATACTGATGGCATGGAAGGATTTGTTGTCATCGTTGTCCTCATTGGTAACTGATGCATTGAACGAAGGAGAGGAAACATCCACATCAAACTTCCTCAATGTCGCTGGCACTCAAGAAGGCCTGCTCCCCCTCTGTGAAGTTGGTGTCAATGCAGCTGCTTCCTCGGAACTAGTACCAGATCACAAATTTGGCTTCTTCATCTTCTCAGGCTGTCACTTTACTGGCACCATCCCAGTCTTTACCTATGTCTGTCCTTGAGTGGTTCCAGGCCATGTTACATGAGGATCTGGAGCACATCTTGGTGCGATGCCAAGGCATCGAGGGCATCATGCCATCCATGGTGCCATCCCAGCAGTTTCCTGGAGGCCCACCGACACTGGTGCCCTGTCAAGCATCGGAAATGACAATGGCCGGGCTGGTGCGCCTTTCCAGCCCATCAGGGGAGGAAGCCCCCCCGGATTCCAGGAGAGGGCCCCTCCCCTTGGTACTCCCATCCAGAGTATGGCCATGATTCCAGTGGTCTGAAGTGGGCACAGACAGCCACCTCAAGAAGAGTACTTTGCCGAGTCTCAAACGGACAATGCTTGGGCATATGAGGTAGAACCAGAGGACCACTCAGAGGAGGGATCCCATGGTTTACCCTCAGACTCCTCCCCTGCAGGAAAGAAGAAAGTCTCCCCCAGAGGAGCTCTCTCTTGTAACTTTTTTTAAGGGAGATGGCTGAGTACATCTCATTTAAGGTGATGTACTCAAGGATAAACTCAGGTCCAAGATGTTGCACAGTATCATTAGGACAGCACAACTGAACAATTGGGAGACCCCTCTCTATGCAGTCTATACCTAAGGCAGAAGGCTCCATATACAGAATCCAGAAGGCTCACCGATTTAAAAAGCAACAGCTTCCTCACCATTCATGGTGGTCAAATCCGCCCTCTAAAGGGCCACAAGTTCCAGAACCCATACCTCGGTGCCCCTGGGGAAGGATGTCCAGACTCTAAAGTCTTTTGGGAGAAAAGATTTTCAGGGCTCTATGCTTATTACCCACATAAAACCCTACTAGCTCCACAAGAAGTGTACAATGCGGCAGAATTTGCAGACACTCTGTCTCCACAGCAGGTCATGGAACTCCACTAGCTGGTAGTAAAGCAAAAGGAATGCCGAAAGCACTTGGCCCACACAACATATGATGCTTTTAATATGGTGTCCAGAGTCTTCGCCTTAGGTATTGGTACATACAGGCCTAGAACTAGCAGTTCAAGAGAAACTTGTGGATGTCCCCTTTTAGGGGACAAGGTGGAGGAAGTCACTGATCTTATCAAGAAACATGCTGATTACCATCAAATCCCTGTCTTGGCCCGCTCCTGTGACTTCCACTTCTTGGAAGTCTTCCAGAAGTAGTCAGAGGAGGACCTATTACTTTCATAGGCGTACGTTCACTCCATCTCCCCCTCCCTCCCCAGCAGTCTCAGAGTTTCCACTCCCACAGCAGTGAACCCAAAAGCCCCAGCCAGCTTTCCAATCAAAGCAGGGGACGAGCTTTTGACTGGCACCAAGAAAGCATAGCCATCATATGACCGTCCTGGACGGCCTACCAGTTGGGGGTGGGGGAGGTTGATTTTTTTCTAAAAAAGTTGGCCCCTTAAAATCTCAGACCAATGGGCTCTTCCAATAGTCCAGGAAGAGGGGGGGGGGGGGCATGTTACACCCTGCATTGGTGGTAACTCTCTTCAAATTGCCCACCAAGAGTGTCAAGATTCAGCTCTGAGCACCAGGATGCTCGCAGAAGAACTCTCCTTTCTTCTACAGGCCCATATGGTCGACCCCATACCACCAGGGGAAGAAGGCAAGGGATTAACAACATTGGAACATAGCCATACTGGGTCAGACCAATAGTCCATCTAGCCCAGAATACTGCTTCAAGCAATGGCCAATTCAGGCCACAAGTACAGAATCCTAAATAGTAGCAAGATCCATGCTACTGATCCCAGGGACAAGCAGTGGCTTTCCCTATTTCTATCTCAATAGCAGACTATGGGCCTTTCCTTCAGGAACTTGTCCAAACTTTTTTAACCCCAGATACATTCACCGCTGATGCCACATCATCTAGCAACGAGTTCCAGAACTTAACTATTCGTTGAGTGAAATAATATTCCTTCTGTTCGTTTTAAAATAGTGCCATGTAACTTCCTTGAGTGTTCCCTAGTCTTTGTACTTTGAAAGAGTAAAAAAAAAAAAGTGATTTACGTTTACACGTTCTACACCACTAAGTATTTTGTAGATTTCTGTCATATCTCCCCTTAACTGTCTCTCTTCCAAGCTGAAGAGTCCTAGCCTCTTAAGTCTTTTCTCATATGAGAGGAGTTCCATCCCCTTAATCATTTTGGTTGCCCTTCTTAAACCCCACCTGTGGATATATCTCAGTCAAGGGTTGTATCTTAGATTTTGAGTATGAGGGAAAAAAAAGACACTCAGAACCACATATCTGGCTAGCAGAGACAACAGCCTGGACAACAGGCTGAGCAGGGTGATGCAAATGCAGGAATGGTCTCTCAACATGAGTGTTGCCCGGGAGAGCTGCCCAGCGTGGGGCACCCCTCGGTGGGCCTCTTTGCCATGCACCTCAACAACCTCTGCTCTGCTCCAGATCACAAGCAGACTAGCGTTGGATGCCTTTGTTCTAGACTGGAGGATAGGTCTTCTGTAAGTGTATCGTCCCATACCTCTGGTGGGGAAGACTTTGCTGAAACTCAAGCAGGATCAGGAAACCATGAACCTCATTGTGCCTTACTGGCTGAGGCTGATCAGGTTCCCTCTGCTTCTGGAGTTATCCTCCAAAGATCCATGGAAACTGGCATGCTTTCTGACCCTCACAACCCAGAATGAGAGGACTCTTCTGTATCCCTACCTTCCAATCTCTGGCCCTCACAACTGCATAGGTCCTGCTTGCTTCCAGGAAAGATTCCACTAAGAGATCATATAATTTTAAGTGGAAGAGGTTTGAATTCTGGTGTGAGGGCAAGGCCCTAGATTCTTTTACTTGCCTTATACAAAAAACTGCTTGAATATCTTCTGCACCAGAGGCTAGTTTGAAAACCAATTTTGTAAGGGCTCACACCTCAGTATAATTGGTGCTTACCATCACTGAGTGGAAGAAAAATTCATCTCTGCAAAGCCTTTAGTTGCTTGCTTCATGAGAGATTTACTTTTGACAAAGCCCCCCTGTGTATAGATATGAAAAATTCTTCCCTAACTCTGATTGTCTCATGATTTTAAATGGGGTCTAAGGAAGCATGAAGATTCTGTTTGATAAGATTTTGAAAAGTATGTTAATACTTTCTCTTGCTTTACTGTTTATATGAAGAGTTATTAACTTCTGATTAACCAACTATTGCTGTATTTCAAAACAAGTGTATTCTTGTTAAAAGTGAAAATTAATAAACAAATTGAAATTGAAATTGACAAAGCCCCCCCTTGAAACTTCCAACAGTGTCACAGGACCTCAATTTCATCCTCACCCAGTTGATGGAAGCTTCTTTTGATCCACATCACACGGAAGTTCTTGACCTGGAAGGTTTGTTTTTAGTGGTGGTCACTTCAGCACACAGAGTCAGTGAGCTTCAAAGCCCTAGTAACTGATCCACCTTACATGAGGTTTCATCATAACAGATTAGTTCTCCGAACACATCCTAAGTTCCCTCCTAAGTTAGTGTCAGAGTTCCATCTTAATTAGTCAATTGTCCTTCCAATATTCTTTACAAAATTCCATGCCCATCCTGGGGAAAGAACACTGCACATCTTGGACTAGAAGCAAGGCTTAGCCTTCTATCTGGAGCAGAATAGAGCATATAGACAGTCCACCCACCTTTTTTTTATTCTTTTGACCCAAACAGGATAGGAGCAGCCATCAGTAATCACACTTTATCCAACTGGCTAACATACTGCATCTCCTTCACTTATGCCCAGGCTGGGCTGACTCTGGCGGGTCATGTCACAGCTCACAATGTCAGAGCGATGGCTGCATCGGTAACCCATTTGAGTTCAGTCTCCATTGAGGAGGCTTGCAGAGCTGCAACTTGGTCTTCCATCTACACATTCACATTTCACTACCGCCACGAGCAGGATTCCCGATGCAATAGCTGGTTCAGTCAGACAGTTAAACAGAAATTGCTTTGGGTCTAGAATCCAACTCTACCCTCCTAGGTCTGTTCTGCTCCAGGCTGCACCTACACAATGGGTTTTTATGTTGCAGTACAGTTTAATTGGTTTCTGATTGGTCTTGCCTGTTGCAAGTCCCTATTCATTATTGTTTGTTGTTTTCAATGAACATGGCAACTAGGGATTCCCAACTGTTGTAATTGATGTCCTGCTTGTCCTCGGAGAAAGCAAAGTTACTCACCTGTACCATGTGCTCTCAGAGGACAGCAGGACACATATCATAGGCCCTCCTACCTCCCATAGGAGTTATATTGTCCAAGCTTTTTTAAGTCAATTGCTGGTACCCTGTGACTGAGGTGGACAGGAAGGCATGCATGCATATGTGGTCAGGGCTGCCAAAGGCTTCTAGACGTTTAGAGTTCTGGGCAGCGTCCACACCAGGGCTCCATCAATGATCACCCAACTGTGGTAATGTGTGTTCTGCTGTTCATGGAGAACACCTATTACAAATTAGTAACTTCGCTTTATGTGTATACTTGCAAATACTACAAACAAACATTTTCATCTGCTTGCACCTGTATTCAAGATGTGATTTCTGCCACTTACACTAGTATTTTCTAAAGTCACATAGATGCCTAAGTAAGCAACCACTTGCCTTCTTAACACCAGCACCTTGTTACAAAATTAACTTCCAGATGTCCTTAGACAAGTCATTTTGTCCCTCCAGCAACTCAATTTACCAACTGGTAATTTAGCAACACCACTACTCTATTCCCCACCTCATGCCCTTTCATTGAATCCATGCTAATAGTTTACCCACACTACATAAAGCAAGATGTTCCTTAATTATTATGCTGGAATCCTAAGGGTATTGAATGTACTACATAATTGCAAGCTAATAAGCCATAGCAGTAATTCTATAAAAGCCATCCAAATTTGGGCACTAAAATGCAGGGTGCTGAGTGCAAATTCTAACATATCATATGGACATCCATATTCCATTATAGAATAGAGCATAAGGTGGTATTTGCATGCCAACATTTAGGCGCTATCACTTACACCATGTAAAATGTTGCACTTTAGCGCGTAACTTATATTATTCTGTAAGTTACGCCCCTAAGTCTGGGACACACCCATGCCCTGCCCATGCTCCGCCTACATGTATGACCCCTTGCAATTGTGTGCTAAGCTTGTAGAATACTCCTTAGTGCCCAACCAGCACTTGCACACATGAATGTTACATTCATGTGTGTAAGTGCTAGTATTCTATGATCTTAGCAACAATGAAACTTACATTTAAGTGCTAAGATTATAGAATTAGGGGGATAATGGTTTTCAGATTATCTTCACTGAACTTGTCTGCTTATAGCATGAATTCTGAACTAACAACTGACCTGTAAGTGCTTGGCTTCATCTTAAACTTTCATTGGAATAACACACTAAGGTGCTCGTTTTCAAAGTACACAGACTTACAAAGTTATTTGGAAGCTCATTTTCAAAGCACTTAGTCTTACAAAGTTCCATAGGTTACTATGTAAGTCTAAGTGCTTTGAAAACATGCCTCATAGCAACCTATGTAACTCTGTAAGTCTATATCTTTGAAAATGAGTCTCCTAAGCTCTCAAACTTACTGTACCCAACACTAACCTGCTCAGTACATCTGTGCTTCACAAAGTAACCATTGTCGAACTCTGACCTAGTATATATTAAGATGGTCTTTATTAAAGGCACATTAACCTCTCTGGAAAGGACACCTTCCTATAGAAGCACAATGACTGTACTATTATAATGAAATGAAATAAACTATGCAACCAATAGCATCAGTTTCTCTGCATTGGTTCCAGACATTCAAATAGACCTTTTAGAGACTGAGGCTTATTTTCAAATATGAAAACATGATTCTACAGCCTGATTTGAAGTGATGGTGGATGGGCTTATGCCATCAGAAATATATTTTGAGGAAATAACACAAGCACTTTCTCTTACTAGCACTCTGTCTGTCTCCCTTCCCACACCCAACTATACTTGTACTTTGAAACTTGCTTGCAAAAGCCTTTCCCAGTCCTTGGGTTGAATACATACAAAAAAGAACATTCTCAACATTGGAATTTGAAGCTTCATCTTTGTCAGTTGATCCAGAACATAAGTTTATCTATTTTATGCTGAAGATTCTGCTCAGCAGGGATGAGCTATGACTCTTCTAGGCCAGGGAAACAAAGGTAGGCAGGTCCTATGCTGCTTTAAGAGTCAATGTCTCTACTTCCTGGTGGTATTTGCATCATGTGACCTCTGGTCTGACTTCACCACCTATACCGTTCAGCATGATTTGTATTAGGACAGCTGTGGGACACAGGGACTGGCCCTGAAGTGCTAAATTGGTTTTCATCTTATTTATCTAGGTCAATGTAGGGGGTTTACTGGAACCACTCTTTTTCTTCCTTTAAGGCTTTAAGGGGTACATCACAGGCATCACTTTTGTCTCCTATTTTGTCTAATTTGTACTGTATGCCATTAGTTAAGCCTTCAGAGAAATGTACTCTCAAATTTCATATTTTCGTGGATGACATTTAGTTGCTGATATTTATGAAGGATGATCAGCAGAAGGTCATGTTTCAGTTTAATGAAATATCAAAGATGACCAAGGGCTGGCTGTACCAGCATAATTTTATTCTAAGTTCAGAAAAGTCAATAGTTATGTGGATATCCAGAAAGGACAATCCACTGATGTACAATCCTATATGGCAAGGAATCCCTTTAAGGATTTGACAAGTTTGAAATATCTCTGTCGATATCTCTGCAAATTGGTGCTGTAGTGTGCTCTTGCTTTTACCATCTTTGTATGATTCATGAACTGAAACCACTGTTCATTCTTGCAACTTTGGTTAAAGTAGTCCACGCAGCTGTCACAAGTCAGCTGGACTACTGTAATTCATTATATCAAGGAATGACAAATCGTATTCAAAACAGAGCAGCTAGGTTGATAACCAGTAAGAAGTTTGATCATGCACTCAGTATTTCTGAACTGCATAAGTACTTCATTTAAAATAGTGTGTCTGGTTCATAAAGCTTATATGGGTGTTCCTTCCTATTTGTCAAGTTGAAAAAGTATGTTCCTTCTTGCTCATTGTGTTCTTCTCAGAAACGTTTGCTTCAGTTGATACCTTTAATCAAGGTCCAACTGCTAACAGTCACAAGCAAGACATTCATTTTATACTAGTTCACTTTCACAGAATGCTTGAATAATTATGTGTCTTTTAGAAAAGCCTTAAAAACTTGCCATTTTATGAAAACTTTTAACTGAGATGTACTACTGAGACAAGGCATTCGTATAATTTAGTGTGGCAAACCATAGGTGAAATACTGTTTTACATGAAATATGCTGTCTGACTACATTTCTACATGCTAAGATGGTTCATAAGCAGTACAACAGAAAACTGCTAAAATCTGATAATCACCAGCTGATGAAAATTACTCAAATCATTTTTATGGCCACCACTTTCCACTAGATTTCTGCCACTATGCATATACAATTCATGTTTTCTAGTGCCACAGTCCTGTTGTTGACAACGCCTGGTTTTTCAGCAATAACTCAGATGCGAATTGCACACGAATGTATCTGAATTTTAACAAGTAGAAAAGCTGGAAATATAATTATTCAGGAGCCAAAAACATTTTACAAATGTGCAAATGGTATGAGACCAATACCATAAGTATGCACCAAATGTCTAGGATATAGAGCAGACATCTGCACCCTGATGAAGTCACTGACAGCAGGAAGAAAGAGAAATAGCTTACATTAAACTTTAGAACTGTGTGAGAAATCTGGTATTTGTCTCACACCTGTACCTTCAGATGATCATTTTTCTGCCTTCCAATCCACATCAAGGTCAACGATAGTGGAAAATTACAGGGGCAATAAAATTGCAGCGTCTGAAGTGTTCTAGCTTATAACCTGGCTTTCCTCTTCATTGCTTAAGTTTTCTTTATTCAGCAGTTTCCCACTAAGCTATGGTATGGGAGGATGAAAAGCATCCCCTCCCCCTTAGCCGCCTCCAAGCTATGAGGCGAGAAGGCAAAGCATTTTCAGCCATGAATCCATCTTTGAAAAAAAAAAAAAACCATGGACCTAAAAACAACCACCAGCATTTTTATGGCAGTTCTTACAAATTTGGAGTAATTTCTCAGTTGATATGTTTATCTCAGATACTTCCCTACGAGAAACCAGCAGGAGGCCTAGAAGAGGTCTCACAGAAAAATAAGGTACATGATGAGAAACATTTTGCTTTGTTAAATCTGAGCTTCAGAACTCTGAACCACCTGTCAGCCTCTTTGCCCTTAACTTTAAGGATGGTGAGTAAAATCTGTCTGTAGCAGCCTTTTTTCATACTAAGGCTGCAAGAGCCTTGGAAATAATATGGGCAGACTAGCTTAAACACCTCTGGAAATCAGAAGCAGTACACAAGAGACAAGGGTATCCAATTCATACAGTTTTTTTTTTACTTAGGTACGTTTTAAAATAACTCTACACTGTCAATACATTGTATCAGTAAAGGGATAAAAATATATTAAAAAGCATAGATAACATAGTAAAATTGTGATGTATGTCACCAAATTAAGATTAACAAACTATCTGCATCTGTTAGCAGCAGACCACCAACATAAGTGAAAAACCCCCCAAAAAACTTAAACATCTCATAGCATCCTCTGCAAAAATGTCAGTGCTTCTGCTGTATGATTTTGCAGGTACACCATGTGGCGGATATGCATGACAGAAGGGGAGCACATAAAGCTCCGTGCTGGTTTTCTCCTGATGAATCCACCGCATATTCTTTCTAAAAGCAATGTAGTTCTAAGCGAAATGCCCATCATGGGGAAGGACGGCACTGGTTACCACCTTTAAACTAAATCACCTGCCCCTCTGTCCATTTCCTTCATCATTTAGACACTGGCACATGGGCCTTGGTTAAGGGTGCTCCTGAAAGCCTCAACTCTTGCTGATGTTGCCATCTGGATTTCTGTCACGGGAGATAGCTCTGACTGCGAGAACCATCTGTCTGTAGAGGCGATTTTGTTGGCGCATGTGAGAGATGTGCTGCCCTGTCAGAAGCTGCATCAGAGCAAGGTGGTCCTGCTGCTGCTGCTGCAGGAGTGCTTGCTGCTGCTGCAAGAGTGATTGCTGCTGCTGCAGGAGCATCTGCTGTTGCTGAATCAGGGCCTGGTTCTCCCTGCGATGTCGGTCCTGTGCTGTGCTTATGCACTGCAGCAGCCTCTCTGTCCTTGCCTGAGACTCTCTCTGCTGGCGCAGCTGTGCTATGTACCTTGCCTCCCTATGATGCTCCAAATCACACATGTCCCGAATATTTAGCCGCCAGGAAGTAGTACGTGGTCGCTTAAGGCGTGTTTTGGCTTGTGTCCTTTGGCAAGGTTCAGGTTGGCCATTCTGCGACTCCCCAGACCAGCTTGGGGAAGGCCCAGCCTCTTCATGCTCCTCATCTTCTGTGTCAAGATGCTTGTGTCTGCGTCCAGAAGAAAGGATGGCGGAGGACAGGGGTGATGGTGGGTGGGACACTTCTTGAGGTGGGGAGATGATGTCAATGTCCATTTCTGGTTCACTGAGATCATTGGTGGCAACAGGGGAAGCCAAGATGGGTGACTGGGGTCTCACATTTTCCTCAGAGTGCTCCGAGCCTAAGACCAAGGAGACAATATAAAGAAAGTCAGTATGTAGATTTTAACAGGTCAAGCTGGGTTACTTGTGGGGTAATAGATAATTGTTTATTTTGTGAGAAATATTAATTGTGCAGGTCCCATGCCATGATTTCAGGGTCAGCTGCTACAATCACAAACTCAAGACTGATGATCTGGTTTCATCAGTGTACATGTAATGTGGAATGACCCAAAACGAAAGCATGCACATGCAACAGAGCACAAAAGGATAACAGAGAATCAGAGAGCAAGTCTGCATAAAAGATATAATGGTCCAAAAAAAATAAATAAAAAAGATGACATACATGCAGGAAATAGTGTGATCTAGTAAGAAAGAGAACAAGGAGCAACCAGAGAGAGAGTGAGCACCCCAGTGAGAGAAAGCAACTACAAGATGGAATAAGCCAGAGAAATCATGGACCAAAAATGGACAAAGTCAAAGACAACATATGAGATGGAGCTTGCCAGACAAATGGAAACATGCTAGAGAGGAAGTGCACATAGGACAGAGCATGTGAAATGAAATGAACCAAGGAATAAACAAAAGAGAATGTGCACAGGGCAAGCAAGAGAAAAGCTTCTCCTTATTACCATACAAAAATACGCTTAAACCCTGGTGTTATCTCAATAACAGTAACAAAAACTCCTTTCACTACTGGGCAATTTGTGACAAAACAGTGCACACACTCAATGCTTATTTAGCAAACCCGCCAAGTCACAACAGCACTAAATTCCCTGACTCAAATAGCAACATACCTGCCTATGAAAAGGCAGCACTACAAATACTGCAAATATCTCCTGCTGTTAAAACAGAATGAGCCAAACAACCATCAAACCCACATCCCCTACACAGAAACTACACACTGACACAGAAGTGGGCAGTCTGATGTGTTATCCATCCCAGTCATCATTATTTAAATATAATGCATCTTAATATATGTATCGGTCCATTGACATGGCAGCACTTTCTTTGTTTACTTTTTTTTTTTTTTGCAGTCAAGAGAGCAGTAAAAGGATGCCATAGATAGAAATATTTTTAACATATTAACGTGGCTAGTTGGGACCCTTTGAAAATGGCTCTTATTAAAAGTATCCATGCCAGAAAGGGTATGTATTGAATTTTGCTTCAATTTCTTTCATGTGCTTTACCCCTCGTACTTTGCAAAACTACGTAGTCTTTGCTAGCCTCGATTTTTTTGAATTTGAAATTTAGCTTGTAGCTCTGCAGGTAAGCTGTCCAGAGGGTTTGAACATTGCCCTCAATATGAGCAGAAATAATAATGAACATCACCAGAATCCTGGAGTTCTCTGCATTAATGTTTTTGTATACTTTATCATTTTATTTTACTGCTATTACTATTATGTATTTTTTTTAATCTCTGCTTTAATTTTTAACCAGTTTACGACAAAGACCGTATGTATTTTTAACCTGTGGGTTTTCACCAGTCCTCAAAAGCAAAAGAATACACATATGTGCCATGTTGGATTAGACCAAAAGTCCACTGAGACTAGTATCCTGCCTCTGACAATAGCCAATGCAGATCACATGTACCCAGCAGGATCCCAAATAGTAGAAACAATTTCTTATTGTTCAATCCCTGTGATAAGTGATGACTTTTCCAAGTCTACATGGTTTATGGACTTTTTCTCCAAGAAAACATCTAAATCCTTTTTCAAACCGAGATATGCTAGATGCCTTGACCACATCCTCCAGCAACAAATTCCACAGCTTAATTGTATGTTGAGTGCAAAAATAATGCTCTCTCCAGTATGCTTTGAATTTGCTGTTAGATTCATGGAATGTCCTTTTGTTTTAGTGCTGTCTAAAAGGTTAAATAACCAGTCTCTATTTAAGTCCTGTTTACCTCCTCATCAAGCTGAAGTGCACTAACCTCTTTAGTCTTTCTTCATAAGGAAGCCATTTTATCCCCTTTATCACTTTGGTTGTCCTTCTCTATACCTCTTTTAGTTCCACTATATCTTCTTTTGAGATGGGGCAGCCAAAACTGCATATACTCTTCACAGTACAATTACACTTGCACAGAGGATCTCTGAGGAAGAAGGCGTTGGAAGAATACAACAATCTGTGCCTGCTTTTACTGCAGGTACAATTCTGTTGAAAAAGTCCCCATGTGGAGTTGAAAATGTGCGGTACATCCATATTTTTACCTCCCCTGGCCTAAACATAGTAAATGATGGCAGATAAAGACCTATATGGTCCATTCAGATTGCCCAACGAAGTGGCCAGAGTTATAGCTGCCACTATGAGCAGATTACACCCCTCTATGCTCCGTTGAAAAGAAGGTCATTTAAGTTTTCCATTGATTCCCAGTGGTGTACCTAGGTTGGCTGCCACTATACTCTCCCTCCAGTGCATCACCCAACTCCCCCCCAAAGCACATCATCCTCATCACCTGGGGGTGCACGGAGCAGTAACGCTGCTATTGGCTCCACCAGTCCCCTGTCCTGGAATAGGAAGTAATGTCAGAGGGGGCAGGGAATTGGCAGAGCTGACATATATGTGACTGCTCCATGCATCCGCTTGCTGCCTGCCCCACCGCCCGCCTTTGGTACACTACTGTTGATTTCACCGTCTTTCTATATAGTGATCCTCTGTATTTCTACTACTACTATTTAGCATTTTTATAGTGCTACAAGGCGTACGCAGCGCTGCACAAACATAGAAGAAAGACAGTCCCTGCTCAAAGAGCTTACAATCTCCCACACTTTTTTGAATTCCGCCACTGTTTTTGTCCCCATCACCTCCACCAGAAGCATATTCCAAGCATCCACCACCCTCTTTGTGAAAAAGCATTTCCTGTTATTCCTAAATCTACTATCCTGCAAGCTCAATTCATGTCCCTCTTGTAAAGCACTGGCTGAAATGAGCACTTTTAAAAAAATCTGTACATGCCTTTAATCTGGTGCAAAACTTGACAGGAAAATGTTTACCCATAAATTTGTATTCTCTTTATAACACGGGAAGTGCATATGTAGAAACCTCCATGTGTAAATAGCAACTTTCAGAGATCATCATTTGCGTGTCTAAGCATTCTACACATCTACATGCTGCTATTTACATGCTATTTATGGATAAGTTTCTAAAATAAAGGTCTTCACGGCCTACAGTTCCCTAAGAATTCCTCCTCTCTATGCGGTTGAATTCTGTTACACAATGCATGGAATTCCAGCTGCACTGAGGGCAGACAACTTTCAGACACCTAATTTATGCAGGTAAAATGTTTTGTGCCCCTTAAATTACTTTAAAAATTGGCCGCTTCATATATTACACTGGCAACATGTATACAGTCATGCCAATAATGATTCCTTAATGCGAATCTGAGAAATGGAATGCGGCAGAAATACGGAATACACAAGAAAGTGAGCAAAGCAGTGAACGTGCTTTAGAATGAATCTGAATCAGAAAAACCAAGCCAAGGAATGCATGAATAAGTAATAAGAGCACCATTAGCCTCCTTGGACACATTTTTTTTTTTTTTTGGTTACATTTGTACCCCGCGCTTTCCCACTCATGGCAGGCTCAATGCGGCAGGCAATGGAGGGTTAAGTGACTTGCCCAGAGTCACAAGGAGCTACCTGTGCCGGGAATCGAACTCAGTTCCTCAGTTCCCCAGGACCAAAGTCCACCACCCTAACCACTAGGCCACTCCTCCACTCTCAAATTGCAAGGTGGAAAAAGAAAATTCTTCTAAGGAAGCACATATTTGAAGGTATAACAGTTTGTAGTATTTCCCAGATAATCTATCCGAACCAGGTCACTTATGCAAATTCAAAGTCTTATTAGTTAACCTGATTAGTTAAGGCAATTGGGGCATTTAAATTCTACCAGCTCTGCTTCTGATAATGTGGGAAGCAAGTCTTATCTAAAAAAAATTGTCTCTGCATTTCACTATCTGTCCTTGGGGTTAATACAGCTGACCATAATAGGCTGCAAAAAAAGCCGTTTACATTCCCTCAATCGTTTCTTCAAGCATAATATATTCCTCCCCTTTTCTTTCTTTTTTTCTAATCACATATTCTATAATATCTTCTTGCACAACGGTTTTACTGACTTCCCAATATAATGCAAGGCCATCCCTATGAGTAGCATTGCTTTTACTATAGTCTTCCCATTTCTGAATTAGAAAGGAGTGGAAATTGTAGATCCTTAAAAAGTTAACTGGGAAATGACCTCCTCCTTCCCCCATGAACGTCCTTCATCTATCCCAATATCCATCCAAAATGGGATATGGTCTTATATTACCATAGAGCCTATTTCTACTGCTCTAACCTTAGAAAAACCATTTCAGGAGACAAATACATAATATTAATATTGCTTTTGTTGGTGGAGGTGTACTTTGTACTTATCAAGGCCTGAACCAAGCAGTTTCAGTGCTGCTAACTATCTAATATCTAAGAATTAATGTACAGATGATGAGAAGTGGAAATTTCTCTTTTTTCTGTAAATTACAATGATATTAAGCAGGCCAGGTACCCCCCCACCTCTTTCCCCCACCTTCCTCTGACCAAGCAAGTGAAAGACAATGAGCTCCTGCCATTTGTTGTCCATTTGCTGTTTACATGAGTGTGTTTATTAGCCTTTGAGAGACTTTTAGGATGCAGATCAAAGGAAGTTCCTGGTGAAGGGGGCAGGGCTGACAGAGGAGAGAAAGAGAAATCCTGTAGTCAGGCTTTTAGCTCCTAGCCACAATTGCCCTCCCCTTGTCCCTTCCTCCCTTCTCACCCATTACTTCCCTCACCCGTAACTGTCTTGTTTGTCTGTATTACTTAGATTGTAAGCTCTTTTGAGCAGGGACTGTCTCTTTGTGTCAGGTGTTCAGCGCTGCGTGTGTCTGGTAGCACTATACAAATGCTAATAATAATAATAATAGGGAACCCCCATCATATATCTCTTTGTCACGGAGCAGAGTGCGAAGTGTCCCAATTTCTGCTCCAAGCAACCCTCCCAGCACCACCTCAGTTCAGATGTCTTCTCACTCAAATGGGGTCAGCGATTACTCTATGCTTACCACCCAACACTGCTGATTACCAAAACCCTACTGAAGATACTCCACAACAGAGCCAGGTTGATCATGATCACCCCCTTCTGGCCCTGACAACCCTGGTTCTCGTATCTCCATCGTCTAGCGGCCAACCCACAGTGCCGCCTCCACCATATAGCAGACCTCATCACCCAGACACTTCACTATGAGTTCGGCTCACTGGCGCTGACCGCCTGGATGTTGAAAGGCTGAGTCTCTCATCCAGCATTGAAGTAGTACTGCTGGCTTCCCAGAGACTATTGACAAGACAAGCTTACGCGATCAAGTGGAAACGCTTTTGCACCTGGTGGTGCTCCTCCACTCACCTCAAACCTCTCTCCTGTCCATTCCGACCATCCTCCATTACCTATTGGCACTGTCGGAGGGAGATCTTAAGACTTCATCAAGATTCACAGTGGCACATTTTAACATATTCATATATAAGAACAAATGCATGTATAGTTAAACAGAATAAAGGCGATCAAAAAGTGGGGTTAAGAATCTATATTCATGATCATATAAGACCTTAAAACATTTAAGTGACATCTGCGCTTGTGGGTTGGAAATAAGTGTCAATTGTATGGCAATTGTATTGCTTTTCCCAGGGGTCAGTGAGATTGTTCTCCTTATTCTAACTGTTCTGTGGTCACCTCGTCTTGATTTGTTCTGTCTGTCATTGTAGGTGGTGTTGAGACATTTGTCTGGGATTCATCCCATGGTGTGTTTGGAAAAAACGTGTTTTCAAAAGTCGACAAAAGTTTACATATTCTGACATTAATCTGATCTTTAGCAGTAACGAATTCCAGAATTCTGCCCCTTTCCCTAACAGCGTTGAGTTAAATGTCCTTTTGAGACAACATTCTTGTTTGTGAGGGGGTACTAGTCTGATGTCAGTTAAGGATCTAAGAGATTTTTTGGTTGATTAAATTCTTACAAAGATTTGTAAGTATTGTGGGGCCATCTCTTAGAGGCATTTGAAAATCATGGTAAGGAGTTTAAACTCCACTCTGTCCTTATAGCAGTGCAATTAAAGTAAGAATAGTGTAGCGTGTTCACATCATTTCCCTCCTCCAATTAGCTTGGCTGCAGCATTTTCTATTATCTTTATCTTCCTCATTAGTTTGTCTGGGTGGGAAAGGGAAATGAGACTTGATATACCGCCTTTCTGAGGTTTTTTTGCAACTACATTCAATGCGGTTTACATATATTCAGGTACTTAGTTTTGTACCAGGGGCAATGGAGGATTAAGTGACTTGCCCATAGTCACAAGGAGCTGCAGTGGGAATTGAACTCAGTTCCCCAGGATCAAAGTCCGCTGCATTAACCACTAGGCCCAGGTATATTATATTGCAGTAGTCTTAAGATTTTTAGGATCAGAGCTTGACCTATGATCTGAAAATGTGTTGTTTACAGCAAATGTTTGGCATGATGGAGTTTCAATTTGCAGAAACATTTGAGTATGACTTTATTTATCTGTGCTGTTATGGTAAAGTGAGAGTCAATCCAAATACCTAACAGTTTTATCTCTGTTTTTAGGGTTATTGTGGATCCTGTTAGCATAGGTTGCTATGAGTACTTCATTCTCAATCCATATTATGTTGCTGTTATCTGGGTTTATTTTCAAATCTAGATAACAGAACCATGCAAATAAGGGATCGAAGACCTCGTTCATTAGTGAGTATGCCATAGTCAAATCTTTCCAAGTGAAGAGGATAATAATGTCAGCATAAGAGAAGTATTTGATCCTTAAAGGCTTCAAAATTTTCTCCTTCCCTCTAAGATAAAAGTTGAAGAGAATTGGGGACGGAGTGAGCCCTGTGGCACTCCGCATTTCATGGTCAGGGAGCGAGATAGAGATTGTTACCATTTGACCTGGACTGACCTGTGTTGCAGAAAACCTATGAACCAAGACGTATGAGGAGAGACTTGCTGACCTGAACATGTATACCCTGGAGGAAAGGAGAAACAGGGGTGATATGATACAGATGTTCAAATATTTGAAAGGGATTAATCCGCAAACGAACCTTTTCCGGAGATACGAAGGCGGTAGAACGAGAGGACATGAAATGAGATTGAAGGGGGGCAGACTCAAGAAAAATGTCAGGAAGTATTTCTTCACGGAGTGGTGGATGCTTGGAATGCCCTCCCGCGGGAGGTGGTGGAGAGGAAAACGGTAAGGAATTCAAACATGCGTGGGATAAACATAAAGGAATCCTGTTCAGAAGGAAAGGATCCTCAGGAGCTTAACCGAGATTGGATAGCAGAGCCGGTAGTGGGAGGCGGGGCTGGAGGTTGGGAGGTGGGGATAGTGCGGGGCAGACTTATACGGTCTGTGCCAGAGCCAGTGGTGGGAGGTGGGACTGGAGGTTGGGAGGCAGGGATAGCGCTGGGCAGACTTATACGGTCTATGCCAGAGCCGGTGGTTGGGAGGCGGGGCTAGTGCTGGGCAGACTTATACGGTCTGTGCCCTGAAGAGCACAGGTACAAATCAAAGTAGGGTATACACAAAAGTAGCACACATGAGTTGTCTTGTTGGGCAGACTGGATGGACCGTGCAGGTCTTTTTCTGCCGTCATCTACTATGTTACTATGTAGGACAGGATAAGAAAATATTATTGCAGGTAACACCTTATTTCCTTCTCTGCCTAGAACAAGTCAAACACTTATCTCCCTGATCCCTGGAGTCAAAAGCAATAGTTCTATTGACAAAAGAAACCTAACACCTCTATAGCAACTGGAAGCAGTAGTTAACTTTTGTCTCCTCTTTTAGAATAGGGGAAATACTAATTAAAGGTTTGAGAAATGTATGTATAGATGAATAGAAGAGGTCCAAAACATTTGGACAACAGACCAAATGCATCTTCAAAAGGAAATATAAACAGATGCTGTGTATTTTATTGATACTAGAGATCCTGACTGACTGTAAGGTGCTAACTAAGGGGGTGTGACAACCCCTCCCCCTTGTGCTCCCTTTTTGTCTTGTAAGGGAAAAGAAACCCTATATAATATTTCTCTGCCAGATAGGAGGTTGGGCAGTGTACATCTCTTTTGGCTCCCAAGCCAGGGAGTTTGAAAGAATGTCCTGCTTCCACTTTCCATTGTAATTTCCATTTCTATATATGTTCTCATTTCTGTCATATTCTAGACTATTTCTATGACTATTTTTCTTAATTTTTTTATCCTAATCTTTGGATAATTAAATAAACCAATGTTAACCCCGAGAAGCGCTTCTCTGGTCCTTTTTTCTTTGTTTCAGTCTAAATAAGTTTTATCCGCTGTCCAGCTCTTAAGATATCGGTTGAGAAGATTGTATTGTGTAAGTAGTGCTGACCGTGATTAGAGACTCTGGAGGTGCGGCCCGAAAAGCACAAACACTTTCATCACATGAGCACAGGCTAAATGTGTGTGTATTCTTGCACCACTGGGTGAAGAGTATGCCACATATCTACTAAACCCAGACTGTCCACTAGAAATGGCAGCCTTTTAGAATAAATTGGGATCCTATTAGTGCCACCTTTGGGTGTCCTATCCAGGGAAAAACCCATAATCATATTAAAGTCTCCAACCATATCATAAGTATATTTCTCTACTCAAATTTTTTTTGAACACTTATATAACAGGGGCTTGAGTAGAGAAATATACTTAAAGTCTCCCACCATATCATAAGTATATTTCTCTACTCAAGCCCCTGTTATATAAGTGTTCAAAAAAAAATTTAGGAGTTATCCTTGATGTTCATTTGAATTTTAAACCACATATTAGAAAGATAGTTCAGAGTTCATTTTTTAAGCTGAAGATGTTAAGTAGGTTGAAGATCTGTATTCCTGTGGAGGATTTTAAACTGATAGTTCAGAGCCTGGACATGAGTGGTCTGGATTACGGCAATGCCCTGTATCTGAGTCTGGCTAAGTCCAGAATTAGGGCATTGCAGGTTGTCCAGAATACAGCGGCATGTCTCATTTCTGGTTTATCACGTTTTCAGCATATCTCCCCGATATTGAAGGATTTTCATTGGTTACCGGTGGAGAAAAGAATTCATTTAAAAAATTTGCTTTTAATTCCTAAGAACATAAGAGTAGTCATACTGGGTCAGATCAATGGTCCATCTAGTCCAGTATCCTGTTTTCAACAGTGGCCAAGCCAGGTCACAAGTACCTGGCAGAAACCCAAATCGTGGCAACGTTCCATGCTACCAATACCAGGGCAAGAAGTTGTTTCTCCATGTCTGTTTCAATAGCAGACTATGGACCTTTCCTCCAGGAACTCATCCAAACTTACTTTAAACCCAGATACTAACCACTCCAGCAAAGAGATATATTTGAAAAATTTATTAATATGTGTTTTCGCCTCTGTGGCAAATTTCTCTTCGTGTTCTCTTTTAGCCTTCTTTATTAATGCTTTGCATCTAGCTTGCCAGTACTTATGTTGTTTCTTGTTTTCTTCATTCGGGTCCTTTTTCCATTTTTTGAAGAATGCTCTTTTGGCTTTGATAGCCTCTTTCACTTATCCCTTTAACCATGTTGGCTGGTTTGTCTTCTTTCTACCTTTATTAATATGTGGAATACATCTGATCCGGGCTTCCAAGATGGTATTTTTAAATGTATTTGTAACATTTGTATCCCACATTTCCCCACCCATTAGCAGGCTCAATGTGGCTTATAAAATACCGTAAAGGTGAACGCCAAGCCCGGTAGGGGTAAACAAATATAGATTGAAATAGGGGTCAGATAAGGTTAGGGTATAAGGTACAATAAGGGTCAACGATAATAAGGAATATATAATGTCCAATACGATCTAAGGTTATGTTGTGTTGCAGAGTTAAAGCATTTAAGTAGGGTCAGGGATAGGCCTTGCAAAACAGGTAAGTCTTTAATGATCTCCTGAAGTTAAGATGGTCGTAAATCGTTTTCACAGTCTTTGGTAGTGCATTCCACAAATAACATCCATGTCTGATTTAAAGTCCTAACCTCAGCAGCTGATCCTTTAACCTTTTTTTTTTCTAACCATTTTCCTCATTTTATCATAGTTGCCCTTTCAAAAATTAAACGCTGCTACAATAGATTTCCTTAGTGACTTCACTCCAGTTATTAAGTCAAATTTGATCATGTTATGATCACTGCTTCCCAGCAGACCCAGCACCATTAATTCTCATACTAAGTCCTGCATTCCATTAAGGACTAGATCTAAAATGGGTTCCCTGCTTGTTGGTTCCTGAATCAGTTGCTCTAAGAAGCAGTCATTTTATTATGTCTAAGAATTTTCTCTCTCTATGATTCCCTGATGTGACATTTATCCAATCAACACTGGGATAATAGAATTTGAAAAAAGAAAAAAAAAAAAAAAAAAGAGAGAGAGAGAGATACCACTAGGAATAAATCATGGAAATCAACAACAAATTCCTACTAATATATAATATAGGAACTGGATTGATTTTTCTACTGTCATACAAAAAATGTGGAAAAAAAGACCTCTGTAAAAAAAAGGCGTACTAATACTGCAGTCAGATCTGTTAATAAGACTAATACTGTCTTATTAACAGATCACAATAGTCATTGATTTAAAAGAACCTCCACAAAAACAAAATTACAAAAAAACTAATCAAAATTACATCCATCATCACTATACTACAACCTAATTAAGTACAGAAGTATTGCCACACTGGGACACAGACCAAAGGTCCATCAAGCCCAGCATTCTGTTTCCAACAGTGGCCAATCCAGGTCACAAATACCTGGCAAGATCCCAAAAAAGCTCAATATATTTTATGCTGTTTATCCCAGAAATAAGCAGTGGATTTTCCCCAAGTCAATTTAATAATGGTTTATGGACTTTTCCTTTAGGAAGCCGTCCAGACCCTTTTAAAACTCTGCTAAGCTAACCACCTTTACCACATTCTCTGGCAACGAATTCCAGAGTTTAATTACATGTTGAGTGAAGAAACATTTTCTCCGATTCATATTAAATTTACTACTTTGTAACTTCACCGCATGCCCCCGAGTCCTGGTATTTTTGGAAAGAGTAAACAAATGATTCACGTCTACCCGTTCCACTCCACTCATTATTTTAGACTGCTATCAAATCTCCCCTCATCCATCTCTTCTCCAAGCTGAAGAGCCCTAGACACTTCAGCCTTTCCTCATAAGGAAGTCATCCCATCCCCTTTATCATTTTCTTCGCCCTTCTCTGTACCTTTTCTAATTCTACTATATCTTTTTTGAGATGTGGTGACCAGAATTGAACACAGGAAAAGAAAAAAAAAACATATCAAACCTTAATCATATCACATGTTGTCTGCCAGTACTCTAGTCATATGCCCAATTAAAGTAAAAAAAAAATACAGAAAGCACTTATCTGAGCAGACTTCAAGCACAGAAGATTCCTGACAGGGGTTTGCCAGCCTGTTTCCAGGGTAGCTGGCAGCGGATAGAATCTAACATAGTAAATGACGGCAGATAAAGACGTGTACAGTCTATCCAGTCGGCCCAACAAGATAAACTCATTTTACATGGTATGTGATACTTTATATGTATACCCGAGTTTGATTTGTCCTGGCCTTTCTCA